>NC_133324.1:36833481-37143690 GCF_042186555.1 Aquarana catesbeiana
CTTTCTATAAAAAGAAACAGCAAGTCACCCTGTAGATGGATCAAAATGCTCTTGTCTATTGTGAGTCATTGTTAGAAGCTCCTAAATCAGTTTCCCATTGAACCAAGGGTTTCGATTTAACAAACCTTTTTTTGTTGAAATAGAGTGTAAAAATGTGTAATGTCTCTCTGGTTAGTAGGGTTTAAAGACAGGTATGCCCATGCAGGGTAAGGTAAAGTGAACAGTGTTCTAGGATTGTGGGCGAGATAGTGAGCTATTCAGAGGTAGTTATACAGTCCTGAAGAGGGGTTATATGGAGTTCATGTTGGAGGTGGGAAAAGGGCTTAATAGTGTTTTTGATAAACAGGTCTTCAATATTACATATCTCACTAGCTAACCAGTGAGTAATAAAAAAGTCGGGAATAAGGTGTTTCAGTACTGGAATAGAGATACTGGGTTTAGCCGTTACAGTATTTGGGTAAACAGGAGTTACAGCAGATCATTCTTCCAAGCCTGTACTGAGGCAATCATAGGAGGGGAGAGGAACGAGGGGATAGGTGCGCCTAACAGTACACCAAACAACCAAGCATTAAGATTAGAACCTCAGATGAGTGCGGATTCAATAGAACCCCTTAAAGTTACAGGTTTAGGTGAAAAACAAGCTTTCATTTAAAGGAATAGTAGTAGTAATCCTGAAAGTCAATAAAGCCAAAGCCCCCTACTGATCTATTTAATAAGTTTGGTGTATACGCAGCCAGACTTTTCCCCTGTCAAATATAGAGGCAGAGTAAAGACTGAAGGGATTTAAAATAGCTGTGTGGTATGAGTATAGGGAGCATTCTAAACAGATATAGCAGTTGTGGAAGGAGCATCATCTTGAAGGCTGCTAGCCTACCTGACCAAGATAACTAATAAATATTTTTGCTAATTTGAGACAAAAGGGAAGATAGTTGCTTGAAAATAATTATTTAATTGTTTTGGTTAGTTGGATGCCCAGGTTATGCTAGAATCCGCCCATACAAAAGGGAATTGGTGTTGCAGCTAATTTTTAGTAGTGTATAAAAAACACGCTACTAAACAGCAAAAATATTCCTAAAATAAGCAGCCAGCACAATTGTTGATAAGCAAATAAAAATAAATAATAGTCCACATGAGGCACTAGCTAAAAGTAAACAGTCTTTCCAAGAGGGTAAAGATGAAAAAAACCCTTCACCAGCTTCCATGTGTTTGGGAGAGCACACCACACCATGTGTAAATCCAATCTGCTTATCAGAAATTTATATAAAGCAGGCATGTGTTGTTCCTTGAGTAAAAAGGTACAGCGCTCAAAGATATTGTCCTTAAGGTGATGATTCTTCAAAGGGGCTTCAAACTGAACCATACATCATAAAATAACCGCTTAGTCAGGAAAAGAGGGGAGAACCACCACCGACACCTGAACACACTGCCTCTTACCCTCCTCTGTGGACCCTTTTTACAGGGGTCAGATTGGCATTGGATATAGTGAGATCCTTGATCACAGCACACCACAATCAATCAAACCAGGCAGGATAAATGATGAAAAAACCCTTCACCAACTTCAGTCAACCTGATGATCAGGTTTCCACCAGCCATTCCAAACTTAAATAGTGCTAGTTCCACACCAAGGTACATCCCATGAAACATAAATAAATAAAGCTGATGGTGCAGTAATCCTTGGAACAATGTATTGTGTAAAACAATTGGAAATACACTCACATAATGATGATTAAAAAGCACTTGTTTGCTGGATAAAATTCACAGCATACACTCCATCAACAAAATGGCTGCCGCGTCCCAACATACACTCACTCCATGTCTGATCACAAGCTCCATCCTACGCGTTTCATCATGAATTGACGTTGTCAGGGACGTGGCCAGATATGCAATGAGGAGCATTATATAGATGGCACAACTGGCTAACAGCGGAAATAAGTTGCGTCCTAACCAGCAGAAAGTTGCCTCAATCAATGAGACAAAATTTCCACAGGCCAGACATTCATTCCATTGCGTTCCAACCAGCAGGAAGTCAACCAAGTAAACAAAACCAGATGGACAATCCATCGGATTTTTTTGCGACGGATGTTGGCTCAAGCTTGTCTGTACACACGGTCACACAAAGTTGGTCGGAAATTCCAAACGTCAAGAACGCGGTGACGTACAACATGTACGACGAGCCAAGAAAAGTGAAGTTCAATAGCCAGCGTGGCTCTTCTGCTTGATTCTGAGTATGTGTGGCACTTTGTGCGCCGGAATTGTCTACACACGATCAGAATTTACGCAAACGGATTTTGTTGTCGGAAAATTTTAAAGCCAGCTCTCAAACTTTGTGTGTCGGAAATTCCAATGGAAAAAGTCAGATGGAGCCCACACATAGTCGGAATTTCCATCAACAAGCTCCGATCACACATTTTCCATCAGAAAGTCTGATTGTGTGTACAGGGCATAAGTTTTGGCCTTCTAAATCCACTCTGTCTCAAGCCTAGAGACACCTCTGGTCATATGACTCCCTCTCCAGTTCCCGATATATTTGTCTATCCCCAAGAACACAGTACCTCTGGGGTTCCGGTTGTGGTGAGTGCCATAGTGCTTTGAGAGACTATGCTTGGGGCAGCCATTCTTGATATTGGTCACATGCTCCTTCAATCTAACTTGGAGCATGCGAGTGGTGTGACCAATATATTTCAAACCACATGGATACCTAATAAGGTAGACTATGTGTTTAGTGGTGCAGGTGATAAAGATTTTTATAGAAAAATGTGTAGAGTTAGACTGAAATGTATCAGTCCTCCTTCTACCCTGCAGGTTGATTTTGCAAACTGAGCACTTCCTACATGGAAAGAAACCCCCTATGTTGTGAAAAAATGACACCCTATTTGGGGGATCAATAATATTGGGCGCCATTTGAAGCCTTAAAGGTGGTGCCCCTCTACAGACAACCATAGGGCGTTCAGGCAAAAGGAATCCTAAAATTCTATCATTCCATAGGACATTCCAATGCCTATAAATTATCTTTTTAATCATATCCTGCTGGGTGGAATAGGTGCTAAAAAATGCATGTTTGAATGTATCATTAGGCTCCTCAATTCTCGGAAACCAACAAATCATTTCTGTTCCTCCCAGCAGCATTCTCAAAGGCTTGATCCAAATCTAATGGGTCATAATCCTTCTCAAGGAACCCAACCCTGTGTTGATCATTAGGCAATACCAGCTCTGTTTCCGAAACACTGATGTGATCCAATAACAAAACCACACTTGCATCAGGCGTTGCTAATACAGACACAAGGGGCCATAAGCTCCAACATTCAATGAGTGCATCGTCCAATCAAGAAGACAGCGTCACCTAGTAGAACAATAAGGCAGCAAATAGTGAAGCCCGTAAAGCATAATAACAATTTATTGTAGTAACTTATATGTAAAAACAGGAAAACAACTTCATGATGTAATTCAGCTGAAGCTCTCTGCATTCTTGTGTCCCTGCCCGCCTGACATCCAACCGGATATCATCAGAGGCGTGAGCTACACATGCCTGCTTTATACAGATTTCTGGTAAGCAGATTGGGTTTACACGTGGTGTGGTGTTCTCTCCCAAACACACTGATGGAGGGTTTTTTCATCTTTGCCCTCTTGGAAAGACTATTTACTTTTAGCTAGCACCACATGTGGACTATTATCAATTTTTAGTAGTGCTATCAATGCCTAAATCTTGTATAAATGATTTAGTTGCATTAACTTCGTAATAGGAAATCTTGCTAAATCACTGCAACATTTTTTGGACCTCAGCCAGGGTAGCAGTCGGTTGTTAAGCATGAGGATTGCATCGTCTGCAAAAAGGCTGATTTTATGCTCCATGGAGTCTATAGTACTGTAGTAAATGAGATGAGATTATTAGCCATAAAGTGTCCTGCTAGGGGTTCCATGAGTAAGTTTAAAATCAGTGGGGACAAGGGGCAGCCTTGTTGGGTACCATTGGTAATCTGGAACAGTTGGGTTAACATGTCATCTGTAAAGACTTGTGCTGATGGGATTTTGTAAAGAACTAGAATAGCAGTGATGATTCTGCCTTGAACCGCAAATGTGTGGAACACAGTATAGAGATACGACCAATGGAATCTGTTAAACGCTTTCTCTGCATCAAGGGACAGGAGCAAAGAAGGTGTTTTAGTAGTCGCTGCATGGTGTTTAATGTTAATAATCTGTCTAGTCGCATCATATGTTTGCTGGTCTTTTGTAAAGCCAGATGGATCTCGATGTATTAGTGTGGGTAATATGTTAATCGATCTGTTGGCTATTGGTTTGGTGTACAGTTTAAAATCAAGATTTAGCAGGGATATTGGTCAGAAATTTTGCAGGTATGTTGGTTCCTTGCCTGGCTTAGGCAAGGTAATAATAAAAAAAATGACAGCGCTGTCTTTAGTTAATGTGATTACACCGATATACAGTATCTCACAAAAGTGAGTACACCCCTCACATTTTTGTAAATATTTTATTATATCTTTTCATGTGACAACACTGAAGAAATGACACTTTGCTACAATATAAAGTGAGTGTGCAGCTTGTATAACAGTGTAAATTTGCTGTCCCCTCAAAATAACTCAACAAACAGCCAATAATGTCTAAACCGCTGGTAACAAAAGTGAATACACCCCTAAGTGAAAATGTCCAAATTGGGCCCAATTAGCCATTTTCCCTCCCCGGTGTCATGTGACTCATGATTGTTAAAATGTCTTAGGTGTGCATAGGGAGCAGGTGTGTTAAATTTGTTGTTATCGCTCTTACTCTCTCATACTGGTCACTGGAAGTTCAACATGGCACCTCATGTCAAAGAAATCTCTGAGGATCTGAAAAAAAGAACTGTTGCTCTACATAAAGATGGCCTAGGCTATAAGAAGATTGCCAAGACCCTGAAACTGAGCTGCAGCATGGTGGCCAAGATCATACAGTGGTTTAACAGGACAGGTTCCACTCAGAACAGGCCTCGCCATGGTTGACCAAAGAAGTTGAGTGTACGTGCTCAGCGTCATATCCAGAGGTTGTCTTTGGGAAATAGATGTATGAGTGCTGGGGGTGGTCAGCCTTTCAGTGCTCAGACCATAGGAAGTACACTGGATCAAATTGGTCTGCATGGCTGTCATTCCAGAAGGAAGCCTCTTTTAAAGATGATGCACAAGAAAGCCCGCAAACAGTTTGCTTAAGACAAGTAGACTAAGGACATGGATTACTGGAACCATGTCCTGTGGTCTGATGAGACCAAGATAAACTTATTTGGTTCAGATGGTGTCAAGTGTGTGTGGCGGCAACCAGGTGAGGAGTACAAAGACAAGTGTGTCTTGCCTACAGTCAAGCATGGTGGTGGGAGTGTCATGGTCTGGGGCTGCATGAGTGCTGCTGGCACTGGGGAGCTACAGTTCATTGAGGGAACCATGAATGCCAACATTAGGGATGAGCCAAACACCCCCCTGTTAGGTTCGTACCAGAACATGCGAACAGGAAAAAAGTTTGTTCAAACACGCGAACACCATTAAACTCTATGGGACACGAACATGAATAATCAAAGTGCTAATTTTAAAGGCTTATATGCAAGTTATTGTCATAAAAAGTGTTTGGGGACCTGGGTCCTGCCCCAGGGGACATGGATCAATGCAAAAAAAAGTTTTAAAAACGGACGTTTTTTCAGGAGCAGTGATTTTAATAATGCTTAAAGTCAAACAATAAAAGTGTAATATTCCTTTAAATTTCATAGCTGGGGGGTGTCTATAGTATGCCTGTAAAGGGGCGCATGTTTCCTGTGTTTAGAACAGTCTGACAGCAAAATGACATTTCAAAGGAAAAAAGTCATTTAAAGCTACTCGCGGCTATTGCATTGCCGGTCCGACAACACACATAGAAGTTCATTGATAAAAATGGCATGGGAATTCCCCACAGGGAAACCCCGAACCAAAATTAAAAAAAAAAAAACGTGGGAGTCCCCCTAAATTCCATACCAGGCCCTTCAGGTCTGGTATGGATATTAAGGGGAACCCCAGCCAAAATTTAAAAAAAAATGACGTGGGGGTCACCCTAAATTCCATACCAGACCCTTCAGGTCTGGTGTGGATTTTAAGGGGAACCCCGCTCCAAAATTTTAAGAAAAAACAGCGTGGGGTCCCCCCAAAAATCCATACCAGACCCTTATCCGAGCACGCAACCTGGCAGGCTGCAGGAAAAGAGGGGGGGACGATAGAGCGCCCCCCCTCCTGAACCGTACCAGGCCGCATGCCCTCAACATTGAAAGGGTGCTTTGGGGTAGCCCCCCAAAACACCTTGTCCCCATGTTGATGAGGACAAGGGCCTCATCCCCACAACCCTGGCCGGTGGTTGTGGGGGTCTGTGGGCGGGGGGCTTATCAGAATCTGGAAGCCCCCTTTAACAAGGGGACCCCCAGATCCCGGCCCCCCCGTGTGAAATGGTAAGGGGGTACAAATGTACCCTTACCATTTCACTAAAAAAACTGTCAAAAATGTTAAAAATGACAAGAGACAGTTTTTGACAATTCCTTTATTTAAATGTTTCTTCTTTCTTCTTTCTTCTATCTTCCTTCATCTTCTTCTTCTGGTTCTTCTGGCTCTTCTGGTTCTTTCTCTGGCGTTCTCGTCCAGCATCTCCTCCGCAGCATCTTCTATCTTCTTCTCCTCGGGCCGCTCCGCACCCATGGCATGGGGGGAGGCTCCCACTCTTCTCTTCATCTTCTTCTCTTCTTCTCTTCTTCATCTTCTTCTCCGGGCCGCTCCGCATCCATGCTGGCATGGAGAGAGGCTCCCACTGTGTGACGCGTCTCCTCTTCTGATGGTTCTTAAATAACGGGGGGTGGGGCCACCCGGTGACCCGGCCTCCCTCTGACGCACGGAACATGACGGGACTTCCCTGTGGCATTCCCCGTGACGTCACAGGAAAGTCTTGTCAAGTCACTGTGCGTCAGAGGGGGGCGGGGTCACCGAGTGGCCCTGCCCCCCGTTATTTAAGAACCGTCAGAAGAGGAGACGCGTCACACAGCGGGAGCCTCCCTCCATGCCAGCATGGATGCGGAGCAGCCCGGAGAAGAAGATGAAGAAGAAAATAAGAGAAGTAGAGAAGAAAAGAAGAAGATGAACAAGAAGATGAAGAAGAGAAGAAGATGAAGAAGAAGATGAAGAAGAGAAGAAGATGAATAAGAGAAGAAGAGAAGAAGAGAAGAAAAGAAGAAGATGAAGAAGAAGATGAAGAAGAGAAGAAGATGAAGAGAAGAGCGGGAGCCTCCCCCCATGCCATGGGTGCGGAGCGGCCCGAGGAGAAGAAGATAGAAGACGCCGCGGAGGAGATGCTGGACGAGAACACCGGAGGAAGAACCAGAAGAACCAGAAGAAGAAGATAAAGGAAGATAGAAGAAAGAAGAAGCATTTAAATAAAGGAATTGTCAAAAACTGTCTCTTGTCATTTTTAACATTTTTGACAGTTTTTTAGTGAAATGGTAGGTACCCCCTTACCATTTCACACAGGGGGGGCCGGGATCTGGGGGTCCCCTTGTTAAAGGGGGCTTCCAGATTCTGATAAGCCCCCCGCCCGCAGACCCCCACAACTACCGGCCAGGGTTGTGGGGATGAGGCCCTTGTCCTCATCAACATGGGGACAAGGTGTTTTGGGGGGCTACCCCAAAGCACCCTCCCAAAGTTGAGGGCATGTGGCCTGGTACGGTTCAGGAGGGGGGGCGCTCTCTCGTCCCCTTCCCCCCTCTTTTCCTGCGGCCTGCCAGGTTGCGTGCTCGGATAAGGGTCCGGTATGGATTTTTGGGGGGACCCCACGCCATTTCTTTTTAAATTTTGGTGCGGGGTTCCCCTTAATATCCATACCAGACCTGAAGGGCCTGGTATGGAATTTAGGGGGACCCCCATGTCATTTTTTTTTTTTTTTTATTTTGGTTCGGGGTTCCCCTGTGGGGAATTCCCATGCCATTTTTATCAATGAACTTCTATGTGTATTGTCAGACCGGCAATGCAATAGCCGCGAGTAGTTTTAAATGACTATTTTCCTTTGAAATGTCATTTTGCTGTCAGACTGTTCTAAACACGGGAAACATGCGCCCCTTTACAGGCATACTATAGACACCCCCCAGCTATGAAATTTAAAGGGATATTACATTTTATTGTTTGACTGTAAGCATTATTAAAATCACTGCTCCTGAAAAAACGTCCGTTTTTAAAACTTTTTTTTGCATTGATCCATGTCACCTGGGGCAGGACCCAGGTCTCCAAACATTTTTTATGACAATAACTTGCATATAAGCCTTTAAAATTAGCACTTTTGATTTCTCCCATAGACTTTTAAAGGGTGTTCCGCGGCATTCAAATTTGCCGCGAACACCCCAAATTGTTCGCTGTTCGGCGAACTTGCGAACAGCCAACGTTCGAGTCAAACATGAGTTTGACTCAAACTCGAAGCTCATCCCTAGCCAACATGTACTGTGACATACTGAACAGAGCATGATACCCTCGCTTTGGAGACTGGGCCGCAGGGCAGTATTCCAACATGATAACGACCCCAAACACACCTCCAAGATGACCACTGCTTTGCTAAAGAAGGTAAAGGTGAGGGACTGGCCAAGCATGTCTCCAGACCTAAACACCATCTGTGGGGCATCCTTGAACAGAAGGTGGAGGAGTGCAAGGTCTCTAACATCCACCAGCTTCGTGATATCGTCATGGAGGAGAAGAAGAGGACTCCAGTGGCAACCTGTGAAGCTCTGGTGAACTCCATGCCCAAGAGGGTTAAGGCAGTGCTGGAAAATAATGGTGGCCACACAAAATATTGACACTTTGGACCCAATTTGGACATTTTCACTTAGGGGTGTACTCACTTTTGTTGCCAGCAGTTTAGACATTAATGGCTGTGTGTTGAGTTATTTTGAGGGGATGGCAAATTGACACTGTTATTCAAGCTGTACACTAACTACTTTACATTGTAGCTAAGTGTCATTTCTTCAGTGTTGTCACATGAAAAGATAGAATTAAATATTTACAAAAATGTGAGGGGTGTACTCACTTTTGTGAGATACTGTATACCACACAATATCAAAACTTACAATAAACATAATATCTCTCCATAAAAACTACAAACATAAAAACATAAATTGTGCTTGATACGTGTCCTCTGTGGATCTAGTTGAGATCCTGAACTGCCGCCATTGGAGTGCGTTCCCTGGGCGGAATGTTATAGCATTGGAACCAGAAATACCTTCTACGTACATTTTGGCCAGCCCAGGGTCTTTTCAGGAACAGCCCTCTCCAGTCCCAGTGGCTCATTAAATACAATAAGCCTCTTTCTACTACACCCAAATTTTCCTGTAGTCAATTTCGAGTTGACATGCATGGAGCAAAATTCAAACCCTGGAAGGTGATATTGGAGGAGCCCCGGAAGAAGTCCCACAAGATCCTTTTCTTATACCTGCTTTAAAGTGGAGTACTATAAGTTGGTTGAGACTCATATAGCCATATGGTTATAGGGTCACAACCTTTTGGTAAGTGGCGATCTCCTACAGGGGGGCACAGAGCACTTTTTTTTGAAGTTTGTTGGAAAAGCAAGGGAGCTACAATATTCACTGTGAAGGTACAGATCACAGCATGCATAATTTGTTAAAGACTGCACGAGTTACGGGTGATGTTTTTTTCTTTTGGGGGTGGCAAACAGCCACCCCTCCCGGTCGGTCAGGGGCACCCCCCACCGGAGGACAGTCAGGATATTAAAGCCCCACACTTACACCATCTAGGAAGCAGGCGGGCAATGTGTCCGCAGCTTTTTTCCTCCTCCTGTGTTGTGGATCTTACTCCTCCTAGGCATCCTAGGCATCCAATAGGATTGCCTGAACTTTCAGCCAAATAGGAAATGGGTATTAGACCTGTGCTTCCTGATTGGTGTAGAGGCAATTCAGTGTTAGTTTCTAACACACCTGGGTGGGACTCAGAGCGCAATGCTCTGTGCCGCGAGTCCACCCTATTTTGAAGTCTATTAGAGCCTATGGCTCTAATCAGGTGCTTAAAAAAAACACCCCCACAGCTGTTATTCATGCGCCTGGTATCCTGAAAGGGGGTGGATGCATGAATATGGGATGGCTGCGGTGGCCGTGGATAGATTCATGCTATACATGAATCTATCTATTTATAAAATAGGGGGTGGCGTGGATAGAGCGGCTCATGCGCCCTTAATGGATGGGCCTCCCCTGACGAGTTATGAAATAGAAGTTAGAATACTATTCTTTTCTCTTCTTTTCACTAATTTTATAAGTTTAGCTTTTACTTTATGACTTGAATCACTGTAGAGTGTTTTATACGTGTCCTCCATATTTAACAACCTTTTTATTTCCTTATCATAATCTTCTCTTTTCAGAATTACAATCCCGCCCCCCTTATCTGCAGGGCGGATGACAATTTTCTTCTTTTTTAGAGCCTCCACTTTTTTCTGCAATAATGTGTCCCCTAATGTGTCCCCTTTCTTTACTTTGATCATTCTTAAATCTTTTTCTACCATATAGGCAAAGACATCCACAAATTCATGGCAGTCTTGGATTTGATATTTTGTTATTCCTTAAAGGGGTTGTAAAGGCTCGTGTTTTTCACCTAATGCATCCAATGCATTAAGGTGAAAAAACACCTGGTGGTGAACGGCCCCCAGCTCCCCCCGTTTTACTTATCTGAACCCTCTAACTTGTCCCACGAGGACGTGCCGTCTCTCTGCTAGGGGGTTCCCGGCTGTTGATTAGATAGATTGATAGCAGTGCAACCATTGGCTCCCGATGCTGTTGAACAAATCAAATGACGCGGCCGCCGGGGGGGGCAGAGCCGAGTCGTGCATTCAGCATCTATGGATGCCGAATGCTGGATTTGGAAAAAGAGGGAAGTATAGCCCTGGGACTTTAAATGAGGTGAGAGAGATTTGGCACACGTACACAAAAAATGCAATAGAATTAATTTATTGATCACAGAAGCTGTATAAACAAATGGAAACAACAATAAATGTGCGTTACCCGGCATAGTGGCCTAGTTAACAGCATAGGTAAAAAACAAATACAATTACACTGCAATTAATTTATACATCCATAAAAAGAAGCAAGATCCATGATGAATTGTTAAAACCAATAGATACATATACATCATCTAAAATGTAAAAGTACACATGCATGAGTTGAGGCAGTGTATGAACATGATATGGCCAACTGCGGATACCCAGAAGAAAGTGCATGCGGGTGGCATCAATGGTGCCCTACACGTTTCGCGAGTCTCTTCTCGCTCATCAGGGGCAGATGCCTACTGGGTTTATCTATAGCAGAAATGTTAAAATAGTGATTATACGTAAATGACTGAATGGATCAGGGCAGCAGGGATGGTTGGCAAGTGAGGTCAGTGCCATAAAGACCTCATACTCACCACTCGACTGGGCTGGGTCACCAAAACACTGGGTGTCAAGATGGCGGCAATGAGCAATGCTGGTTCAGGAGTTGAGGGGGCATTGCAGCCAGAAACCGTAGCGGAAAAGGATCAGGACAGATGGCACGGACTGCAGGAAAACATTAGGGATGTGTAGAGATGCATGAGTCTCAAGGGGTGTATTAAAACCGACTGAGCATCAGATGATAAATTCTAAAAATGGGGATGACCAAATGGGGTTGCATTTAAAGTAAACGGATATAATATATGTGTGGAATTGACTTCTGATATAATTATGGTAAATACTATATAGACCGTCATCACAGCAGGTAAGTATAAACAAGAAGCTGAGCAGGAGAAACAAAAAGGAAAAAGAAAAAAATATATAAACAAACCTAAATTATGTATGGATGAATGTTTAAACCAACAGTGATGGGAGATTGGTGTTGTGTATGGTGAGATGGTATCACCTACACAGCGGGTATGGGATGGATGAAAAAAGAAAGACAATGTTACCTGAATGCATGGAGTAAGTCCCAGGCATATGTGATACTCTCCCAGTCCTATAACCATAACGACAGACCATCAAAACACAAATGCAAGCTGCAGCCGCGCAGAACATCAAGATATACCCATGGCGGATCCGAAAATTCCGCCCCAGCGTCATGTACGGATGGTGACGGACAGACGTGTAGGACGCCGGCCGTCAGGGCCGGGTGTGCATGGCAACAACCCCCCGTCCATCCGGGATGTTTCACACAGCCCACAAGAGTGTGAGGTCAAAGGACATCACAGAGTGGGCGTGGAGAACATGACGCCGACATGCAGGTGGCCAAACCCGCCTCGAGGGACAGATGAGGACAGAAGGAGGTCAGAAGTACCTCCCCTATGCATGTCCCAGCTCCCGATATGGTGATCCAGCCCTGTTTTGGTGACCCAGCCCAGTCAAGTGGTAAGTATGAGGTCTTTATGCCACTGACCTCACTTGCCAACCATCCCTCCTGCCCCGATCCATTCAGTCATTTACATATATTCACTATTTGAACATTTCTGTTATAGATAAACTGTCAGGTCACCTTGAGGCTAGGTGACAGATGCACTCTGTAGGAGTCAGAAGTGCACCGCTAGGTAGTGGACCCTAGGACTGACTGCTATGGTTTGAACCCTGGGAGGTTCAGGAAGCAGGTCTACTGGATCACTGACACAGATCACACTGGGAGCTAGAGCATAGATTCCCCAAGGCGCGGAGTCTAAGAGCCAGCAGGTGTTCACCAGAGCTGACTCTGCAGCTAAAGCCAACCTGACATGTGAATGAGCCCTAATAGTGCAACCAGTCACAGTTCTCTGATCACCACCACACCAGCCACAGTGTTGCCAGACCAGTGCAGCTAGAATCAGTGCTCCTGATTGCCACCATACCAGACCAGTGCAGCAAGCAAAAGTTTTTCTGATCCCTGTCACACCAGTTCAAGTGTCACCAGACCACTGTATGCTAGCAACAGTGTACCTTAGCACAGCTACACAGTCGCAGTGTCACCACACCAGTGTAAGCCAGCATTGGTGTCCTTGATTGTCAATTTACCATTCACAGTGTCACCAGACTAGAGTAAGTCAGAAGCAGTGTCCCTGATTGCTGCCACACTAGTCCCCAGTGTCACCAGACCAGTGTAAGCCAGCAACAATTGTCATGGCCGAGATACATTAAAATTTTACATTTTTCATGGAACTATTCAATTTAATAGACATAACTCCAGGAGAGCCTTCCCTCCTCCCAACAAGGAAGGCAGATTAAGTTACACCATTCATTGGAGAGTTAAAGTTAAGAGACAAAACCTATGACGAAACCGAGTAAACATGAATCTGATATGAAACCAGCTGATTATAGTCAAAATGTGTGTTTTCAGACCTAAATTGCAAAACCTTTAATTAAAGGAAAAGCTTGGGTAAATAACCCCATTGTTTCAAAGGGTGAAATGGCCCTTCCTAGTCAAACCCCAATGTTGACTCAAGCTTTCCCTCAGATACAAGATTAATGATACATCAAAAGGACAAACAGACACAAATCCTTGAACAGTCAATGTTCAATATGTGCCTAAATTGTCTGATAGGAGAGATGGTTTGGACATTTGAAACCTGTATGCATGTGATATTGTAAATATATGTGATCATAAGTAACAGAAATCCTATATTGGACTCGCAGATACGACCATAATTTTTATATCCACTGACCCCATGAGCAATCTGCCATAACATAGAAATAGAACATGTTGATAAGTAAGATTTGTGTTTAGATACCCATCATTGTTGTAAAGACATAGAAACTGTGACCGCATCTACATGAAAATACCCATATAATATGTGTTGTCCCAAGACAAATAGGTATTCATAGGAGATTCAGGAGTCATGCATTCATCCATATCAACACCCATTTTGTGTGATATTAACCACATGCCAACCAGTAGTTGTACTGCGGCAGAATGGCACGACTGGGCAAAACAACATTATGTAACGTCGCTTAGCCCTGTGGCCACTAGGGGGGCGCTCGCCCCCCAAGCCGATGCGAGTGCCTGGCAGTCACGATCACCGCCGGGCTCCTGTGATCACTCGGGGCACACGGAGAACTGGGATCTGTGTGTGTAAACATACAGTTTCAGGTTCTCTGAGGGGAGAACAGACAGATCGTCTGTTCATACAGAGTATGAACATCGATCTGTCATCAACCCTGCACAGTCCCCTCCCCCATTCAGTTAGAACACATACTAGGGAACACATTAACCCCTTGATCACCCCTAGTGTTAACCCCTTCACTGCCAGTGACATTTTTACAGTAATCAATGCATTTTTATAGCATTGATCACTGTATTAATGCCAATGGTCCCAAAAATGTGTCAGAATTGTCTGATGTGTCCACCATAATGTCGCAGTCCTAATAAAAATTGCAGATCGCCGCCATTACTAGTGAAAAAAAAATTAATTATAAAAATGCCTTATAACTATCCCCTATTTTGTAGACCCTATACCTTTTGAGCAAACCAATCAATATACGCTTGTTGCGATTTTTTTTACCAAAAATATATAGAAGAATACATACCAGCCTAAAATGAGGAAAAAAATGCTTTTTTATATATTTTTGGGGGATATTTATTATAACAAAAAGTAAAAAATAATGTGTTTTTTTCAAAATTGTCGCTCTTTTTTTGTTTATAGTGCAAAAAATAAAAAGCGCAGAGGTGATAAAATACCACCAAAAGAAAGCTCTATTTGTGGGAAAAAAAGGACGTTAATTTTGTTTGGGTGCAACATCGCACGTTTGCGCAATTGTCAGTTAAAGCAACGCAGTGCCGAATCGCAAAAAGTGCTCTGGTCAGGAAGGGGGTAAAATCTTCTGGGGCTGAAGTGGTTAATTAACCAAATTTATACTAAGTGTATTGTATTTTGTACCAATTGCCAGGATCCCTGAACAATAGATATATATTCATAAGCCCCAGTAGATAGATAGATGCCCAAAAAGAGGACATATTTTCTTTTAATAAATAATTCAGAACACATCTTTGTCCTCACACACCTTGTGCCTGAAGATGATATTACCTGGACTCACCAGGTAAATCATTAGAGTTCTCCAACCAATGGACAATAAGGCACAAACCTTCTGGGCTGAGCTTATGATAATTTTATGAGCTTATTGCCCCAGATGGTATAAAGGATGTGGGGGCCATAGAGAGAGGATGACAGACCCACACGCACCTAGACGATCAAGAAGCCTGCTGATATTTGACCACTCCCCATCTTGCTGGACCTTGTGACTGGAACCACTCAATGTACTTAGATTTTGTCAGATATTTTCTTTAAGCTATTGGTAAGATATAGACCATACAAATATTAATTATCTTTTTCTCTCATAATTATAGGGATGGTAGTTTATAATTTATATGTTGACATTATCATATACAGTGTGTAGGGTAATTTATCATTATCATTTGCCCATATTGATTGTCTAGGCTGTGTATTATTGAAGCCGTGTTTGGGGGAATTCAGACAAACTTGTATTACATCTATTTAAATTTACTGTGATCCCAGGGAAAACATTTATCACCCCATTTTATTTAGAAGCTCTGTTGGATTAATATTTCTTTCAAATTGACAATATCCAGCTGTAGACTCCGTGAGACATACTTTGGATTCCTTCTGGCCGGAGAAATCCAATGGACTGTTTCCCCGAGCGACTGCACATATTTTTCTGGGCTCCCCTGAGTAAATTGTAATGTATTAAGAAATATTGTTTCATTGCCGTGTTGATGTTTTGATTATGTGTGTGTGAAATATCAATCACCAGAAATTCCAGTATTCTGTATAACATTGTATAACTATACTTGTTAATTAATAAAGTCAAATTATTTACTTATTAATTTTGTTGGGAGATATTTATACATTGGTAATAAAACCCCATAAATTAACAAACTCAGGAAAGGATTGTGGTATGTACTGATTATCTGAACTAGGTTCACAAAATGTATCGTAAGTTTGGAGGCACTGAAAAACAAAACACTGAGATCTTAATGAAGATTCCATATCACACTCATAACTCATGTTCCTGATCACCACTGCACAAATTCCCCTGTCAGCAGACCAATGCAGCAAGAAACAGTGTTCCAGATCACCATCACACCAGAGCAGTATTGCCTCTGCCTGCTGCCTGTACTAACACTGGCCTGTTTATCAATCATGTTTCGGCTTGCAGCCTGGACCAGTTCTGTGCCTGTTTAATTACCATGATTTTTGTGATACACAATATACATTGTCTGGGTATAACACATCCAAACATTGAAAAGTCGCACACGTGGTATTAATAAAAAAATGGATAGCGCCTGCTCCTCCTTAACCCTAATTCCTCTTATAAATGTACCCAATTAGTATATTTATACGTGATATTGACCTACAATGATTGGATACAACATGTGGCTAAATATCAACATGATAGATCCATAACTAACATAAACGCAGAATTTGTATGAGCCAAATTACCATTACAGGTTAAATTAACAAATAATTAAAAATATCAACGATAATTAATTAAAGGTGACAATCGTAAAATTATTTAAAGTTCATAATGTGATAAAAGTGCAAAATAGTAATTTTCTTTGTGCAAGAAAGTGCTATAGTGCTCTGTGTCCCAATGGAGTTAGTGATCCTCCTCCTGGGCCTGATATAAATTTCCAAACTCACCAGATGGGTTGGACTCCTTTGCCTTACAGCAAAACTGAGTCAAACGTGCCTGTAGGTCATTTACTGGGGACCAAACCTAATTCTGTAACCTCTGGTTGCTTCTGGTATCACCTCTGTGGTGCATGTCCTCCAATTTTGGCTCCAGAACTTCAGGGGTAAGACATGTGCAGCACATGATAAAGGAAATAGAAAGTGACATCACCTGGCTCCTCCCAACATGTTGCATTACTGTTCACGTGACTTCATCAAGGGACAGTGACGCAACTCGTCCGGAGAAGCCAGGTGATGTCACTTCCGGTCGCGGCCAAGACAGAAGTACTATATGTGAAGCCATTTGTCTTGATTTTAAACTGTAAGTCTACTGTTTTTTAGTTTCAATAGTTTTTTATTAACATTTTATGAAGACAAAAGAATCAGGTATAACAAATAAGATACAAAAAAATGTACAAAAAGAATACAAAAGCAAAAGCAAAGATGCCATCTGCTAATTAACATATCAAATCAAGAACACCTGAGGGGTAACTGAAGGTGATACCATGCTTAGGGTGTGGATAATGTATTGATGGAACCAGGCAGGCCCTCTAGCCCTGACACCCACTCTGGGACCAAGCTGTGTCAAGGGCTTTTGGGCTCAACCTGCACATCACAGCACTAACTTGACATAGTAGTTATACCATAACGTTTAAAACCTCTTTGTTACTTCTGTGCCACATATATTCAGAAATATCATAACTACAAAATAGTGCTCGATTAGAACCACATAACTCTTGTATATACCGGTGTTTTTAAATAGGATTAAGGTACAACATTTCTGTGGGCCACAAACAGTGGCATCCTGCAAACAGTACAGCAACATAATAATAAAATGGAGATAATGAAGATAAGAAAGAAAGGGGGCAGAAAAGAGAAAATGGAAGCATGGATACACTTTGACATCAATACATGAGTACTATCGTAGGGAGACCAAGGAGGTCCAAATTGACCAGTTGGAAAAGTATCTAGCCATACAACCATCTTTGAAGGCTATTATCTTTTCATATTCTGCAATGGTGTTAACATTTGAGAGTAACTCTCTCACGCTTGGGATTACATTCGTTTTCCAGTTACTTACTATCAAGGATCTAGCCGCGAATATTATGCTACAGATTTAACTAAAATGGGGTATTCTGACATATTTACGCTCAGAGTAGCTTTTTCAATAGAAGGCTGAGTGATGACCCCTATGACTCTTCCTATCATTTTGAAAACGTCTGACCAAAACCCACAGAGGTGAGGACACACCCAAACCACATGGGCCAGTGTTCCGACCTGACCACAACCCCTCCAACATAGATTTGAGTTGTTATCAGAAAATTTTTCAGCTATGTATGGGGTATAATACCATCTAGTGAGAAGTTTGTGCTAATTCGTCGTAGTTCGAACACCTTGAAAATTGGTGGTTACATTTGATCGCGCTCAACCATTGTTTATCTGTAAAGACTTTGCCCAATTCTTTTTCCCATTTAATTTGTGGGTTGGTCTTTACATAGACCGATTTAGAGTTAAGTATGTCATAAATTAAGGAAATACCTTTTGCTTTGGGGTTAGTGGAAGTTAAATAATTCCAAAGTGTTGTGGGGATTGGAAGATTATTTGTGTTTATTTGTCTAAAGATGGATGCAATCTGAGAATACGTTAGAAACTCAGCGGCCGGTATACTATATTTATTCTGTATGTCTGAAAATGTCATTAATTTATCGTCCTTTGTGAGGTAATTTAAATGGAGAGTTTCTCCCTTCAACCAGTGACCTAGGGAGATGTTCGGAATAACCAATTCAGGGATTCTAAAGGGATAGGGACCTTGGTAGATTGTATTTTGGAATGTGTTACCTCTTTTAAGTATGACCAGGCATGCAGGGAGGCCTGTATAGTAGGATGATCTATCAATAAATTGGACTGTGATATGTTTTGTGCTATTAGGATGGACCTCGGTGAGTGAGGAAACAGCCAGGACTGTTCTAATTGGCACCATGGTTTAGTCGCAGGCTGTTCAAACCAGCCTTTAAGCTGGTCCAATGTCGTCGCTATGTAATAGTCTTTCAAGATTGGGATACCTAGCCCTCCCACTGACTTATGCTTCCTTTGCATCAATACGGGGAATCTTGCTCTCTTACCAGCCCATACAAAATTCATGAGTTGTTTCTGCATGGCTGTGAAGAAAAAAGAAGGAAGAGAGATCAGGAGAGCTCGAAATAAGTAAGTCAGTTTTGGCAACACTAACATTTTGTATGCTGCTAGGTGACCGCCCCATGAAAGATAGTGTTTCTGAATTTTTGATAATTCCTGTTGCAATTTTGAGATTAGGGGGTAATAATTGGCTTTGTATAATTTTGAGATAGAAGAAGTTAGTCGGACTCCCAAGTATGGAATAGAGTCAGATGACCAAGGGTATGGAAGATCACGTTGGATAGCTGATTTGGTGGGATTATCTATTGCTATACCTAGAATGCTTGATTTGGAAGCGTTAACTTTGTAGTATGATACCTTACTAAATTGAGCAAGAGTATCATGAGCAGCACTGAGAGATAGATATGGGTTAGACAGTGTCAAAATTACATCATCAGCGAAAAGTGAGATTCTATGTTGTTGGTTTCTGGAAGAAATTCCTTGAATTACTGGGTGGGTTCTAATCTTTTCCGCTAGGGGCTCCAAGACCAAAGCAAAAATCAAAGGGGACAATGGGCACCCCTGTCTAGTCCCGTTGGTTATCCTAAAATTTTTGGAGAACATACCTTCTGTGTATACATAAGCTGAGGGAGAGGAGTAGAATGCCCTAATAGCTTTTTGAATAGGACCCATTATGTTGAACTTCTCCAAGACCCTACACAGGTATCCCCAATGCACTCTGTCAAAGGCCTTCTCTGCGTCCAATGTTAGGAGCAGAGAAGGCCCTTTCGACTTCTCAGTGGAATGTATAATATTGATCATTCTTCTAGTGGTGTCGTTCGCTTGACGGCCACTCACAAAGCCCACCTGGTCTTAATAAATACATTTCGCAAAAGAGAGGACACTCTATTTGCAATTAATTTGGCATATAATTTGACATCGACGTTCAACAATGAAATCGGTCTAAAATTTTGTGGTGTGGTAGGTTCCTTGCCTGGTTTAGGCAAGGTAATAATTGTTGCTGTTAACATTTCGGGTGGAAAAGAGGCTTTAGATATTGCGGCATGAAAGACCTGTTTTAGGTACGGTGATAGTTCATTTTGGAACAGCTGGTAATATTCGGAAGAGTAACCATCTGGACCAGGTGATTTATTGTGTGGCATACTTCTAATCAATTTTTCAATTTCAGGGACTGTGAATGGCAGGTTGAGCAAGGATAGTTCTGTTTGGGAAAGTTTTGGAAGGTGAATTGAAGCAAGGAACTCAGAAATGACTTCCTCCGAGGGTTGATGTGTATCAGGATCGTCTTTAAGATTATACAAGGATTCATAATAGCCGCTAAACGCGTCAGCAATTTCTTTAGGATTTGATACCGTTTTCCCTGTTTTGGTGTTGAACATATGTTGGATTTTTTGGTGAATAATTTTTTCTTTCTTTTGGCTTTTAAAGCACAAAAGTGGTTCTGCTGCCGGGAAATCAGGAGAGTACGTAGTTCCCGTCTTGCAAAAAATAATGAATCTCTAGTTTTTTGTGTTGTGTTCTGTTTGTTGCTAGCTTCTAAGTTTTGAATTGTGGTTAACAAGTCATTGAGCCACTTCCTCTGCTGCCTCTTAAGCTTACTGCTCATTTGTATTAGCAACCCTCTTATATATACCTTGTGCGCATTCCATAGTGTGAAGGGATCCTCCACCGAGTGGGCATTGAGTTCAAAGTATTCCTTTAGGGCATTCCTAATACTTTTTAAATTTTCCAGTTGGGATAAGGTAAGGATATTGTTCCTCCATCTATTTGCTCTAGTTTCTATTCCTTGATCCCCCACACTGATGGAAATGGGCGCATGGTCAGACCATGTGATGAATATTCGACTTTACAATCTTTTGTAACATGAATTTATCTTCCATAAACAAATCAATGCGTGAGTATGTGTGGTGCACATTAGAAAAAAAGGTAAAGTCCCTTTCTGAAGAGTGTTAACTAGGGATGAGCCGAACACCCCCCTGTTCGGTTCGCACCAGAACATGCGAACAGGAAAAAAGTTTGTTCGAACACCGTTAAAGTCTATGGGACACGAACATGAATAATCAAAAGTGCTAATTTTAAAGGCTTATATGCAAGTTATTGTCATAAAAAGTGTTTGGGGACCTGGGTCCTGCCCCAGGGGACATGGATCAATGCAAAAAAAAGTTTTAAAAATGGCCGTTTTTTCAGGAGCAGTGATTTTAATAATGCTTAAAGTCAAACAATAAAGGTGTAATATCCCTTTAAATTTTGTACCTGGGGGGTGTCTATAGTATGCCTGTAAAGGGGCGCATGTTTCCCGTGTTTAGAACAGTCTGATAGCAAAATGACATTTGAAAGGAAAAAAGCCATTTAAAACTACTCGCGGCTATTGCATTGCCGGTCCGACAATACACATAGAAGTTCATTGATAAAAACGGCATGGGAATTCCCCACAGGGGAACCCCGAACCAAAATTAAAAAAAAAAAATGACATGGGGGTCCCCCTAAATTCCATACCAGGGCCTTCAGGTCTGGCATGGATATTAAGGGGAACCCCGGCCAAAATTTAAAAAAAAAATGTTGTGGGAGTCCCCCTAAATTCCATACCAGGCCCTTTAGGTCTGGTATGGATTTTAAGGGGAACCCCGCGCAAAAAAAAAAAAAAAACGGCGTGGGGTCCCCCCAAAAATCCATACCAGACCCTTATCCGAGCACGCAACCTGGCAGGCCGCAGGAAAAGAGGGGGGACGAGAGAGCGCCCCCCCCCCTCCTGAACCGTACCAGGCCACATGCCCTCAACATTGGGAGGGTGTTTTGGGGTAGCCTCCAAAACACCTTGTCCCCACGTTGATGCGGACAAGGGCCTCATCCCCACAACCCTGGCCGGTGGTTGTGGGGGTCTGCGGGCGGGGGGCTTATCGGAATCTGGAAGCCCCCTTTAACAAGGGGACCCCCAGATCCCCCCCCGTGTGAAATGGTAAGGGGGTACTTACCCCTACCATTTCACTAAAAAACTGTCAAAAATGTTAAAAATGACAAGAGACAGTTTTTGACAATTCCTTTATTTAAATGCTTCTTCTTTCTTCTATCTTCCTTCATCTTCTTCTTCTTCTTCTGGTTCTTCTGGCTTTTCTGGTTCTTCCTCCGGCGTTCTCGTCCAGCATCTCCTCCGCGGCGTCTTCTATCTTCTTCTCCTCGGGCCGCTCCGCACCCATGGCATGGGGGGAGGCTTCCGCTCTTCTCTTCATCCTCTTCTCTTCTTCATCTTCTTCTTTTCTTCTCTTCTTCTCTTCTTCATTTTCTTCTCCGGGCCGCTCCGCATCCATGCTGGCACGCACGGTGACTTGACGGGAGTTCCCTGTGACGTCACGGGGAATGCCACAGGGAAGTCCCGTCATGTCCCGTGCGTCAGACAGGGGCGGGGTCACCGGGTGGCCCCGCCCCTGTTATTTAAGAACCGTCAGACGAGGAGACGCCGTCACACAGCGGGAGCCTCCCTCCATGCCAGCATGGATGCGGAGTGGCCCGGAGAAGAAAATGAAGAAGAGAAGAAGAGAAGAAAAGAAGAAGATGAAGAAGAGAAGAGGATGAAGAGAAGAGCGGGAGCCTCCCCCCATGCCATGGGTGTGGAGCGGCCAGAGGAGAAGAAGATAGAAGACGCCGCAGAGGAGATGCTGGACGAGAACGCCGGAGGAAGAACCAGAAGAGCCAGAAGAACCAGAAGAAGAAGATGAAGGAAGATAGAAGAAAGAAGAAGCATTTAAATAAAGGAATTGTCAAAAACTGTCTCTTGTCATTTTTAACATTTTTGACAGTTTTTTAGTGAAATGGTAGGGGTACTTGTACCCCCTTACCATTTCACACGGGGGGGCCGGGATCTGGGGGTCCCCTTGTTAAAGGAGGCTTCCAGATCCCGATAAGCCCCCCGCCCGCAGACCCCCACAACCACCGGCCAGGGTTGTTGGGGTGAGGCTCTTGTCCTCATCAACATGAGGACAAGGTGTTTTGGGGGGCTACCCCAAAGCACCCTCCCAATGTTGAGGGCATGTGGCCTGGTACGGTTCAGGAGGGGGGCGCTCTCTCATCCCCCCTCTTTTCCTGAGGCCTGCCAGGTTGCGTGCTCGGATAAGGGTCTGGTATGGATTTTTGGGGGGACCCCACACCGTTTTTTTTGGTTTTTTTTGGCACGGGGTTCCCCTTAAAATCCATACCAGACCTGAAGGGTCTGGTATGGAATTTAGGGGGACCCCCACGTCATTTTTTTTTTTAATTTTGGCCTGGGGTTCCCCTTAATATCCATACCAGACCTGGAGGGCCTGGTATGGAATTTAGGGGGACCCCCACGTCATTTTTTTTAAAATTATGGTTCGGGGTTCCCCTGTGGGGAATTCCCATGCCATTTTTATCAATGAACTTCTATGTGTATTGTTGGACCGGCAATGCAATAGCCGCGAGTAGTTTTAAATGGCTTTTTTCCTTTCAAATGTCATTTTGCTCTCAGACTGTTCTAAACACGGGAAACATGCGCCCCTTTACAGGCATACTATAGACACCCCCCAGGTATGAAATTTAAAGGGATATTACACTTTTATTGTTTGACTTTAAGCATTATTAAAATCACTGCTCCTGAAAAAACTGACATTTTTAAAACTTTTTTTTGCATTGATCCATGTCCCTTGGGGCAGGACCCAGGTCCCCAAACACTTTTTATGACAATAACTTGCATATAAGCCTTTAAAATTAGCACTTTTGATTTCTCCCATAGACTTTTAAAGGGTGTTCCGCAGCATTCGAATTTGCCGCGAACACCCCAAATTGTTCGCTGTTCAGCGAACTTGCGAACAGCCAATGTTCGAGTCGAACATGTGTTCGACTCGAACTCGAAGCTCATCCCTAGTGTTAACATCTCCATACATCAAAAAGGTTGGAAGATGCAAGGAATTGGGATAGAGTTGCTCTTCTTTGTTGGGAGCGCAATGGGTTAGACAGGTCCAGTTCTTTATTTCGGATTTAGTTGTAATCACCAGTTAAAATGACATGCCCTTGTTTTAGGGATTCCACTTTTTTCCAAATATTTTTCAGAAATCGAAGTTGGTGTACATTTGGTAGATATACGTTAACCAGCGTGTATTTGGTCTTGAAAAGTTCTCAAATTAAAATAATGTACCTTCCAGATGCATCAAGGTGTGTTTCCAACTTAGTGAATGGGATAGAGTCTCTAATGGCTATAGCTACACCACCTTTCTTTTTGGGGCCATTTGCTAGGAGCACATGAGGGTACTTTGGGTGGTGAAAGGCTGGTGGTTTGTTAGAGACAAAGTGTGTCTCTTGAAAACAAATAACATCACTCTTGAGTCTGAGAGCTTCCTTCCAGACCATTTGCCTTTTATAAGGGCTGTTCAGTCCTTTCACATTGAAAGAGATGATGTTTAAGGCCATCTTAAAAATGCAAAAAAATAATTACAGCTGAGTCGTACGGTCCAAATGATGATACTCTGCAGATCTCAATGGTCTTCTATTACTTTCTGTCCGTGTGTATCCTGTGGGAGGAAGATGTAAGAAAAGAAAAAGAAATAGTCTAAGATTTAAAAAGTTGGGTGATTCCGTTGGAACCTGTGCGGATAAACAACCGCTAAAACTAGGGGGAAATATAAAACGTAAACCAAAACTGTGTAGCATTTTCCTGGGCCATCAGGGAAAAAATATGACATGGCAAGTATGAGCAGAAAATCAGCCTGATTCTGCATCAGAGTTGGGCCTAGTAGATGGTGGTGAACCGTATGTGTTCACGTTCAAGTTCTGGGGTTCCAGAATCTTCCATTCCTTCAGGAGTTGGAGGCCATCCTTAATCGAAGTGATCACGAAGGACTCTCCATCTTTTGTCACCATTAGCTTGGCTGGGTATAACCATCTATAGGGAATATTATGGTTGTTTAACGGTTTGGTGATAGTGGCCAGTTGTCTGCGTTGCTGCATGGTGAATGCAGAAAGATCTGCAAAGAAGGATAAGTCCTGCGTCTCCTGTGGCATAGCTTCGCGACGTCTAGCAGTGGCCATGAATTGGTCTTTAATGTAATAAAAGTGTATGCGGACTATTGTATCCCTGGGTAGATGAGCTGGGATATTTTTTGACTTTGGCAGTCTATGAATCCGGTCAATGACCAGTTCTTCCAACGGGGCTTCTGGGAGAGCCAATTTCATGAGATCGACAAAATCGTTTTTCAGATCAGGGGGCTTGACCGATTTGGGAATTCCTCTGATTTTAACGTTATTACGTCTTAATCATCCTCTAAATCCGCTAATTTGGTTTTAATTTGCGTAATCTCATCGTCTCTGTCATTCTGGGCATCAACCATGTCATTGAAAGTATTTGCAAACTATCCCATTTTAGATTCAATGTGTGATACTCTGTTGGACACCGCCTTAACATCTGATTTAAACTGTTGTGTGATAGCCAGAATATCAGCGTGCAAAGTAGAACGTAGGGAGACCAGCATATCCTTAAGGGTGGTGTCCATTACAGGCTGGTTAGACGTGGGGAATTCAGTTATGGAGTCTTGTAACTCCCTGGTGTCATCTAATGAAGAATTAAGTCCGCTTTCCTCCTCAGTGTCTGCAGGCTCCACAGACATCCTTTGTTTGCTCTTTGCTGGGCTGGAGGATGCTGACAGAGGTGGGGAGTAATTCTTATATAACTGGCTGGTAATGTTATTGCTGCGGCTTCTAGCATTCACAGAGTCCGTTCTGTGCTGCTTGTTGTGGCTGCGTGTGTCCTCTCTCCGGCCGCCAGCACCATCTTGGCTGTGAGAGCGGCTCGGATAGGTGAAAAAGTTGGTCATTTTCCCTGGTATAGGGCACTGCTTTCTCCTGTGGGATGTCATGCGGAGTTATACCCGCTCCTATTTCACTGATTTGTGGTCAGAAACAAACCTCCTAGTCACTGTGGATCCCCTTTCTGGCCCTGGATACAGTGGAGCTCTTTCAATGTGCAGCCATCCACGCCATCGGCTAGCCACGCCCCCCAGTCTACTGCTTTTTTAATAAATATATTTTGGACTACTGCACCATGGAGATTACTTTGTATTACATGTGAGCGTTATATAGAGGGAAGTGAGGACCTGTCTAAAGTTTCCATTGGCATTCATGGAAATCGTGTCCAGTCTGATTGGAGGTCCCAGGAACAGGCATTTACTGTTTGAGTCTAAAGATATCCATTACACCTAAGCTCAACTAGACCTGTAGGGGTCTTCGTGTGAGGTGAGAGGCTGGGGCAAACCACAAGCGCACTTCGGATGGTGGAAGTGGTTTATGATCTGGATTCATTGATCTCTCTTTATACAAGCACTTCAATTTATGAACTTTTCTCTGATTGAGCGCCTTTATTACTTGGATTCATTGATTTTTTCTTCACACAAGCACTTTACTCTGATTGAGCACTTTTATACTCATTGTATTGCATTGTCATTTTATTAATATGGCACCTTATGGTGCGTGAAGTTCACGTTATTTGATGCACTGTCACCATATGTATTTGCATATTATTAATTATATTTTTTTCTTTTATGCTATTGCTCATTGAGTGAGCACCACATTTACTTTTTCATGTTGGCAGCTACTCAGTTCTATTCTATATATATTTGGTTTGCGCATTAGTATTTTTCCACTTTATTTATTCAGCGTAACTTCATCATTTATATTTGACCAAAAAAGTATGTCATATATTACATTTGTATGCTCTAAAATTACTGTATCATTTACTGAAAACTAAAGATTGTGTTTGGTAAATCATTGTGCTAGTATTATCTGACAAAAAAACATTGAAACTGCAAGCATTTTTTTCTCTAGGATCTCTGATTTAAAAAAGATATACTCTTTGAGGGTTTTATATATCTTTCAGGCCTACAATCATTTTTTAACCCATTAAGGACCGGAAGATTTTCCCCCTTAATGACCAAGTCATTTTTTGCGATACAGCACTGCGTCACTTTAACTGACAATTGCGCGTTCGTGAGACGTTGTACCCAAAATTGACATCCTTTTTTCCCCACAAATAGAGCTTTCTTTTGATAGTATTTGATCACCTCTGCGGTTTTTGTTTTTTGCGCTCTAAACAAAAAAAGACCGACAATTTTGAAAAAAAAAACAATATTTTTTTACTTTTTGCTATAATAAATATCCCCTAAAAAAGTAAAAAAAAAGGCTTCTCTAGTTTAGGCCAATATGTATTCTTCTACATATTTTTGGTAAAAAAATCCCAATTAGCGCACATTGATTGGTTTGCACAAAAGTTATCACATCTACAAAATAGGGGATAGATTTATGGCATTTTTATTATTATTAATAAATTATTATTATATTATTTTTTACTAGTAATGGTGGTGATCTGCAATTTTTTGCGGGTCTGCGACATTGCGGCACACAGATCGGACACTGGGGACCAGTGGCATTTATACAGCGATCAGTGCTATAAAAATGCACTGATTACTGTATAAATGGCACTGGAAAGGAAGGGGTTAACACTAGGGGGTGATCAAAGAGTTAAACGATCCCTAAGGAGGTGTTTCTAACTGTGGGGGGGAGTGGACTGACAGAGACTACAGAGAGATTGCTGGTCCTGATCACTAGGAACAGACAATCTCACTGTACTCCCCTGACAGAACAAGGATCTGTTTTTTTACATAGGCAGATCCCCATTCTGCCTCTCTGTGGAGTGATCGCAGGTGGTCGGCGAACATAGAGTCCCCCGGACCCGCTGATTGGCTCCCCCCACTAGGGAATAGGCAACAATGACGGCAATTCGCACAGGAGAGCCAACCTGCCACAGTACAACTGCAGCGGCTGATCGTTAAGTAGCTAAACGTGTTCAAAAATGAAAAAACAGCTTTAGCAGTTAAAGGGTTAAACACTTCCAAACTAAAACCAAATCTAAGTTGGGGGTAATGTTTGTGTGGTTGAAAGACCTGTCTGGGCACATTGTGTTCCAGTACTAAATTGACTGAGTTTAAAAAAAATCAAATTTATTTAATGCTCTCACCTTATATTTTAGTGTGGGCAAATTTATTTCAGCTTTTTTGTTATTTATTTTAAAAGTGAAATACATGTCATGTAATGCTTGAGCCAAAATGTAGACTGCAATAAATACTATAGAGGAAGTTTTCTCTTCGATAAAATATAAACCAGTTGAAAATGTCTCCAGATTGCAGTTCCTAAGGGGTAATCCAGTTGTAAGTGGAATATAGAAATTTTTAATTTTGTTTTTTGAAAAGCATTGATATTCAGTTATGAGAATATCTTCCATCAGTGGGTCATTTGAATGGTTGGATGGATTGAAACTATCAAAATAGTCCTGTAATCCTGTTATGTAAAAAAGGGGGTATTTAAACACCAAACTGCAGTTGCTGAAAATAAAAAGCGCTCCACTCATTGACCAAGAATCTGGTAGAATAAATGTTTTCTCCGTGTAATAAGGGGCATTATTCATCAAAAACTTGTAATAAGTCAGACTAACTGAGCCACAAATAATAAGAACTTCCGTAGTTGAGGTCCGCAGCTCTGGAGGAATTTTATCATAATTCTCTTTAGACACCAGAATCTTGAATTCAATACAAATTCCACGATTAGATAAATGTTTGCTAAGTTGTTGGATCTCCCTCTCTCCGTATTCATCATCAGATGTAAAGATCCCGACCCAGTTCCACTTCAACCTTTCCAGTAACTTTGCTATGGCCACATATTGCATCTCATCATCTGGAACTGTCCGGAAAAAGTTTGGATACATCTTTCTATTACTTAGTAAAGTATCTCTGGCTCCATAACTAATCTAAAAAGAAAGAAAACAGTCTGTATAAATAATGTGTAATTCTTAATGTGGTTCTAAAGACTGAAGGTTTTTTACCTTCCTGCATTCTATGCAGGAAGGTAAAAAACCTTCAGTGTGCAGCCCCCCAGCCCCCCTAATACTTACCTAAGCCTAATCTTGATCCAGCAATGTGCACAAGAGAAGCAGCTCTCCTGGGTTTCTATCTCCTCACTGGCTAAGATGCAGCAACAGGAGCCATTGGTCTTTGCTGCTGTCAATCACAGCCATTGGGGAGGGGGTGGGGGGGGTGGGGCTTATGGACACAGAGAGCCGTATTGGGAGCGAGCATGCATGAGGCCCCTCATAGCAAGTGCCTTGCTATGGGAGCAGTTGACAGGGGTAGGAGCCCAGAGCATCATCAGGAGACCTGAGAACTGGAGGATCAGTGCTGCTCTGTGCAAAACCATTGTAATAGAGCTGGTAAGTATGACACATTTGGGTTTTTTTTTTTGTTTTATTTCCTTTACAAATGCTGTAACATCTAAATAAACAGAAGAAACATTAGAACATGTTTTAATAAACAGATCTTGTTATCTGAGCTGTCTACAATAGATCTATAAGCAGATGTTAGTGATGGTTTTATTTCACTCGACCAGATAAATATGTAGATGTATTATTATATAAATAATTACAGCCATCAATGCAAGCTGATAATATGACATTAAGGGGGGGGGGGGGGTGTATCAAAACTAGAACAATCAGAATCTGGAGCACATGCATATCACAGAGTACTTAACTTTAGCTTGTTCAGTTAAGCTTTGAAGATGAGAGATCAAAACTGATTGGTTGACATATACACCTGCCCCATATTCTGGCTTCTCCAGTTTTGATATATTCCCCTCCAAGACTTCTTCCTCCTGTAATCCCACCTACAGTAGGTGCTTCCCATTCACCAGTTTACTAATCAGGCACTCCCACTACAAGACTGATTTTGGCTTTAGCTGGAGTTGGAAAATCAAGTATAGACACAATTAACTGGCTCAGCTCCTGAATTTGTATATCAGAGCAATTTTTACATTTTCACTGTGGGTCTATTTTATCATCGATAACTCTCAGTTCTTCAGATAAACCAAAAAAAAGAATACTGTGTAAAACAGCACTAACATGCACTCACAAAGTGACAGAGTAAAGAAATAAAGTCAATAGTATAGTAAATACTCATGAAGATGTAATGTTGGATCATGATAATTTATTCAATGAATGAACCCAAAGGTTCAGTCCTGCAGTCCATATTGAATAAAAAAATTAAATGCGCAGCATGCCAGACAAGGCTAATGAAAATCCAAAACACAGGACACTGCATGGAATACAGCTAGGTTTTCATCAGGAAACTTCTCGAAAGCTGTTACAGCATGCAGCCCAACCATCCACCTGCAGCTGACAGAGGAAGGAAGGAGGACTCCAGGAAAAGCAGAAAACAAAAAACAAAATATCCACTTACATGTAAGTTTTTTTTTTTTTTTTTTATCTTTGAATGCAGCATTTTTATTTCAATGTTTTTATTTTCATTTTCAAGTTAACAAGTTAACAATCCATATAAAGACAATCAAATCAGTCCAAAAGGTCTTACAGAAGAAGTATATCTGCATAGCTAATATAGGTTGCAAACTGGAAAGAAGTACATTGCAATATGTAAATGATTTAAAACTTAAATCTAATCAAAAGATGTATTACTGTTGAGTGCACAGAAATGGTTTCAGAGTTGAGATAGCTAAAGGGACTCGTGATGTTTCACTTGAGGCGACTGATACGGGAAATGGGGGGATGAGCCTCAGTGCCACCCTTGGACCCAAACACCCCTATTGGGAGCTTACTGTGAATGGGTGGGGGCACCGGGACGGGTCATGTGAAGTCAATGTTTGTTAACCCTACGGTCCATGGTAACGGAGAAAATAAGAGTGTAAGGGGGGGGGAGGGTGTTATGGATGGGGAGGCAGGGGGATTGGGTAAATGCTTGCATATGATAAGAACAAGCAATAGTGGGGGGATTGGGGCTTTTCCAATGTAGTCGTATACATTGTTTGGCTGCATTGATAAGGTGGAGTGTAAGTGATTTTTTGTAGGCCGAATAGGGTATGGACGTGTGGTGGAGCAGATATTGGGCCGGGGTGAAATCTTGGGTGTAGTTCGTTATTATGGCTATCAGGCGGTGGACTTTATGCCAGAAGGGTTGTAAGGTTGTGCAGTCCCACCAGATATGTGTCAAAGAGCCTATTGCTGTATCACATCTCCAGCATTGCGGGGAGATCCGTGGGTGGTACTTGTGAATCTTGTCAGGCGTCCTATACCATCTAGAGTATTTTATACCCATTTTCTTGAGCTGAAACGTTAATCGATCCCTTATGGATGTGGTCGTACACTCGCTCCCACTCTTCCGTAGGTAAGTCCAAGGATAGTTCCCTTTCCCATTGCTGGCTGATTTTGTTCGCCTTGGGATCGCAATCACTGAATAGGAGTGAGTATACCACCGAAATCAAGTGTCTTAGTGGCACCGAACTGGTACACAGTGCTTCAAAGGAAGTGTAGTCTCTATACCATTTAGAGAGGGGTATTATCCTATTAAGAAAGTGCCTGATTTGTAGGTAGTGGAAAAATGGAATGGTTCGATTAGAAAATCGTTGGGCGATGTTCTGAAACAGTATTAGCTGCCAACAAGAAAAAATTGCTCTGCTCTAAGTAAGGAATCACAGCCTGGGATGAATGGGTTGTGGGCCATGAGGCCGGGAGGAAATTCAGGGTTTTGGTCTAGCGGGGTCAGAGGCCCGGGGGTCGGGATCAGGGTGAGTTTCTTGCATACCGTCCGAAATGTCAGTAAGGTAGGGCCTATTAATGGGTGGCCTACTTGTTCTGAAGGGATTGATTTTTGTTCTATCCAGGGCGTATGTGTAATCGGCACCCGTGAGAAAGAGTCCTCCAAGATGATCCAGTCTTTGGTCTTAGCGTGTATGTGCCAGTCTACGATTCTGGTTAGTTGGCAAGCCCATTGATATTTTTGTACGTCTGGAAGTCCGATTCCCCCCTTCATCTTAGGAAGGACCAATCTATCCCAATTTAATCTCGGGGTGTTGGCAGACCAGATGAAGTTTCTGCACAGCTTTTTGTAAGAAGTGAAGAATGAAGGGGGTATTTTGATTGGTAAAGTTTGATATAAATATAGTAGTCTAGGCAAGATGTTCATTTTAATAATGGCAGCTCTCCCAAACCAAGAGAAAGTGCCTAGGGTCCATTTGCGGAGGTCTTGCTGTATGGATTGGAGTATAGGCAGGAAGTTTCTACAGTATAGCTCGGTCAGGTTTGTAGGGATTTTTATACCCAGGTAGGTAATGGCATGTTTTTCCCAACTAAAGGGGAAGTTGGACTGGCATTGTGCTACAACGGAAGTGGGGAGGGATATGTTCAGTGCCTTGGACTTTGAGAAGTTAATTTGGAGGTTGGAGATTTTTTTGAAGAGGGTAAAGTCTTTTAGCAAGTTTGGTATAGTGGTTATGGGGTCTGAAAGGAATAGCAGGATATCATCTGTGTAAGCCGCAACTTTGTATTGTTTGTTTTTGATAGAAATGCCCTTGATGTCTGGGTACAAAAATAAGGGGGGGATAGTGGGCACCCCTGGCGTGTACCGTTCAACACGGAGAAGGCGTCTGACAGGCGGCCATTGACTTGGATTCTGGCTGTGGGTGACGTATAAAGTGCCAATATTAGTTGGAGTAGGTGGTCTGGAAATCCCATCACTTTTAATGCCGTGGTCATATAGTCCCAGGCTACTCTGTCGAACGCCTTCTCCACGTCAAGGGACAGCATGAAACCCGGTTTGGACGTCGTTGTGAGCCAGTGATGTATGTTAAGAGCCTTTATGGTGTTATCTCTGGCTTCCCATCCAGGGATAAATCCCACCTGGTCTAAAGAGATCAGTTTAGGGAGCAAGGGGAGTATCCGATTTGCGAGAACCTTGGCGTAGAGTTTCACGTCTACATTTAAGAGTGAGATGGGCCGGTAATTAGACACTATTGTGTTATCCTGTTTACATAAATGTATGACTCAGAGGGTTGGCCGTGTCATTGCCAGCATCCCTTGTAATTTTTAGAACTAGATGTGTACCTCAAAATGGGATTTTAAGGGCAATGAAGAAATTGGCAGTGTTGAATTATAGTTAAAAAGAAGTTTATTGATACAAAAACGAATAGGATATACATGAACATACACATTGATCTAGTTAAGAATAATTATAAAAACATCAGATATATGGAAACATATGATGCATCCTACTGCTAGTTACAAGTACCACCCCCGATAGGTGTGATGGCGTCCTGATAGCAGATTTCCAACGCGTTTCAACTTATTGTAAGGATAAAGTCTTCCTCAGGGAGGGACTGCATCACATTCTAAAATTTTAAGTAACAGCATGATTATTGGTATATACTTAAATATTTGTTTGTTACCTATATCTACAGAAATCGCATTACAACAGAAAAGTATTATATGCGACTTACATTTGCATTTAACTGTGAAAAATCGCTTTCCCAGTGCTGGCAGGGGTCCTAACACGTGATTGTCAATGTTGCTCAAATATCCTCTAGGGGATGGCCTGGTATATTGTGAAGAAACCAGTATTTGGCAGTCGTGATAATTAAACAACTGAAAAACATGAAGGTATAAGGGAAATGCTAAGAAATTGAACATCAAAAAGGTCAAAGAATGGAAATAATGGTGATTCGTAGGGGAAATAAGGTTCCCCAGGGCCATCATAGAGTAAAAGAGATCAAATACCTTAAATTGATTGTGTCAGGTGTATTGTTCCAAGTGGCAGGGAGCTCCGGTCCTGGAGTACCTCTCTGTAACAAAGCCAGTTGTGGAATGCTGCCTGTGGCCATCCCTGGCGTCCTAATATATGGGGTGTGGGTGTGGCTAAGTGATGGGCGTAGCCCTATTCTAGGTAGAGTCTCACATTCATTGGTGGTGCAGTGGAGGGGGTGCGACTTCAATTGGCTGCTGTCACTGTTTAGAGGAAGCACCTTTGTACAATGTATTGAGGGGAAGCGTCCACAAGCTTCCCTGTTGTCTAGGTAGCAGACGCTTGGACCTCCTCCTCCTCCAAAAAAAAAAAAAAAAAAAAAAAAAAAAAAGATTCCTTTTCTCCTCCCCGTGACATGAAGCCTATTGCTTACACGTAGCCCATGTAGTATGGGCACGGGGCGAGGCGGGGAGAGAGGTGCGTCTGGTTGCCGGGGCAATGTGCATATGACGTTGGGGGTCACATGGCCCCGACGTCAGTTCCTAAAAGAGGGAGGGGCGCCGTGTGACTCCACAGCGCTATTGAGCAGTCTTATCCATATTAAACCGGGCATCGGGGCATAGTAGCCCCGCTGTCTGACAAAAAAGTATCAGACTATGCACAGCGGTGTATGGGGTACTGTTCTATGCTGATGTCATAGATGTCACCAAGATATACAGTGACAAGTATGACAAAAAGTAGCAGGTCTATACTCCCTCATTAGAGATGGAAAAAGGAAGGAAGAAAAATTGTATAAAAGAATTGCAAAGAATTGATTGAAATGGGGATAGTACTGATGAAATATGAAATATATATAATAAGAGAATGTGAAGGGAGATTTTTATTCTTAAATATGCCCAAACCTCTTTATGATGATTGTACTGTCATTGAGCGAATGGCAGAACATCAAAATTAGGGCTTATAACCACCGACACAGTAGGAAATCCCGGGGCATCAAAATAAGATCTGACGCCTTCGGGGTATTCGGGCCATGATGTTGCGTCATGGCCCCCCCCTGTGCCGGGTAGGGATAGTGGGCAGAATGGCAACGGTATCATTGGCCCTTTGTTTCAGCACTGAGAGGCGGATTCATATGGCACAGTCGCATGAAAAAAATGCATCTGCAGAAATAACAGCAATTAACATAATACAGTATACAAAATAGTTACACAAAAGAGATTACAGTAAATAAGTTTAATTAGAAAAACTCTCCTATATAGTTTCTGACTGGGTAGGATGTAGAGTCTTAGCAGTTTAAGACATATGATCATCAATGGGGAGATAATGGGCCTCTGTGGAGGGAGCCCTGTCTAAAAAAGTGTCTATATGGGTCTGCTGAGTTTTCGGAATCGCACCCTGTTCTTTGTAACTTTTTCCAGTATTCTGAGAGGATGAGCCTTTTGGGTTGCCCGGTATTGTCCCCCTAGTTCTACCCATGCCCCCTTCTCTTCCACCTCGTGTGCTTTCATTTGACTGGACGTCTGTGGTTCTTCTCTTGTGTGTTTGTTGAATCTCTCCCTCCATATCTGTTTGTTTGGGAAAGGGACCCTTTCTTTTGCCTTGAAATTTGCCCGCCTGGGATGAGGCTGAGGAGGAGGAGTTATTGGAAGGTGTATCCGAAAGATAGTCATTGGTCTGGTTTATATTATTCTGTTTGGGAAATCTGGAACTTTTTCTTATCTGTGAATTGGTATTCCACTTATATGCCCTGCCTTCGCCAAAAGCGTTTTTATCCCTCCAGTATTTTTTCTCCTTTTTTATGAGAATATTTTTGCTGAATGTTTCTAGGTGTTCCTTCAGTTTTTTCTCATATACTGTGTATTGTTCGTGTTTTTTGAGGGCGGAAAGTCGGGTATAAAGTGTTTGGATTTCCATGTCCATACCTCTCAATTGCTGCTGGTATTCGTTTTGCAGCAGTAGCATGAGGTGTTTGGAACATTCATTTAGTTTTGTTTCCCAATTTGATTTCAGTTCTTTTGTAATGTTATCCAGGGTGGGGAATATTTGTATTCGTAGACCTATAGGGTTTATGCCCTCCCTGATGTAGCGTCCTAAAGATTCTATATGCCAGTGTAGGGCAGATTTTTTCTCTAGTATTTTGGTTAAGCATGAAAAAAGTGAAGATAGGTCTGAGGTGACCTGTTCTTTGTCTTGATAGTCTTTTTGGATATTAGCCATAAGTTCCTCCCATTCTCCCCCCAATAGGTCCCCCATTGTATGTCGTTACTGCCTAGTGGAAATACACTCAACCCAAAAGCAGAAAAAAGAAAAAGAAAGATAAATGGTCATCGGGGGTTCTCCAATGACTGAGTTTGGGCTGCTCCACTCCTAAAACAGGAAAATCCCTTATTATATGATAGGATGGGTGGAGCCTCGTATTAATTAGATTAAATATTCATTTTTGGTTCAAGGAGAGTCCACAACCAACTGTCTGAGTCAACGATAGATGAGGTGTGGGTGTATTTTCCACCCTAATAAATTGTTTACATAAATGTATGACTCAGAGGGTTGGCCGTGTCATTGCCAGCATCCCTTGTAATTTTTAGAACTAGATGTGTACCTCAAAATGGGATTTTAAGGGCAATGCAGAAATTGGCAGTGTTGAATTATAGTTAAAAAGAAGTTTATTGATACAAAAACAAATAGGATATACATGAACATACACATTGATCTAGTTAAGAATAATTATAAAAACATCAGATATATGGAAACATATGATGCATCCTACTGCTAGTTACAAGTACCACCCCCGATAGGTGTGATGGCGTCCTGATAGCAGATTTCCAACGCGTTTCAACTTATTGTAAGGATAAAGTCTTCCTCAGGGAGGGACTGCATCACATTCTAAAATTTTAAGTAACAGCATGATTATTGGTATATACTTAAATATTTGTTTGTTACCTATATCTACAGAAATCGCATTACAACAGAAAAGTATTATATGCGACTTACATTTGCGACTACAGAAATCGCATTACAACAGAAAAGTATTATATGCGACTTACATTTGCATTTAACTGTGAAAAATCGCTTTTCCAGTGCTGGCAAGGGTCCTAACACGTGATTGTCAATGTTGCTCAAATATCCTCTACGGGATGGCCTGGTATATTGTGAAGAAACCAGTATTTGGCAGTCGTGATAATTAAACAACTGAAAAACATGAAGGTATAAGGGAAATGCTAAGAAATTGAACATCAAAAAGGTCAAAGAATGGAAATAATGGTGATTCGTAGGGGAAATAAGGTTCCCCAGGGCCATCATAGAGTAAAAGAGATCAAATACCTTAAATTGATTGTGTCAGGTGTATTGTTCCAAGTGGCAGGGAGCTCCGGTCCTGGAGTACCTCTCTGTAACAAAGCCAGTTGTGGAATGCTGCCTGTGGCCATCCCTGGCGTCCTAATATATGGGGTGTGGGTGTGGCTAAGTGATGGGCGTAGCCCTATTCTAGGTAGAGTCTCACATTCATTGGTGGTGCAGTGGAGGGGGTGCGACTTCAATTGGCTGCTGTCACTGTTTAGAGGAAGCACCTTTGTACAATGTATTGAGGGGAAGCGTCCACAAGCTTCCCTGTTGTCTAGGTAGCAGACGCTTGGACCTCCTCCAAAAAAAAAAAAAAAAAAAATTCCTTTTCTCCTCCCCGTGACGTGAAGCCTATTGCTTACACGTAGCCCATGTAGTATGGGCACGGGGTGAGGCGGGGAGAGAGGTGCGTCTGGTTGCCGGGGCAATGTGCATATGACGTTGGGGTCACATGGCCCCGACGTCAGTTCCTAAAAGAGGGAGGGGCGCCGTGTGACTCCACAGCGCTATTGAGCAGTCTTATCCATATTAAACCGGGCATCGGGGCATAGTAGCCCCGCTGTCTGACAAAAAAGTATCAGACTATGCACAGCGGTGTATGGGGTACTGTTCTATGCTGATGTCATAGATGTCACCAAGATATACAGTGACAAGTATGACAAAAAGTAGCAGGTCTATACTCCCTCATTAGAGATGGAAAAAGGAAGGAAGAAAAATTGTATAAAAGAATTGCAAAGAATTGATTGAAATGGGGATAGTACTGATGAAATATGAAATATATATAATAAGAGAATGTGAAGGGAAATTTTTATTCTTAAATATGCCCAAACCTCTTTATGATGATTGTACTGTCATTGAGCGAATGGCAGAACATCAAAATTAGGGCTTATAACCACCGACACAGTAGGAAATCCCGGGGCATCAAAATAAGATCTGACGCCTTCGGGGTATTCGGGCCATGATGTTGCATCATGGCCCCCCCCTGTGCCGGGTAGGGATAGTGGGCAGAATGGCAACGTTATCATTGGCCCTTTGTTTCAGCACTGAGAGGCAGATTCATATGGCACAGTCGCATGAAAAAAATGCATCTGCAGAAATAACAGCAATTAACATAATACTGTATACAAAATAGTTACACAAAAGAGATTACAGTAATTACAGTAAATAAGTTTAATTAGAAAAACTCTCCTATATAGTTTCTGACTGGGTAGGGTGTAGAGTCTTAGCAGTTTAAGACATATGATCATCAATGGGGAGATAATGGGCCTATGGTGTTGTGGAGGGAGCCCTCTGTTTCTCCGCAAGGGGTACTGGAATAGAACTCCAGTTCTAGAAATTTGAGCAGCATTGACAATCACGTGTTAGGACCCCTGCCAGCACTGGGAAAGCGATTTTTCACAGTTAAATGCAAATGTAAGTCGCATATAATACTTTTCTGTTGTAATGCGATTTCTGTAGTCGCAAATGTAAGTCGCATATAATACTTTTCTGTTGTAATGCGATTTCTGTAGATATAGGTAACAAACAAATATTTAAGTATATACCAATAATCATGCTGTTACTTAAAATTTTAGAATGTGATGCAGTCCCTTCCTGAGGAAGACTTTATCCTTACAATAAGTTGAAACGCGTTGGAAATCTGCTATCAGGATGCCATCACACCTATCGGGGGTGGTACTTGTAACTAGCAGTAGGATGCATCATATGTTTCCATATATCTGATGTTTTTATAATTATTCTTAACTAGATCAATGTGTATGTTCATGTATATCCTATTCGTTTTTGTATCAATAGACTTCTTTTTAACTATAATTCAACACTGCCAATTTCTGCATTGCCCTTAAAATCCCATTTTGAGGTACACATCTAGTTCTATTGTGTTATCCTTGCCAGGCTTTGGTATTAATGTTACGTGGGCTTCTAGGATGTCTTTGTGGGCATGTGGTGATGAGGATAATGAGTTGAAGGCTTTCGTGAAGTGAGGAATTAGTACGTCGTTGAAGGATTTATAGTAGCTGACTGTTAGGCCGTCCGGGCCGGGGCTCTTGCCCGGTGACAGTTGTTTTAGGGCAGCTATGGTTTCATCTATTGAAATTGGGCCGTTCACTTCCTGTGATTCCTCCATCGTGAGGGGTGTAGGGCAGTACTGTTTTAAGAAGTTGTCAATGCTTTCTTTGCGATCTGGGGTCTGTCCAGTCTCACTCGTGGTGGGTAAATTATAGAGTTTAGTAAAATATTGTACGAACTGGTCAGCAATGGCTTCAGGGGAGGCAAGTGTGTTGCCCGCTGGGTCTTTGATAGTGTGAATGGTCGATGCTGCTTTTTTTATTTGTAGTGCCCTGGCTAATAGTTGCCCTGACTTATTCCCATGTTGATAGAATACTTTTTGTGTGAGAGCATATTTGAGTTGCAGTGTTTTGTTTAATTCCTCTAAGAGCTCCTCTCTAGCTTTCAATAAATCAGTGAGTGCTTTGGTGGCTAAAGTTTGTTTGTGTGTCTGTTCTAGATCGCGAATGCTCGTGGATAATTCCTCGATACGTGCTCTTCTGGTTTTAGATCTTTTGGCGGCCAGGGAAATGAGGTCCCCTCTGATAAAACATTTGTGTGCTGCCCACAGTGTAGCAGGCGACCAGATGGTGGAGGTGGTGCGTGTGGTGGGGAATGTTAAGGTCATGGAGATGGGATTATGGTCTGATAGAAGTATAGAGTCTATAGTCGCTTTGGTTAGAAGTGACAAGTCATTTTGTGATAGGTAGAAATAATCAATCCTGGAATACTTGCCGTGCGGTGGGGAGAAGAACGTGAAGTCCTTATCATTTAGGTGGAGCGTGCGCCAAGTGTCGTGTAGGGTCAGATCGCTAAGTTGAGTTTTGATGGCTCGCAGGGCTCTATATGTGATAGAGGAAGTTCCTGTGGAGGTGTCCTGAGGAGGGGAGAGTGCTACATTAAAGTCTCCACCTACAATAAGGATGCCATTTTGGAAGGATGTGAACAGTTGTAGGGTCTTGCAGAAAAAAGGAACTTGGTGCTTGTTAGGTGAACAGAGATTGGCTAATGTGATAGGTCTGTTGTGAATTGATCCCTTAAGGAACAAGTATCTCCCATTGGTGTCACGCTGTACATCTAGTATTTGAATGGGACAGTGCTTGGAAATCAGGATCGAACCTCCTTTAGTTTTGGAGTCAACGTTGGAGGCATGGTAGACTTGTGGGAAGAAGTTATTGTGCAACTTGGGGATGTTGTCTGATCGGAAGTGGGTTTCTTGGAGAAATACTATATGGGCTTTGGTCTTTTGTAAGGTATATAGTAGTTGGGTCTTTTTGTTTGGGGTGTTAAGGCCACGGATGTTCAACGAGCAAAGTTTGACCTGTAATGGGGTCTGGACTGAGTTGTGTTGAGTCATGCTGTGAATGCTGGGTACTGCAATTGTGGGGGAAGGGGTGTAAAAGGGGGTGTTCCTGAATGCACGAAGAGAGCAATCTCAGGAATAGTATAGATGGAGTAGGATTAATTATCCTGTAAGTAGGACCGAGGTATAGGGGGGACCAGCCCTCCTAACCGAAAGTGTGGTAAGTCGGTATGGTACAGTGAGTAGCCCGTGTGTAGGAACAGAAGCGTAACCTACACTGCGCTACGTCACCGTGGGGTGGTTGAGTAAAACCACGGGAAGAAGAGGCTCTATGAGTTCGTGTCGGCCCACCGCCACTGGGCATTGAAGCGCCTGGGTGGAGGTACATTCCGAGGGGTGTGATACATTCCGTGGTTAACTGAGGGATAGGTGGTGAAGGTTGTAGGTTGTTAGCAACTTGTCTAGATTAGAGTAGAAGAGGGTACAGCAGGGGTTCCAGATAGTTAGTTTAGCCCTGTTGCTGGACCTGTGTTCCACAATATCGTGGAGTGGACAGCGAAACCTCTGCTGGCCAGACCAAAAATTTCAAAGCGGATGGACATATGTTTTGTGCACACAAACCAAAACAGTAATTTGACAACAGAATGATAGACAGCAATTTAACTTAGGAACTTTGTAACATAAGTGACCTTTTACCATAAACTGTAATGACATTCCTTGGGTGCTGAGTTTACTACATGGAACCATGGCTCCTGGTCTATAAATCCTACATTAGAGCTGGTAGTGATAATAGCTAATAGGTAGCGTGTTTGCCTAAGCGGGTCTTAGGCCTGGGACTTTTTGCGAGATTGTAGGTGCCGGCTGGGTTTATGGACTCCCCCTGGTATAGCTCAAGGAGGAGGGGTAGCTGCCAAATCTGGTGACAGGGGGGGCAGTATCCAGAAATTGTCGGGGGGACAGTCTTGTGGAGGTGAAAGAGCTTTTATGAAGCTCTGACATTCAAGACAGAGCACTTCTACAACCAATGGTCTGGGCGTACGATAACACATAGCAGTCAGTTGGACAACCAGCAGAGTAAAGTTAGAACAGGTTACCATGTTTTTTCTAATTCCTGCTCTAATATTAGGTAACGGGCCCGTGGGGAAAGGAGGAGAGAGAGGCATTATTTGGGTGTGGTGGCACACCTAGCTGTGCAATCAGGGGGTTGCAAGCGTTTGATAGCCTGCAGCTCGGTCGACTTCCAATGTGCGAAGTCAATGGGGGGGACCCCAAGTTCTCCCATGTCTAGGAGTGTTTTAAACTTTGTGTACCAGGGATTCAAATGGTATGGGCAACCCCTCTCTATCCCCTTCCAGCCCTGCCCCGCACCAAGGGATCAGTAGGTCTGCAATGACAGGTATTGCTTTAGGGGAGGGAGGTAGCGTAGAGCTCTGCAGTGGCTCCTCCTAATGCAGGGTGCGTTGAAAACGCTGTTACAATAGCTGTTTAATAACCCAGGATCTAAAGTGTAATCCCTAATCATGGGGAGAGGTGAATGGGGCGACACTGAGGTTTCAATCGTGGCCCCCTATGCATAATGTATCTCTAACTGAAAGGCATTGTGGGTGGGGGAACCCTGTACCTTAAATTTCCCCTGTCTCCCCATGGGTCAGGAAGGGGCTTCACTGCTATCCTGGTGGTGATGGAAACCCCAACTTCTGCCTCTCTATGACCATGTCCTGTAAAAATAAATAGCATTAGTTACCAAAAAGTCTGCTAGAGTGTGCAATCTCTGTTGGTCAGTATAGAAGCTTGAAAGTGGAAGAGAGTGTTCAAAGACTGTGGAAGTCCTGTTAACCGGCAGCACTACAAGGAATATAGTCTCTCCGTGAGCTGAGTGTGATGATAGACGACCAATTACGGAGCATAGGTGATTATGGTGTAGTTAGATGACCCATTGCCCATGAAATGAAAGGGTGCAAGCCTACACACGTATGGATCGCATGTCCTGCAGTGGACATCATGTGTAGGTAAGGCATAACGTAGTAAGGGCACTTGCATGTTTCCATGGCAGGAGCGGTATGTGGAAAGGGATCAGCGTTACAAGGTAACTTGAGAATCCCAAGAACATAGTCAAAAGGAAACTTCTGAACTTAACTGTGTCAGACTTTGCTGGAGGTTACAGGTCATCCGGGGGGCCCCTATGCTGCGTTAGCGGTCTCGTCGGGCTCTCCTTGATCTCGGCGAGTCAGTTGGGCTTGTAGCCTGGTGGGAACCTTGGGTGCCTGGGTGGCTTCGTGTTCCTGAGGGCGACCGGCGTCTGCGGTATCAGGTGTCTTGTGCATCCATGGGCTCCTCCGGTTGTGGATCCTTCCTGGTCACTGTACGGCGGAATTCTGCGTATCAGTTAGGGACTTCAATCAGCGGGATGCCTAGGGTGTAGCAGAAGTGTGGTAGGTCTTCAGGTACCTTCAGCAGTGTGGTGCAGCCCTGTGTGGTAGCAGAGAGACAGAAGGGGAACTTCCACCTGTATGGTATCCCCTTAGCGCATAATGTATCCAGCAGGGGTTTCAGGTCTCTGCGGTGCTGCAGGGTGATGCTGGATAAATCCTGAAAAATCTGGATGGGTACTCCTGCATGGAGCACCTGTGCTCTGCTTCTGGCCTGCTTCAGTATGTCTTCCTTTACTTTGTAGTCTACTATGCAGCAGATAATGTCTCTGGGGGGTCTGTATCCCTGCCTTTAGGTCTAAGGGCTCTGTGAATCCTTTCCATAGTCATCTGCATCTGTGGTGGTCTTTTAAGGAGGTCATTGAACAGGCTTACAACTGTGGGGGAGAGCTGATCCGATTCAATGGATTCAGGCATGCCAAGGATTCTTAGATTATGGCGTCTCCCCCTGTTGTCTAAGTCCTCCATGTGCCTCTGCAGCTCCCTGAGTTGGAGGGTGTGAGTGTCTACTCTCCGGGTGGCTCTGCGGAGTACTGTGTCATGCTGCTGTGTGACAGTCTCCACTACCTGAACCCTGTCAGCCAGTGTGTGAATGTCCAGCCGGATCTCTGAGATGGCGGCTGACAGGGTGTCCTTAATGTCTGCAGCTATGGTCCTAAGGTCATGGATACTTAGCTGCTGTGGTGGTGGGACAGGGGTCCCTGAGCCTTCCGGTCCCGCTGTACCTTGTGAGGAGTGTGAGAGCAGGGATCCCATCTCCTCAGGGGATGCGGTCTGTCTGTGTGCAGGGCGGAAAGACGCCATATTGCCCCTCTGTGATCTGAACATCTCCAGGATGTTCTGGCTGATTTCCCCGCTCTGCTCGCGGGGGGAGCGGGACCGCGATGCGGAGGAGGTGCGGGAGGCTGTCCCCATGCTGTGTGGTCGGCGTGGGGTGAGTGCGGCTCGGGTGTACCTCCGTAGCTCAGCTGTAGATTACAGTGGCGGCGGGAGCTCCGGAGTTAGGCGTCCATCTCCTTGCGAGGTTAAACCACTCCCCCCCACTTACATGTAAGTTTATCCACGTGAGCCTGTGGAGGGGGTCCCAATTGGATCACCCACATACTAACCTTTGGCCAGAGAGAGGAGAGAGGGAAGGAGTGGAGCCAGGAACATTGGCAGCTCGGTCGCCACTGGAGAAATACCTCAATGCATCCCACACATGGAGGAAGAGCCGCCAAAGAAAGTCTGATCACTCAGGGAAACCACACCAACCAGAAAGCTTCAGATAGTCTCCATAGCAAAGACGAGTATTTTCGAGGCCATGCCTCATCCTTCGAAATGCGTTGTTGCTATGTAGATTATCTGATGCTTTCTGTGTTTCCCAAGTGGTTTGGTTCACCTAAGTGAGCAGATTGACCATGTGGCCATGATTGTTATATAGTTTCTAGTTTTGATTTTATTGAAATCTTGAAGCCCCTTAATACAGGACCCCCAGAAACCACCCCTCACGTGAAGGAGTACCCCTACTCATTCACAAAAAATTGTAACCTAGAAATAAACACACCCAAATGTTTGTCAAATCCTTTATTAAAAAACAAGAAAAGTCGGGGCGCATGCGCGAAGCACGACATGTCGGACGCTTCACTGTAGAGCTCCGCACTCCCCGCCGCACACCCGGAACCACTACGAGCGACTGAGACGCCTATCCAGCCTCCTCCTTAAGGGATCGCTTCCCCGTGGGCCAGAACACCCTCCAGTATGGTTTTAACGGGGCACAGAGGTAAACCGAAGCCTAAACCCATCAAAGAGGCATTAGCCCGCGCCTCCTCCAAGATGGCGGCAAAGGCCCGAGCCCTAGCAGAACAGTCTGCATCCTCTCCAGCCTGCTCAGATGTGCCGGACAGTGAGGAAGACAGCGATGTACACCCTAATGCAGGTGATTCTCCTCTCATTTCACAACCTGGTATGTCACAAACGGCATTTATTAGACTGATGGAATCAATGCTTCATAAAGCCTTAAAAACAACATCTGACCAGATCACTAGCAGTCTGACCCGTGAAATTCGTGAGTTAGGTCAGCGCACAGCAGACTTAGAAACCAGGGTTGATGATATGGAATTAACTGTTCAAGAGCAGGCCCAAGAACAAACGGCTCTTCGTGAGGAGAATGCTATGTTACTCTCTCGTTTAGAAGACGCAGAAAATTGATCTTGCAGATCCAATCTGCGCCTCCGTGGCATACCAGAGTCGATCGATGACATCCAATCTTTTACCACCGCTTTGTTCCAGGAACTATCACCCCCCATACCTATCGAACGCCTTGAGTTCGATAGAATTCATAGGGCACTTACACGACGCCAGGCCGATGGCCCACCACGTGACATTATTGTTAAGCTGCATTTCTTCCGTACAAATGAGCAACTGTTAACAGCAGCCCGCAACAAGAACTCCTTACAGTTCCAGGACCACACGTACCAGCTATTCTCTGATTTAGCACCCCTCACCATTGCAAAACGCCGTGCTATGAAACCCCAGCTACAAATCTTGCAACAGCACCAGCTCAAATACACGTGGCGGTTTCCGTTTGCCCTGCAATTCTCTCACCTGGGACAGCAACACACCTGTACCACACCTGAATCACTTCAAAGGCTTCTGGAATCACTCCACCTGACACCACCAACACATCAGTCAGAAGCATCTCTTCCTCGCACACCGGCTCGATCAGCCTCTCACCCATACACCACGACCCCGAAACGAAGCAATCCTGATCCCACTTCAACCCGGAAGGGAACCCCGGCCCGATCGCCTGGAAGCTACCACCCAAGCCCGAAATCCCAAGCACTACGTTGATAACTTGCAAGCAACTTTTTGTCCATTTGCTTTCTTCTTTTGCACACAGGCCCTCGATGCTGTCCACAGGAACTGTCCTTTGATACCACCAATGAACACCCAACAACAGCCGAGACCTGCGTGACGAATACAGCTTGACAGGTTTTCTTCGCGTTCTGAATATCAACCTCCAGGACTTCTAAACCCCTTTGAGTCCTCTCAGGTTCAGTCGTTTTAATATTGTTTCTTTTGGTTTATAGTACATTATGTTATTGTTCTGTAAACTCATACGTAAGATTGTGAGATGTATACCTTTACTCTACTTTAAGTAGGTACATATCAAACTTAGCTGACTAGCTATATGGTCTTTCCTGATCACATCCCTTTTTCTGAACGATGTAATGTTAGCGCAGTCTAGGTTATAGATTCTGAGTTATACACTAAACTCGATGTAAATTATCATATCCAGTCCTATTATTCGTCCCTTCCCCCCCATCCCATATTCCTACTCACTCCCCTCCATCCCTATCCACACCCCTCTTCCCATCCTCCACCCTCCACCTCCTCCCCCCCCACCCCCCCTCCTCCTCCTTTTAATGTCCCCCTCTCACTATCCCTAGCTCCCCCTTACCCCGCCTTTCCCTTCCTTTTCCTCCTCCCCATCCCCTCACCCCCCCCATCCCCTTACCTTCTTCCCTTCCTCTCCAGTCCCCTTCTCCTACCCCCCCACCACTAGATAAGAACATCCCGTCTCTTAAACATATTCCTACTCAGGTATTTATGGCCAACTGGAATTTCTATAATGAAGCAGAACATACAATCTAGTTCGATGTTATTATCTCCGCTTGCGGCGGGGAGCAGTCATTGCACCCCTCTTTTACAGCGAACCTGCTCTTAGGCTAGTTTACTGGTCACGGAGTTGGTGGGCTACTCAGTCAGGTGGTACTGACCCGCAGTCCCCCCGTATGGACTGTGTCTCAGAGCATTGCCCTACGCTCACAACCCTTCCCCCTCCTTTTCCCTCTTATCTCTCTGTCTCACTTTACTTTACTACTCCTTCTCCCTTTTCTCTCGGTCGGTCGGCTCGCACGGGCTCCTTTTCACATGATATGGTTCCCCCTTACACCCATCAATGGCCCCATTAAATATACTAACCTTAAATGTTAAAGGACTGAACTCACCCAATAAGTGAGTGAAAGCATTCCAAACGTTTACATCTCTTGGAGCTAGTGTAGTAGCCCTCCAGGAAACACATTTTTCCAAACGTCATACCCCGGGCTTCTTTAGCTCTAAATACCCACAGGTATTCACCGCTTCAGCGGACACTAAACATAGAGGAGTTCTGCTTGCTTTTCACCACACCACCCCATTCACGCTACAATCCGAAATAAAAGACCCGGAGGGTCGATATATAATTCTGGTGGGATTACTACAGGATATAACGGCAACTTTTGTTTCCTATTATGCCCCTAACACCAACCCTAACCCATTCTTTTCACACCTTTTACAGGTAGTAAAAACACACTATAAGGGAACCCTGTTCCTATGTGGTGACTCCAATTCGGTTCTACAACCACACTCAGACAAGTCACCCTATACTACTGAGCATTATACCCTCTCAGTGCAATTTCGCAAACAAATATTAAAGGCTTCTCTTCTGGACACCTGGAGGGAATGCAACCCCAACAGGAAAAATTTTACATTTTACTCCCACCCCCATAAATCCTTCTCTAAGATTGATCATATCTTCATTTCCATAGCATCTGCACCAATTCTACTTCAATCCCAAATTCAGCCAATCACATGGACGGATCACTGTGCCGTAATAACCGCAGTATCTTCCCTGATACCACAACCCACAAACAGAACATGGTGCATGAATGATGCACTCTTAACCAACCAATCATATTGTCTAGATATCCAAATTGCCCTCAAAGACTATTTATTACACAACACCACCCCAGATATCTCCCCCACGCTCCTTTGGGAGGCACACAAACCAGTGATCAGAGGCACATGTATCTCAGTTGCATCACACCTTAAGAAAGATAGAATCCGCAAACAGCAACAGCTCGAGGCAGACTATCACCAGAGTTTCCTGCAATTTCAATCTTCCCCTACTGAAGCTCACAAACAAAATCTTGACAAAATCAAATTAGAACTTGACATCCTACTAGCTGAGTCAGCTGATAAGGCTATACGCAGGTCAAATCACACACTCTATACCAAAGCCAATAAACCAGATACCTTTTTAGCCTTGCGTCTTCGCAGACCAGACTGTGCTCGTGTCCCCATCAGACTCAGATTGACCAAGGATATTGTTACTAGTAACCCGATTAAGGTACTCTCAGAGCTTCGTAAGCAATTGTCGAAAATATATATGGCAAAAGCTATTTTTCCCTTATGTCAAGCGGAAAAACTTTTCCATAATCTGCCAATCCCTATGCTAACCAATGATGGTCGTGAGTCTATGGAAGGCGCGATCACGGTTGAGGAGGTCTTAGCTGCCATTAAGACACTTAAATCCCATAAACGCCCGGGCCCAGATGGCCTCCCCAGCCTCTACTATAAAAAATTTGCAGCTGAACTCGCCCCTCTCCTTGCTAACTCATTCAACGCTTTACTTAAACAACATTCCTTTGGTCGTGACACATTGACGGCACTTATATCTATGATCCCGAAACCAAACACAGACAATACAGTATGGTCTAATTTCAGACCAATCTCTCTGTTAAACGTTGATATCAAGATCCTGGCCAAAATCTTAGCTTTACGTCTTAACCTGATTATTGGTAGTCTAATACACAAAGACCAAGTCGGTTTTATACCCAAGCGGCAAGCTAGTGATAATGTCAGACGAGTAATCCTACTGCAACATTTAGCCCGATCACGTAAAATATCGATGCACCTCCTTTCTCTAGATATAAGAAAAGCTTTCGATACAGTCTCCTGGCCTTACCTTCTTTATATCCTCCAACGATGGGGCTTCGGCCCACACTTTCTTGGTTGGATCAATGCCCTATATAACCACCCGCAAGCATATGTACAATATTCAGGATTCCGCTCAGATCCTTTCCCCATCTCTCGTGAAACCAGACAGGGCTGCCCCCTATCTCCCTTGTTATTCGCTCTTGTAATAGAACCCCTGGCAGCCTTGATCAGAGCAAACCCCGATATCCGAGGTCTCGAAATAGCTTCTACCACACATAAATTATGTCTTTTCGCAGACGATGCATTATTGTTTGTCACGTCACCACACACAACCCTACCAAACCTCATGCTTATCTTAGATAAGTTTGCTCTAATCTCCGGGTTAGAAGTTAATCAAACGAAATCAAAGGCCCTCAACGTGTCACTACCACAAACCGATCTCGAACTGCTTCGTCAGAACTACTCTTTTAATTGGTCCACAACTTCCATACCTTATCTGGGAATTAAACTGACCAGTGATCCTCTGAACTTATTCCATTCCAATTACCTCCCAATGCTAACTCGACTCTCTTCTTTACTTAATTCCTGGCAGCCCCTGTGTGTTTCCTGGCTTGGACGCATAGCAGCTGTGAAGATGTCCCTACTACCAAAATTGCTGTATCTATATAGGGTACTCCCGATAGCAATCCCCCCTTACTATCATAGGACTATACAAAACCGAGTTTTTAAATACATTTGGGGCCCCACTAAACCTAGAGTGGCTAGACCAGTACTACTCCGCCATAAGCTTAACGGAGGCCTTGGTATACCCAACTTCTTACATTATTATCATGCAGCCCGATTGGCCCAGTCTATATTATATCATTCTAAAACTGAAATCCCGATTTGGGTCAGCCTTGAGGCCATAGATCTGCATCCAATTACAGTATCCAATGTGCTCTGGCTCCCCCCAACAGCACGCTGCGCTATAACCAACCCAATTACACAAAGCACACTCAAACTTTGGGATAGATTATGAATCTCCTTCAAGTTGATGTCTCCGCACTCCCCACTCTTATCCTTCTTAGGCCACCCACTGTTCTACCCAGCATACACTGAACCAACTTCGTTCCAAACCTGGGCCCAGGCGGGTCTGACTCGTATATGTGACTTACTCAGTGGTAACTCTATCAAATCTTTCCCAGATATACAAACGCAAGCACAACTTTCACCTAGAGAGTGCTTTCGATATCTCCAAATGTTCATTTTGTCAAAACAAATGTAAAATCAACTTCTGGGCTAGATACCCTTACTGAGTTCGAGAATATGTGCTCTACAGACCCGCACGCACCAGGTATCATCTCTCGCCTTTACACTCACCTTACTACACCACCCACAAGTCTCCTCACCTACGCACAACAATGGTCTAAAGACTTAAACATTGACCTAGAAGCAGAAGACTGGTCCTCCATATGGACCAACACGAAAAATTAATCTCAAAATGTTGTTGCCTCAGAAGCAAATTACAAAGTGCTCATGCGATGGTACCTGGTTCCATCCAGAATCGCCAAATTCCTACCTGACTATCCCCAGACCTGTTTCAGGGGTTGCAAAGAAAAAGGAACTCACGTTCACATCTGGTGGACATGTCCATTAGTGCAATGTTTCTGGGCAACGACATTCCAGATGGCTTCTACTCTCCACCAAATTACCCTAGAACCTAACCCAGCTACAGCTCTACTTAATCTTATACCTCAAGACTACACCAGCGCTCAGCGCCGCCTCCTCCTTCATCTCTTTACAGCAGCCAAGCAAACGATAGCCAAAGCTTGGAAGACACCAACACTTAATATAATTGAAATGAAAAACAGGATTACCCAGGCAATGATACACAGTAAAATTGAAGCAACAATACTAGATAAAATCCCACAGCACTTCAGAATTTGGCAACCGTGGATAGAACACTTCTTGCCCCCAGACATCGACATGAATCTACTGGAACCCTAAATTACTTCTAATAACTAATTATGTTTTTTTTTTTTCCCCTTTTTTTTGGGAACTACATCGGTGCCCGTGCGCTCCGGCCGCCCCGCCACCTCTTCCTAGCTTTCCTTTTCTTTTTCCACTCAGTTCTCCTTCTCTCTATACTCCTCACTCCCTCTTAACTTCCCACTTTACTTACTCCTGATAATATTGGGTGCTATACTCTGTCGCTATTTTTTTTTTTTCTCTTTGTTAAGTTGGTCTCGATGGTTCTTTCGAGACCGACCTTAGGCTTATTATCACCAGTGTTATAAAGTGATTAAACTAGGGAGTTTAATCCCTTCTAATGTTCGCATGTTCAGTTTTTATAGATCTTGAGCTACTTGACAGAGTATATAATGTTTGTAAGCTCTTATCCTTCTTATGTCATCGTTATTCCAAATTGTTTAAGATGCATACAACGTAATATGTACACAATACCTTGTATTGAAAAGCCTGTAACTGATGCTTGTTAATTACCAATAAAAACTACTTGAACAGAAAAACAAGAAAAGTCCCTTGTTGTAAATCCATCATCATTCATGATGTCCACTGCATATCAGCTTATCAAAACTAAAAATCCAACAGACCTGGTGAACATGACTGGATTGATGAAATTGGTGGTTCCCAGCTTCCAGAAATACCACTTCTGTTTATGATGAACAGGAGGCTGAATGGGCAAAAGTTCAGGCATTTGTCCAAATGCCTTAAAAAAGTTGGCCCACGCATAAACATCACTGCCTTTTTTTTTAGAATTATGTTATACTTTACAACGCTTTGCCACAATTACTTTTTGTTTTTTGTTCCCTTTTGACCCGGCTCACTATAAGGTGAATAGCTGTCCTAACCTTATGTAAAATAGGAAATATTGCTTTTCTTACCTGGGTGTAACCATATAGATTCAGCAGCTGGGCCATTTGGAGAGAGGTGTCAGAATTGAGATCTCCAATGAAACCAGCCAGGGTACTCCGCTCCATACAGGAATAATTTGGAGCTTCCTTTGTATGTCCAGACAATATCTGTAGAACATCTTTTATAGCTTTATTCACATGTCCACAAGAATCATACACATGGTATCCCAGAGTTATGTTGGGTAGAATATCTGGACTGCTGTTTATCTCATTAATAGCAAATATAAAAGCAAGAAGATGTCTGTATTCTCTCCGGTAAATTCTGCAGAAAATGTATGGTTTTGAATTGGTCTACAGTACAAGGATTGAAGCAGAAGTTTTCCATAGCAAAATGTATAAGCCATTTCAAATGCAGCTCTGTGGTTGAATTGGTGACCCTGTGCATTGCTCCTTAAAACACATAGTGACATTCGACAAAGTGTATAACAAATTTCGATCGCATATCTATGGTGGGATTGGTGGCTCTATGGATTGCCCCATAAAACACATCACGAAATTAAATCATTCCTGCATTTATATGAATTAGAGCAGTAGTTGTTAATTTAGGAGGGATAGGGGACCACAGCTGCAACCCCTGGCATCACCAAATTGCCTCACATAATATTCAGTAAATGTAATGCTACTGAAGAAGGTCAGAGTCTGAGGACTTAATAGAGCAGCCCTCAAAAATTCCACTTGCCTGCTCGCATTTTGCGAGTGGATTTTGAGGGCTGGCGAGCTATTGGCTGCCTGGGAGCGGGGGGTTGAGTATCACTGGCAGCCCGGGTTGAATGAGAGTCCTTCTCCCAGCGATCATGGAGGGGAAGAAAAAGGAGAGCTGCCTGGATGATCAGAGAGCAGGGAACACAGCTATAACAGCTTTCATTTCACATTGCTGTGTTCCCCGCTACTCGCCGTCACATCCAGCCCCTCCTCTTGGCCCTGGGACTTTGATCGACAGACTATCTCTCCAATCCCAGGATGGGCGTTCTGTCAATCAAAGCTCCCCGGCCCAGGGGTGTGGCTGTATGTGACATTAAGCGGCGGGAACACAGCAATTAAAATGAAAGCGTTTATTGCTGTGTTCCCTGTGATCTGATCATCCAGGTGGCTCTCCTGTTCCTCTGCTCACTTGCACAGGTAGGATGAATGGTGGACACAGGCTGGGCTGCATGGCGGGCAGAGGCTGCATGGTAGGCAGAGGCTGCATTGTAGAAACAGGCAGCATGGTGAGCACAAGCTGCATGTGTGGGCACAGGCTGCATTGGTGGGCAGAGGCTGCATTGGTGGGCACAGACTGCATGGTGGGCAGAGGCTGCAAGGTGGACACAGGCTGTATGGTGGGCACAGGCTGCATGGTGGGCAGAGGCTGCATTAGTGGGTACAGACTGCATGGTGGGCAAAGGCTGCATGGTAGGCAGAGGCTGCATGGTGGACACAGGCTGCATTGGTGAGCATAGGCTACATTGGTGGGCACAGACTGCATGGTGGGCAGAGGCGGCATGGTGAACACAGGCTGTATGGTGGGCACAGGCTGCATGGTGGGCAGAAGCTGCATGCATGGGCACAGGCTGCATTGGTGGGCACAGCCTGCATGGTGGGCAGAGGCTACATGGTGGACACATGCTGCATGGTGGACACAGGCTGTATTGGTGGGCACAGGCTTCATGGGTGGGCACAGGCTGCATGGGTGGGCATAAGCTGCATGGGTGGGCACAGGGGCACAGGCTGCATTGGTGGGCACCGGCTGCATGGTGGGTACAGGCTGCATGGTGTGCACAGGCTGCATGGGCGGGCACAGACTGCATGGGGGGCACAGACTGCATGGGTGAGCACAGGCTTCATGGTGGGCACAGGCTGAATGGGTGGGCACAGGCTGCATGGGTGGGCAGAGACTGCATGGTGGACACAGGAAGGCTGCATTGATGGGCACAGATAAAGTTGTTTATTTACAAACAGAAGTATGTAACTGAAGCTGTAATGTGCCAGCAATTTAACCACCTTCAGACCACCCACAGTAAAAGTACATTGCGTTGCAGAGTGCTGCTCTCCACCAGACACAGCGAATTACAGTTAGCGGTACCCGGTCCCTCAAAGATATGCAATCACATGATCACAATGTATACACAATTGAGTTAGTTTAATTCATTACAAATGTGCTTTCTGTAGAGGTACTGTGATTGGCCTACAGTAGGGATGAGCCGAACACTCCCCGGCTCGGTTTGCAGCAGAACTTGCGAACAGGCAAAAAATTTGTTTGAACACGCAAACACTGTTAAAGTCTATGGGACACGAACATGAATAATCGAAAGTGCTCATTTTAAAGGCTTATATGCAAGTTATTGTTGTAAAAAGGGTTTGGGGACCTGGGTCCTGCCCCAGGGGACATGTATTAATGCAAAAAGAATTTTTAAAAATGGCCGTTTTTTTGGGAGCAGTGACTTTAATAATGCTTAAAGTGAAACAATAAAAGTGTAATATTCCTTTAAATTTCGTACCTGGCGGTGTCTATAGTATGCCTGTAAAGGAGCGCATATTTCCCATGTTTAGAACAGTCTGACAGCAAAATTACATTTCAAAGGAAAAAAGTCATTTAAAACTACTCAAGGCTATTAATGAATTGTCAGTCCGACAATACACATAAAAGTTTATTGATAGAAAATGCATGGGAATTCCCCACAGGGAACCCCGAATCAAAAAAAAAAAAATGCGTGCGGGTCCCCCTAAATTCCATACCAGGCCCTTCAGGTCTGGTATGGATTTTAAGGGGAACCCCGCGCCAAAATAAAAAAAAGGGCGTGTGGTCCCCCCAAAAATCCATACCAGACCCTTATCTGAGCACGCAACCTGGCAGGCTGCAGGAAAAGAGGGGGACGAGAGAGCGCCCCTCCTGAACCGTACCAGGCCACATGCCCTCAACATTGGGAGGGTGCTTTGAGGTAGCCCCCAAAGCACCTTGTCCCCATGTTGATGAGGACAAGGGCCTCATCCCCACAACCCTTGGCCGGTGGTTGTGGGGGTCTGCGGGTGGTGGGCTTATTGGAATCTGGAAGCCCCCTTTAACAAGGGGACTCCCAGATCCCGGACCCCCATGTGAATTGGTAATGGGGTAGAAATGTACCCCTACCATTTCACAAAAAAAGTGTCAAAATGGTTAAAAAACACAAGAGATGGTTTTTGACAAGTCCTTTATTAATTTTGTCTTCTTTCGGCTTCTTCTTCCATCTTCTTTCTTCTGGTGTTCTTTCGTGTGTTCTTCTTCTTCCTCCATCTTCTTCTTCTTCATCTTCTTCATCTCCATCTTCTTCTTCTTCCGCTCTTATCGTCCCGCATCTTCCTCCAGGCTTCTTCTCCGCTCCGTCCGCACGATCCGCCTCAGTGGGAGTCTGCAGCCGTGTGACGCTTCGCTTCTTCTGACATTTCTTATATAACGGAGGGCTGGGCCACCTGGTGACCCCGCCCTTCTCTGGCGCACTGGGAATTCATGGGACTTCCCTGTGGCTTTCCCCGTGTTGTCATAGGGGCGGGGTCTCATCGATGTGATAATTTTTATTATTTTTAACTGATATAAAATATTATTATGTTTTATCTATTTGTGAAAAGTTTTTATCTCTTTTTTGGCACCTTTAAAGTTACGCTTTTTGTGTCCCCAAGTTTGTTATTATTTATTTATTTATTTACATACTATCACCAATCAGTGTGCCATACCAGTCATATGATGACACTGTACTGCACTGGTGACAGTATATAAAAAAATTGTGAACATTTTTTATTTAATTTTTTCATTTTCCAAAAAATTGCAACAATAAATTACAACTTTAAAAAGCTTACCATGCCTCTTACTAAATACATTGGACTGACTACTTTACAAACAGGGGTAATTTGGAGGGTATTTGTACTGTCCTGGCATTTTAAGGGCCTCAAGAAATAAGATGGACTGTCAGTACATCAGGATTGATCAATTTTCAAATATGCTGTATATATCTTAGTTTGTAGATGCTATAACTTTCATAAAAATTAATTAATATACACTTGTTGGGATTTCTAAAGACATGTAGCAGAACACAAATTGGCCCAAATTTATTAAAAAAAAAATAGATTTTTTTTTTTGGATATGTTTTATAACAGATAGAAGAAAATATGTTTTGTTTTGTTTTTTCAAAAAAAAAAATTCCGTTTATATCACAAAAAAATAAAAAAACACAGTGGTGATTAAATAACACAAAAAAAAAAAACAAAATTTGTGTGAAAAAAAATATTTTGTGTATAGTGTTGCATGACCACACAATTGCCAGTTAAGGTAGCACAGTGCTGAATAGCAAAAAAGGCTCTGGTCATGAAGGGGGTAATACCATCGGGAGGTCATATGGTTAAACAGCCTTTTCCGTTGTAAATATTTATGTTTCCGTAGTAGGTTGTATACTTCATGAAGATGTGCCACTTCACAGGCAGGGTCATGGCATCCCCAAGGTGTGTTAGTTTAAAAAAAAAATGGAAAAAACTCAGATTGAGACACCAAATTATATTCTGCAACTCCTCTAAGTATGATGATACCACATATGTGAGACTTTTTCACAGGCTAGCCACATAGAGAGGCCCAAAATCTAAGAAGCAGCTTTGGATTTTCAAGGAGCATAAATTACTTCTAAATTAAACATCTAATTTTCTTATTACCTATCTCATTTTTGAAGGCCCTGGAGCACCAGGACAATGGAAGCACCAACAAAATGACCCAATTTTGGAAAGAAAACACCCCAACATTTACAGTATACTATGAGGCATAATGAGTCTTTTGAACATTTAATTTTTTAAAACACTTTTTTTTTTCACAAAGTTGTCAATTTATAAGATACAAGACATTGGGCTTGGGTCTGTATTTCATGATCTATATGCTCCCGCTGTTACCATCTGAATGCTGACATCCCTCGTTACCAGAGGAGTGGAGATTTGGGGTTCACCTCCAACATCCAAAAAAGCGTGTCTAGACCACCCTAAATAAGGGTCGTGTGGAGTCGTTAAGGGAGCATTCCCTAATGACATTTTCCCTGGTCATCTGAGAAATTAATTTACAAATCCCAGTCGATTTGATTGATCGATTGAGATCTGTGTGTGTATGTGTGTGTGTGAGAGAGAGATCTGCATGGTGAAATTGGAAAATGGTGGTCACCTATGTCCTCTTTAGACAAAATGTCTTTTTAGCATGTATTGGGAATAGGGATGTCTAGTTTAATAATTTTTCATATTTGTCATTTGTATTTTTAATGATATTTTTGGATAGTTTCAATAAAAATCAATACTTTCATCAATGGTTTGTCCTCATAGAAGAGTTGCTTTGTGACTGTCACAAATTTTTTCTAAGGGAGCATTCTACCTACAACTTTACACAAAAAGTACAAAGTGCAATATATACAAAAAACACCAATTAATACAATCACAAAAAAATCAATACATACACTCAAAAACTTTATACATATGCATCATGAAGTGCTATGTGCAAAATACAAAGTATTGTGCAAAGAATTTGTAAAAAAAAAAAAGTATATATAATATTATATATACATAACATAACATGTAATATTCATGCAAAAAGATATATGTTATGCACAGTCACTTTAACTGGTTTTACCATTTCCAGAGTGATAATATATTTATTGTTATTTTATTTGTGATATATCAATTTTGATTGGATGAGCGCAACACATTATTCATATTTATAATATACTGTAATGGTTGCCTCTATACGAGTGATTAGTGAATATAGCATAGTGTAGCTTCACCTATAACAGATCTTATTCCTAAATGCCAAGCAGACCTAACCTACGAGTGTGTGGCTGCCCCCATAGCACAATGCTATGTTCACTGGTCAGGGAGTACAGGAGATTGAACAAAGGGTATACAAAAGATTACTGGTGTTTTTAGTAGTGCAGTTGTCTGCAAAGGATTAGAGGAGGAAAACTGGGGTCTCGCAGGAATGTAGCCAGTGGGAGATGTAGATGGGCCAGTACTGGAGCCAGGCAGAGATGTAGTCAGCAAACAGGCAAAGCATTGGTCCAGGCAGCAGGCAGAGACATGGTCAGCAACAGCCAAAGGAATCATCCAGACAGCAGTCAGAGATGTGGTCAGAACAGCCAAAGGATTAGTCCAGGCACCAGGCAGAAACAAGGTCCATAAACAGGTCAGAGCCAGTACAGGCAACCTCCAGAGGCTTGGTCGAAAAACATGCCAGAGTCAGTTCAGGTGGCAGGCAGAGGCATAGTCAATTAACAGGCCAGGGACAGACAGCAGCAGGCTGAAACATCAGGCTTAGGGCCTCAGTCCGATAAGACCTGGACATAGTGGTAGAGGCTTCTTTCCACGCAAAGCTCTTTGAAGTCTTTAGACTCCACACCCTGATCCAGGAATAACAAAAAGCAACGTAAACCAAAAACATTGTTTTCTCCATTCAGAAACACTACGCTGGAGAGCCTCACATACATGAGACCCCCATGTTATCTTGAAACCCACTACTACAGTGGCAGGACAAATGTTCAGTCCAGGTGACAGGCAAAAACATTGTCAATAAACAGGCCTGGGTCAATTCAGGTGGCAGTAAGTGGCATGGTCAGTAAACAGTCCAAGGTCAGTTCAGGTGGGCAGCAGGCAAATGATTACCACAGAGACATTTGAAACGAGGAAATGGCAGGCTGTCAGAAATATGTTTACCATACAATTACTAATATCTTAGTGAAATATGGTAACATGGGAAACAGTCTCTTATGTATAGACCCGTTTGGGAGGGACATTGGGGACAATTAAAATGGGTGTCTCACCTAACTACCTATCTGCTGCATACACAACATTAGAGTGAATTTTTTTTGGGAGGGCCTTGCTGGTAGATAAGTTCTGTGACAATATCCTCTTGAAATTTTAGAAATGAGGCAGGTCTTTCCATGGACTTGTGATAGATGACATAGGAATTATACATCGGCAAATGAAAGAGGTAAATTTCTACCAGTAGTGGAAACTTCTGGTTGCTAGATAGGGCTTTAACATTTGGTCATTGTAATCCACACCTCCCATTAACCAATTGTAATCATGTACGCACTCAGGCTCTTGGAAAAGGGACAGGCTTGTGTAAAAGTTGTACCTTTACCTTCATAAACCCGGAAGTCATACACATATTCTGTGGTCCTTTCACAGAGCTTGTACAACTTCACCTCATATCTTGTCCTTTTACTGGGGATGTACAGTTTGATTCCCTGCATGTCGGTAAAATGGACAAGAGACTCATCGACACTGAAGTGTTTGTCAGGAATATACAACTGAGCAAATTTATTGGAAAACAATTAAAGGGGTTGTAAAGGTATTTTTTTTTCTTTAAAAATAACAAACATGTTATACTTACCTTCACTGTGCAGTTCGTTCTGCACAGAGTGGCCCGAACCTGCTTTTCTGGGGTCCCTCGGCGGCTGTCTCAGCTCCTCCCCGCAATAACGAACCACCTTAATGCGAGCTCCCGGTTCGTTATTGCGGGCACGCTCCCGTGATACAGCCGGCGGCTATAGCCGCTCGCTGTATCACTCGGCCCCGCCCCCCGGCGCGCCGCGTCATTGGATGTGATTGACAGCAGCGCGAGCCAATGGCTGCGCTGCTTTCAATCCATCCACTATAGCCAATCAGCGACCAGGCTGATCGGCTGAATGGAGGTCGGGAACGAGCAGGCGAGTTTTTGAGGTGTCAGGTAAGTAAAACGGGGGGGCTGGGGGCGGCGGTATTATCAAAAGTTTTTTCACCTTAATGCATAGAATGCATTAAGGTGAAAAAATGTATACCTTTACAACCCCTTTAATATGTGAGTTAATTTTGTAAAGCTTATCATATCCAGAGTGATTTTGGGTGCAGCACAGAGTATAGTAAGTAAAATGGAGGAAGCATATGATAATTTCATAGAATGACCTTGACATAACAGATGAATACAGTGCTATATGATGAATGGGGATTGTGGACCAGTAAGCATGTTCAGAATAAGTCCCAAGTGTGAAGCCCAAAAATTATTTAAATGGATGCGTATAAGATGAATATGAGTTATTGGTGAGGTATTGCTGAGCAAAAATATTGCTTTGGTACAAAATAAATTGGAATGAATCATTGGTGAAAAATAAATTAAAAAGATCAATTGATGTAAAATGTTCTGTATTGGCCTGAATGCCTGTCTGTGCAGTAAACGGGGGGGAGGGGGTACTAGCTGATTCTGAATTGGAGAGAAGCCATAACAGATTTGCAGGTAAAGAGAGGGGTACTACTGGAGGTACTACCAAAAGTCGGACTTTATAGGCCAGGAAACAATGGAGAGGGAAACAATATAAATAATCACATTTAGTGAAAAAATACAAAATACAGACATAATCTTCAGAAAGAATAAAAACCATCATATATATGCATCTGTGTAATTTGTGCAGTGAGCCCTTGTGCTTCTGCGAGTTTCGCCATTAGGCTTCTTCAGGACACGACCAAGGTTCAAATACGTAACCGATAAGAGAACAAATCTCTCTGAAGTGAGATACATTGCCATTAAAATCAAAGCTATTGCATAAACGTAGAACAAATTGGTATTTTAAAAAGCATATGTTGAATCATTTAGGGGGAACACACCAAGGACGAGCAACATAAAGGTACCTTAAATTGGAATAAGCTGTTATATATACCCACAACCTAGCTGGGTGATGAATTGTCAAAATTCTGAACTATAAGAGAGCAGATGCAATGGATTTCAGAAATTATACCAATAAAAAGGAATGAAAAGATTTGCAGGTGTCTCTGGAAGACTTGTATGGGCCCCAATTCTTGGTGGCTGCTGTGACACCCTACTGCTAGTACTGGGCCTTTCATCTAGGTTCACTGCATTGCTGGTGTTCGCTACTTCACCAGGATGATTTATGGGCATCCTTTCCTCCTCTGATTCGGATTTGACTCACTGCTCTCCATGGGTTCGTTCTTCAAGTCCGAATTAGACAATGAGAGCTCCCCACTGCTCTCATCCCTAATATAAAGGATTTTAATTTATCCTTGCTGATGTACAGCTTTTTGGACATGGTTGGCTCTGATGACACTGGGACAGGTGTGGCTGCAATCAGGGACATAGTGGATGGCTGCATTGGTATGACATGTACACTGGCTGATCAGGGCACTGATGATGCCAGCACCAGTGTTGCTTATAAGGGCACTGATGATGCCAGAACCGGTGTTGCTTATAAGGGAACTGATGACGGCTGCACTGGTGTGACAGATACACTTGCTGCAATCAGGACATTGATGATGTCTGCATTGTTATCACAGGTACACTGGCTACAATCAGGGCACTGACAGGTGGCTCTGTATATGTGTAACAGTATTCACGGTGGAAATGGCATAGCTTACAGATCTGGTACTGCTCTCTCTCCTTCCTCTCACACGTGGTTTGTGTGTGAGGAAGGAGGTCCAGTAACAGCAAGTCCCGCCACTTGTTTACATTTTGTAATTGGCTGTGATTGGACATTACAGATTGCATCGCTGCATGCCTCACCAGGGGTACACACAAGTGACAAGAGTGACAGGACATCATACGATGTCCCCCGGGATACAGAAACTCCTGCCCAGCTATATTATTATAATACATTTGTTTAAAAAGGTCAGGCGTGTTTTTCATCCATTGTGGTAAATTAGCAGCTATATTCATTATGAAATAATGTGTGCATTAACACACAGCAATAGAATGCTTAAATGTGAATGGGCCCTACGTGGTTATTATTACCACATTGAAGGATGTGCTTTGATTTTATATAAATGCAGTTTAACAGACTGAATGAGTCCTGCACATTATCACACATATCTCCTAAAGTCACAGCTCTGTAGATCAGATTGGAAGCTTTGCACTTCATATTTCACTTACGCTGAACACATGAGATTTGTAATAAGTCTTCCTTCCTCACTCCACCGTGTCACTACAGAATGTACAGTGAATATTCCTCCTATAATGATGTCTCCATCCTGAGAATACTTGTACTCAAATGTATAATTCCTCATAGTAATATCACAGCGGTGTACAGAGTTCTGAGTGTCAGATGTGCAGGGGGTCACACACAAAGACAACAACCACAATATTCTAAGTAAATATCTGAAGACAACATGGCTGAGTCTCTGATAGACTCCAATGACTTCTTCCTCTTCTCCCGACCTCATTATCACTGACATCAGCCCAGGATCCTGACACTGATTTCATTGCTCAGCTGAAGGCTGTGAGAGTGTCAGGTTTATAAAGAATAATTCTGCTATTTATTACTGATAGACCGCAATATGAAACTACTTATAGAGTAGGAAAAAAAGGCCAAACATAAAATACACAGAATCCATCTTTGTCAGCACTGTAGAAAGTGAAGAATATAAAATACCATTATGACATATTGTACATGAAGCAGAAAAAATTAGAATATCAATGACCAAGAAAACCATATTAGCAGCAATTGTGCTAAGAGTTAGATACAGTAACGAGAGACGTAGTTGGTATTGCGTTAAAATGATTAGAATTAATATTATTACAGGTGTAGGGATGGTTCGGCAGCTGCCATAGATTTGTGATGATGAATCCCTGACTGTGGTGAATTACAAACTTTTGCCTGAAAAGCTTGCAGGTTTACCAGCAAAATAGGGAACATTCTATAATGCAGTGCTCAAGGAATAAATGAGAGTTTGACCATTTTAAATCAATATAGAAACTTTTACATGTGAAACACACCAAGGTTTAGATATTGATACATGACTGTGCATTCTACATACGTTCTATGGTGGAAGGATGTATCAATGATAAAATAAAAAATCTCTCCCTACACAGAATTGTGAGCTGACCCTAGCAGCTCCCACACACACTGACAACATGGCTACTGAAAGACTACCCTAATATAAGAAGAAGGCTGTGTTACCCATTCCTCCAAATTATTGGCTCTTGTGACTCAGCTGATTAGGGGCAATACCTATGCATTGCATTATAGGTTGCTCCTTATTGCTGGTGGTCAACTTGCAAACTTATCAGTCAAAAGTCTTACAAATTGTGTGAAAGCTGGGGGATTGCTGCAAATTCATTATAGCAGTGATGTCAAACTTCATCCCTATTAACTTATGATATCACGCAACACTGGAGAAAAACTGGCATATGGTCAAAAGAGAAATAGATATAATTAATGACATTATTACACTCAAAATATTTAAATACTGTGCATGTGGTCATGACAACATTTTGAGGGTCCTTTCAGCAAAATAAATATACTCTAATGTTAATTTATTGACCTTAAATGGCTGATGTGAGTCCTGCTGAATGCCACCTCAAAAAGTGTTTATTTTTTATTTAACAATATGTTATTAGTAGAAAAAAGAGTGTAGGTTTACAATATTGTTGAACAGAATGTTGGTGAAACATGTTGGTAGTTCCAATCAATGGTAAAACAGTGGTGGTCAGAACAAACAAGAGTATATAACTATGGTGAAAGTCAAGTCTAAAAGTCAACAAAACAAGTATTAATTAAGACATAGGGTCTGGTTGTGTTGTATCCATTAATGTTCAGTGCTAACTATAATAACAAGCCTTCTGTCTATTGCTAGATTGGTTTGGGGTGTTGCATAAGGTGAGTGAAGATGTAAACCATAAGAGAGAAAGAAAAGAAAACTTGCAGGGGGGGGGGGGGGGGGGCAGGGAGGGGCATGGTGGGGAAAGGAAGTTGTGTTAGAGGGGGGGGGGTGTAATTCACCTCCCAGTCTCCGCCAACCGCTGCCAAAAATGTATGAAATATGTATAGAACAACCAAGTCCAAAAGTTTTAGACATGTAATTAGATGTTTTGAGGGGCCTTCCCTCAGTTCTCCCTTGCTTAGGGGTGTAAGGCCCTACGTCTTGTATTTTAATAGAAATATCAGGTAAAACATATGGAGGGGGTCATTGAGAGTCTAAAGTATCTTGGAGTGAAGGGTCAGATTGAGTTTGGTTCATCAGTAACTCCCATTGCTCCTCCTTCATCTCTGTTTGCAAATCTCTCTCCCAATCTAAACACATTTTGTTGGATTTCATTGAGCTGTCTGAGGATAGCATATTGTAAAAAATGGAGATCACATGTTTCTGAGGAGTAAATTGAGCGCATAGTTGTTCAAAGGGAGTGAATGGGCGGGAAATGGAGGAGCAACGGTTAGCGTCTTTGAGGAAATGTCGTATCTGGTAGTATGTCCAAAGAGGAAAAGAGTTGCTGTTCATGTTAGCTGGTAGAGAGGTGCGTTCTAAAAGTGTGCCTGCTTGAACAAATTGGTGAGCCAGAATCTCTGTGTGTTGCCAAATGTCTGCTAAGAACTGTGCTGACATACCAGGGGGAAAGGCTGAGTTGAATTTTATAGGTGTAAGGGGTCCAGAGTTAGACGAGAGATGAAGCTTTTGGCAGGTTTCTCTAAAGCAGCGGAATGTAGAGTTAATAAGCGAGTGTTCCTTCAAGGTCAAGGGTATGTGGTGTGTCGAGTTCCAGGGCATTGATCGTAGTAGTAGGGGAGAGAAGGAATCTTCGATCTGCACCCAGTCCTTGCAGTGGCCATGCAATGACCAGTCTACAATTCTGGTGAGGTGGCAGGCCCAGTAATATTTATTAAGATCTGGGAGACCAATGCCACCTTTCGAATTGGGTTTGGTCAAATAGTCATATAAGATTCTAGGTCTTTTCTGTCTCCAAAGGGATCTAGTGCAAAGACATTTATACAATTGGAAAAAGGTCAGGGGGAGCTTAATGGGGATGGTCTGTAAGATATATAAAATGTGGGGAAGGATATTCATTTTTTAAAATTGATGCCCTGCCAAACCAAGAAAAATGGGGTTTATTCCACTTGCTAAAATCATGTGCAATCGCTTTGAGAATGGGTAGGTAGTTTTTTGAGAAAATGTCTGAAAGATTTTGTTGTCAAGTAGATCCCAAGATATTTAATCTTGTCATGTTTCCATTGGAAGGGAAAGTTGTTCTTACATTGTGTTAGCGTTTCCTGTGGAAGGGTAATATTAAGGGCATGGGATTTGTTAAGTTGATCTTAAAATTGGAGATATAGTGAAAAAGTTTGAATTCTTTCAAGAGATTTGGGATGTGGTTCTTTTAAGAATAACAAAATATTGTCAGCAAAGGCTGCTAATTTATAGGTGTGGTCAGCAATGGGTATGCCTTTGATATTTTCATTAGACCGTAGGCAGTGCAGGAAAGGTTCAAGGTTTAGGACAAAGAGAATTGGGGAAAGTGGGCATCCCTGTCTCGTCCCATTGCTAATGAAGAAGGCATTCAACAGGTGTCTGTTGACCCAGACTCTGGCAGTTGGAGTCGTATAAAGGGACATAATGGAATTAAACATCCACTTTTGGAGACCAATGTGCCGCAAGACTGCTCCCAGGTAATCCCATGCCAGCCTGTCGAACGCCTTCTCCGCATCCAATGACAGGAAAAATCCTTTATGTTTATGGGTACTTATCCAATGGTGCAGATTAAGGGCTTTAATCGTGTTATCCCTGGCTTCTCTCCCAGGGATAAAGCCAACCTGGTCTTTCCCTATCAGGGAGGGTAGGAAGGGTAAGAGACAAGTAGCTAATATTTTGACAAACAGTTTTATATCAACATTCAGTAAAGATATTGGCCTGTAGATGGTGACCGATGTGGCATCTTTTTCTTCTTTTGGGATCACTGTGATGTGGGCCTCTAGCAGTCTATGAAAAGTGGAAGTGGATGAAGTTAAGGAGTTAAAGGTCTTGAGAAAGTGGGGGGGGTAAAGTGTCTGTGAAAGTTTTAAAATAGACAGCTGTAAACCCATCCGGGCCAGGACTTTTGCCATCTGCCGAGATCAGGTTTTCCAAGTGAAGGGCATCCTCTTTATCTATAGGCTTAAGGCAAAATTTCTTGAGGAAAGTTTTAATTGAGGTAGGTCTATTGTCAGTTCCCATATGCCAGGTAGGATGTTTGGGGAGGTTGTATAAATCTGAATAGTAGGTCTCAAATCGGGCCGCAATGTCTGCTGGTGTGATGTAGGCTTTTCCTTGAGGGTCTTTAATGGTGTGTATATTTGTGCATGCTTTCTTAGTCTGGAGAGCTCTGGCTAGGTATTTTCAGCATTTGCTGCCAAATCCGTAAAAAAAGTTTTTGATGTAGGACAAATTTGTGTTGTGTTTTACCTTTTAACTCTTCATGCAAAAGTTTGGGTAAGGTTGTGATATATTTGCTGAGATAAATGAAAAAAAAGAGAGGGGGGGTGGGAGGGAGGGAAGAGGAAGGGTGAAAGGTGGGGATAGGGGAATGGAGGGAGAAGGGGTGGGTTAGTAGGAGGGTAAGGGAAAGTAGAAGAGGGGGTAATCCAGAAGTAGGGAGGTTATGGATAAAGCTCCCTAGAGATGAAAATCTATCTGACAGGGATCGACAGGAATAAATATGTTCCCGTCGTGTGGAGAGGTGGAGGGTGTCGGTGTAAAATAGACGAGATCAAATATCAAGCTCTAGTCCAAAGGAGATCTTCATGATTCCTATTTCAAGAATGAGCCAATACACTTTAGCAAAAGACAGAATGACAGTGGTTTAAAACTCGAGGGAGTTAAATAATTAGCCGATTCTTAAGGTCACGTAAAGTGAACATATTTTTTAAAACCTTAGAACATAAGAACAGAACTGTGTAAGACAGTCCTCTATGAATAGAGAAAAGGTGCATCCCCTCATAAGTGATGAGGAGAGGCACCTCAACCAAGAAAACATTCAAGAAAAGTTGTAACATCCTATGAATACAGCCATAAAGCATCTGTATTGAGACTGCTCAAGAAAGCTATTTTGCCTGTGTGTGAGATCGAGCAGATCCTTAAGTATGATCGAATATATGTCATACAACAACGTAATTTGGGTTGGGGGGCTTTTATATGGGCAATGCCCTGTAAGCAACAAGGAGATGTTCCCTTGTAAATTTTTCGTGGGGGATTCACACACAAACCTAACCTATTGACGGGGTCTAATTATTATGCAATCTTCCCTGTTGTTGGGGTGATCAAATCTCATTAGTATAAGGTAAAAATACAAAACAACTAAGAAACGGTCTAAAATTAGCGTCTTTTACCTTTACAACCTGTAGGTCTTCGTTGAGGGTCTACAAAGAGGGTCTCCTCAGATAGAGCGTAAGCTTACAGTTCAGGTGATTATGTCATCTCTTGTGGTGGCTCAAACTGTTGATTAGCTGTCTCTCAGTTGGTCAGGAACACCTAGTGGAAATAGTCACTGGAAAGAAGAAAATGTTATAAAAAAAAATATTTAGTACCAGAGACCGGAGAGTTCTCTACAAGCCCCACCCCCTTAAATATATTCAGAAAAAATACCAAGAAACAAAATTGGGAGTTTTGAGGTGCAAAAAAATCAAATCAAATTGATATTACAAATTTCATAATTTTATTTAAACATACATGGCTAAAAAATGAATAAAGTTTAAAACCAGAAAATGAAAAGTCATGCTGTCACAATACAAAAGTTGGTTGCTTCTACATGTTTTGCCATTCTTCGTGGCAATGAGCTGAAATCAAATTGCCATAATCTCAGACAAGATCAACTTACTTTTCACCTTGGATTTGAAATCCTGCAGGTACCATACAGGACGATTGGCCACAGCAACATTGCCTCCACCCTGAGGGTCTTAAATATCCCCTTAATCCCAGTGGCGTCTGACGTCACCGCCAGGATACGAACGCCCGTTGGTTGGTCCTAAATCCCACCAGCTCTTCCCAGTCAAGGAGGAGACAAGAAATCACTTACGGCGGCCTTCCGCGCATGCGCGAACCAGCCGCAGCCATTTTGGAAACTCTGTTTTGCCCTTTACTACCTTACTTTCTCCCCTTCACTCGGGGCTGCATTCTGCGCATGTGTGAACCTGCCGTGGCATTACGACATTGCCTAATGTTCAAACCAATACCGCACTGATCTTAAGACTAGGAAAGGGAAGAAAAACAATAGTGAAGGCACCCACAGAGACTTACTCATCTCACTAATCAGACAAAAAACGCCAGACAATAGATCCAAAACCGGAAATCACAGCAACAATTAGACAATGTTCAATCAGTGCAGGTCACCTGGGGGGGGGGTTGATACCTTTATATATATATATATAATAAATATATATATATATATATATATATATATATATATAAAACTAAATATATAATTCATTGAATCAAACAACGTCCACCCTAACCAAAGTCAATTTTAAAGGGGCAGGACAATCATGAAGACAAAAATGGAACAGCATCAAATTGGATGTAATCCAGAAATAGGTATCATAACACAGGTTAACAGACATGATTACCAAAAGGAGAACAAGGGGAAAAAAGGAAACAACAAGGACGCCATCTGAAAGCAGGGCCACACACCTAAAGTGGGGTCCCAAGCATCTGGGGTGACGCCCCAGGAGTTAATATGACCACCTACTCCCCTGGGCCAAACCCAGGCCACAAAGGGACACCTAGGACCCAAACCACATCAAGAATCAGATCGACACACCATCAGAGGAACTTCACAAAAACAATGTAATACATTTATACACTTAAAAAGGAAGATTAACCATTGCCTAAGCCCCTTAATTCATAGGTATAAGAATGGTGGTTGGCAAAAGAAATAGAGAACCAAGACACCTTAGGGTGACAAATCATCCCAAGGTCATGGTTAACCCTATAAGAACGGCTTGAAACTTAGCGCATCATTTAGCCCTGGATGTTTGGTAGCAGAAAGATTAAAAATCCATTTTGTTTCTCGTTGTAGAAGCAATTTTTCTACATCACCCCCTCTCTCGTTTAGGGGGATGTATTCCAATGCAAAAAAACTCATCTTTGTAGCATCAAATTGGTGGTAAAGCCCCATGTGGCAACTAATAGGACTCTCAAATTTCTTTGCATTTCCAATCCCATGTAAGCCCTAATTCTATGGAAAAAAGGCCTCTTGGTCTTTCCAACATACCACATTGGCATTCCATATAACGAACAATGCCTACCGATTGGCAAATAGCAAAGAAATTAGGTCTATACATCCTGCCATTGGGCAATAAAATTTCCTGCTCCTCCCAAATATATTGACAGAAGTTGCATTTGCCAAATTTGGCAGTACCACCAATTTTGGGAAATTCTTTCTTCTTGGAATGTACATGGTGACTGTGGACCAGTTTGTCTCTTAAGGATTCAGATCTCCAAAATGTGATTTCTGGGTATTCTTTTATATGTTTGGCAACTTTTTCATTTGCCTTCAAAAGGTACCAGAATTTGCTTATTTTTTTCTGAACATGACTCTGTTGCCCAGAATAACGTGTAATTAATCTTACATTACTGTCCTCACTCCTTGATTTTGATGCATGTATCAAGGAGTTTCTATCTTCTTTATTGGCCCGCTGATAAGCCCTCTTCAATAGATTCTTACTGTACCCTCTCTTTTTGAGACATTGTTGAAATGCTTTGGACTCCCTCACAAAATCTTCCTGTTTGGAGCAATTGCGCCTTAAGCGCAAGTATTGACTATATGGTATACCTGATACCAAAGGTGCCGGGTGGGAACTATTCGCATTATGGGTAGTGTTACCTGATGATGGTTTTCTGTAGAGGATGGAGCCCAAACTGTCATCCTCATTTTTGGAAATCTCGATATCCAAGAAATGTACAGTCTTTTGATGGAAGGTGAATGTAAACTTGAGATTATAATCATTAATCTTCAAACTTGAGATTATAATCATTAATCTTCAGCACATCAAACACTCCAAAGACCCCAACTAGATAAAGAAAACATCATCAATAAATCTCTTACACATGGATATATTGCTCAGCTGTTCCTGCAAATCCTCTCTTAAGAATAAATTGCGCTCCCACCCCCCCAGTTACAGGTTGGCATACAATGGGGCACATCGAGTCCCCATCGCAACCCCCTGCACCTGGATGTAGTAGGAACGCCTAAACAAAAAAATTCTCTAGAATAAATCGCAAACATGCAAGAATTAATTGATTGTAGGGACCTGCTTTTGTACCACGCTTCCACAAGAATCTCTCTAAAACCCGCACCCCCCAATCATGGGGGATGGAGTTGTAGAGAGCCTCTACATCGAGGGCTACCAACCAAGCCCCTTCTGGCATATCAATGCCATCCAAGGCTCGGATGAGATTGCTAGTGTCCTGAATGTGGAAGGTGAGTGCTTTAACATGTGGTCTCAAATAATCATCAATTAATTGGCTAGCAGGTTCAGTTAGGCATCCATTTCATGATACTATTGGCCTCCCAGGTTTATTAGACTTTTATGAATTTTTGGTAATGCATACAAAGTCTGCATTTTGGGGGTTCTAACATCAAGAAATTCAAGTGTTTTTTGTCAATAGTGCCTTTTAAGAAATCCTCACTTATAAGACCTCTAAATGTATTGTTATTCTCTCCAAAAAGATTTCAGGTATCCTTATGTACCATTCTTGGTTATCCAGTATGTCCAAAACCATTTGTTCATACAAATGTTTACAACAACAATACAACAATGTTTCCACCTTTATCTGAAGGGTTTATTACTAAATGGGAATTCCTTCTTAATTCATCCAAGGCCATATTTTGCACTGGACTAAGATTGGGAACTGCTGGGGTTTTCCATCTAGTATTTTGGATCTCATTAACTACCTACTGGGTAAACACCCAGATATTGGGATTAGCTTGAAGGAGGGGAAAAGCTTGAGATTTAGTGTTGTAGAGTTTAGGTGGTGGGAAACAAGAATCCATAAGGGACCACTCAGGCCGAGGGATGAAGACCGACTTCTCCATCATCCACGCAAATGTGCCCCCTGATGGATTTCCCTCTTCCCAAAGATTCATCAAGTCATTGATGGCTTTTAAGTCCTCCATTGAGAAATGTTCCCATAATTCACTAGGAGGACTTGTTGACAAAGGTTCCTGATTTCTTATCAAATATTGTTTTATACATCAATTTCCGAGTAAAAAGATGAACAAATTTTTATTAGCTCGAATTTATCAATCATCTGCGTTGGACAAAAAGTTAGTCCCAAAGATAATACTTCAGTTTGATTATCTGTTAGAACAAGTGATGAGAGATTTATAACTTCAGTATATCAGCTTCAGAGGTGTTTTGGATTCCCGTATTTCCATGTTGGAACCCTTTTTGGATCCAACATTACTGGAGGTAAAAAAACGGTGCTGTACATAGATCAATTCCTGCTGTTCTAGAAATATTAGGCTGACTCACCATTGAGAGGTGTTTGAAAGGAGACAGAAAGTGCATTAACTAGATCACCAGAAGAATTTGATAAAGTTTGGGAAGGTGCTGAGTTAGACGCTTGTGAACGTGAAGCGTTTCATGATCGTGCCGAACCTGAAGTACGTTTTGGTACCAATGTATGAAGACCATCACTGTCCTGTTTACATTTATGTGGTCCTTTGCCTTTAAAGGATTGATGATGTGTAATTGTCTGTATAGACGATACTGAGGAAAAAGAAGATCTATCAGAGCCATTAGGGTCAGTGTTTAGCGCAACCTGATGTTTTGCATTCCTATTTTGATTTTTCCACTTTTTTTCCTCCCCCCTGCACCCATTTATACGCTTCATTGGAATCATAAGCTAACTTGTTTCTAGCACATATTTTCTCTTTAGTCTTCAATATATCCCCAACGAAGGATTTGATGTGTACTTTCAAATCTTCCTCACATCACGTGGCGCCAGGGGGGCGGGGTCATCCGTTTATGACACCAGGTGGCCCCGCCCTTAGTTATATAACAGCTGTCACCGAGAAGAAGCATCACTCGGCGGGAGCCTCCCATGGAGGCAGAGTTTTTTTCCAGTCCATCAAGGGGCGTGAGATGGATCTACATCGCGGGACATTTTTATTTTTTTATTTTTTAATAAAGGACTTGTCCCAAAGTGTCTTTTTTGTTTTGTCTTTTTTGTTTTGTCTTTTTTACTATTTTTGACACTTTTTTTGAGAAATGGTAGGGGTACAATGTACCCGTTACCAATTCACATGGGGGGGAGGCTGGGATCTGGGGGACCACTTGTTAAAGGGGGCTTCAATATTCCTATAAGCCCCCCGCCCACAGACCCCCACAACCACCGGGCAAGGACTGTGAGGATGAGGCCCTTGTCCCCATCAACATGGGGACAAGGTGCTTAGGGGGTGACTCCAAAGCATCCCCTCCATGTTGAGGGCATGTGGCCTGGTACAGTTAAGGAGGGAGGGGTGCTCTTTCACCCCCCTCTTTTCCTGTGGCCTGCCAGGTTGAATGCTCAGATAAGGGTCTGGTATGGATTTTGCGGGGACCCCTACGCCATTTAAAAAAAAAATTGGCGCAGGGTTCCCCTTAATATTCAAACCAGACCCAAAGGGCCTGGTAATGGACTGGGGGGGGACCCATGCCATTTTTTTCAATGAGTTTTATCCATATTGCTGAGACCTGACAATTCATTACAGCCATGATCAGTTTTAAATGACTTTTTTTCCTTTAGAAATGTCATTTTGCTGTGGTACTGTTCTAAACATAGGAAAACTGCGCCACTTTACAGGCATACTCTAGACACCCCCCAGGCACAATATTTAAAGGAATATTTCATTTTTATTGTTTCACATTAAGCATTATTAAAATCACTGCTCCCGAAAAAAAATACTGCCCTTTTTAAAACTTTTTTCGCATTGATACATGTCCCCTGGGGCAGGAGCCGGGTCCCCAAACACTTTTTATGATGATAACTTGCATATAAGCTTTTAAAATGAGCACTTTTGATTTTTCATGTTCGTGTTCCATAGACTTTAACGGTGTGCTTGTGTTCGTCTGAATTTTTTGCCTGTTCGCAAGTTCTGATGTGATCCGAACTGGGGGGTGTTTGGCTCATCCTTAGTGCCCATCATTGCTGTCTATCAGTGCCCATCAGTGCTGCCTATCAGTGCCCATCAGTGCTGCATATCAGTGCCACCTATCAGTGCCCATCAATGCTGCATATTAGTGTCTCTTTATCAATTCCACCTCATCTGTGCCGCCTCATCAGTGCCACCTCATCAGTGCTGCCTCCTCAGGGCAAGTCAGTGAAGGAGAAAACATACTTATCTATAACATTTTATAACAGAAACAAAGAAAAACTTATTTTTTTCAAAATTTTTGGTGTTTTTTTTGTAGTGCAAAAAATAAACAAGCCAGTGGTGATCAAATATCACCACAAGAATGCTCTATTTGTGGTGAAAAAAGATGAAAAATTTCATATGGGTACAAAGTCGCATGGCCGCACAATTGTCATTCAAAGTGCGACAGCGCTGAAAATTGTCCTGGGCAGGAAGGGGGTATAAGTGCCCTGTATTGAAGTGGTTACAAATTTAATCACCAGGGGGTGTGGCAACCACTCTGTAAGATGGCCACATAACTCTGGAGCTCCATCATGCTCTACCTCTATGGTAGCCTCTAGCACTCTTTCAGACTCCTCCCGGTCTTATAAGGACACCCGCTCTCCCCCTGCATCTATCACTATGTGGTGGCATTGCCAAGACACATTGCCAGTAAAAAAAGTTCAAGCTTCTTTTCTCCCTCCTGCGTTGGACCTTGCCAAAATGACAGTGGAGACCAAGGCTCCGGTGGCCCATTAGATAGATGTTGGGCATAATACAGGATATGCAGGGAACACTTTACATTCTGGGCACCCCACATTCTCCACCCAAAGCCTGGCCAAGTCCAGGCCCGGATGGGATTCCTCTTCTGATTGGGGGGGAAGAGCCCCCTATGGATGTACATAATTAGCAGTCTGAAACTAGCACAGATTCTATAAAAAACTGATCCCTTTGCAGACTTTCCCACCACAGGGCAACCAGTCTCTGACACCACCTTGAAGGAAATGTTGCTTGAACTGCAAGAACTAGGGGGCAGAGTAGTTCATATGGAAGATAAAATGTGTGAAGTTACCACCTCTTTTAATTCCCTAGTCGATTCACATGCAGACCATTGAGATGACTTGGCCTCCTTAAGAGCTAAAGTGGCGGACCTGGAGGACAGGGCATGCCAAAATAATTTGAAAATTAGGGGAATTCTGGAATCTGTACAAACACCCCAATGACCCCATTTTGTGCAAAGCCTATTCAAGGAGGTGCTTCCCAACCTTACGTCCACTGACCTCACTATCGATAGGATACATTGTATCCCAAAACCATCATTCCTCCCTCCAGAAGTGCCATGCGACGTTCTGCTGAGAATACATTTTTGTAAAAGAAAAAGTATTGGAGACCTTCTGACACACTGATGTGCTGCCAGAGCAAGCTGAGAATCTTCAGGTCCTTCCAGACTTTTCCCAGTACACTCTATTAACCAGTTGCCGACCGCCTCACGACGATATACATCAGCAGAATGGCACGGGCAGGCAAAGTAACGTACAGGTACGTTACTTGCCTCCCACGGGTGGGGGTATTTCTCCCCCGGCGATCGGAGGTGAGGGGGAGGCCATCCATTCATGGCCACCCCCTCGCGATCGCTCCCGGCCAATGAAATCATTCCTCTGCCTCTGTAATGTAAACAGAGGCAGAGGAAGTGATGTCATCTCTCCTCGAGCCGGTCTTTCGTTCAGGCGCCGAGGAGAGAAGACATCCAAGTAAGTGTACCAACACTACACCTGAAGGCGGTGCTTGGTTTCGGGGCCCCGTACGCGGCTAGGCTCCCAAAAAGTCCCACACATGTGGTATCCCTGTACTCAGGAGAAGCAGCAGAATGTATTTTGGGGTGTAATTCCACATATGCCCATGTCATGTTTGAGCAATATATCATTTAGTGACAACTTTGTGCAAAAAAAAAAAAATGTCACTTTCCCACAACTTGTGTCAAAATATTAAATATTCCATGGACTCAACATGCCTCTCAGCAAATAGCTTGGTGTGTCTACTTTCCAAAATGGGGTCATTTGGGGGGGGTTTGTGCCATCTTGGCATTTTATGGCCTTCAAAACTGTGATAGGTAGTGAGGAGTGAAATCAAAAATTTACGCCCTTAGAAATCCTGAAGGCGGTGCTTGGTTTTCGGGGCCCCGTACGCGGTTAAGCTCCCAAAAAGTCCCACACATGTGGTATGCCCATACTCAGGAGAAGCAGCTAAATGTATTTTGGGGTGCAATTCCACATATGCCCATGGCCTGTGTGAGCAATATATCATTTAGTAACAACTTTTTGTAAATTTATTTTTTTTTGTCATTATTCAATCACTTGAGACAAAAAAAAATAATATTCAATGGGCTCAACATGCCTCTCGCAGAGGTGATCAAATACCATAAAAAGAAAGCTCTATTTGTGAGAAGAAAAGGACGCAAATTTCATTTGGGTACAGCATTGCATGACCGCGCAATTAGCAGTTAATACGACGCAGTGCCAAATTGTAAAAAGCGCTCTGGTCAGGAAGGGGGTAAATCCTTCCGGGGCTGAAGTGGTTAACTCCAACACAAATTGAACTCCATTACCAAAACACTGCGACACAGCAAACTTGTCTACAAGTGGAAATACCCGGCAAAACTGAGTGTGACCTACAATGGAAAATCTTACCTGATTACCTCACTGGACGAGGGTCTCAAACTTCTCCAAAGCTGGGAATCATCCCAAATGTCCATCCACCTCCTGATGGTCCTTCACGCCAGCTGTCTAAGCATTTACACTCTGAATGGCAAACTGTGTCCAAGAAATCCTCATCCTCTCCCACACAAAACACCTAGAGGCCACTTCTCTACAAAGAAGTTCCCCAATGGGGAACTCTGGAGTCAGAAGGGATACCTTCCACTGTACTCTTCATCCCACTAATTTTCAGCAGTAAACACTGCGCTTACAATTCCCGGCTGGATGCTTGTTTTTTATTTTTTGTCTTTTCCTTCTTTTTTTGGGCAGGTAATGCCTATGTTGTCAAGGGTTTGTTTATTTCCCTGCCTTTGCCAATCCAGATGTTTCTTCGGTTCTCTCACTCTTTAGAGCTATACCGGTGATTCTTACCCGACTTTACATTTCATTCTGACTATACAATGTGAACAATTTACACAATAAACTTACAGGTGGATCCTGTTCCTATGAAGACCATATTCTGGCATCTATGTTTTTTGAACCCCTCATTACACCATCCATGGTTTTTTACACTTTGCCTAGCTCCTTTCCTTTGACCTGCAACATCATTTTCTACATCATTTGGAAACCAGAAGATGGGAATTAAGCTTATGTCCTTAAATGTCTGTGGTCTGAGTCATCCAGCAAAGTGGCACTCTTTATGGAAAGAAGCACTCTCCAGCAAATCTGATCTGGTTGCTATAGAAGAGATTTATCTTCACAAAGACTCTATCCTACCATCTCCCACAAGAACGTAGACCATATTTTCTTGGCTTCAATTCCTGCCAAGAAGAGGGGAGTTATATTAGCTATCAGAGACTCTGTATCCTTTTCTTTGTTTAAGGCTATTCTAGATCCATAGGGCAGGTAAATCATACTGCTTTGCACCATTATTAACTGTCTGTATACTATAGTTAATATTCAAACATAAAGTAGGCGCTATTTCTCTACATAGATCCTTAAATCCTTTGAGCTTTTATCCATGTACCTGTGACCTTAAACATACTACAGATGTCATAAACTGCAGTTGTGTGCAATAAATTGTGAAACAATATAAAAACTCCAAAAGAATGATCAAAACCTTCATAGAGACACTATAAATACTATATCAACAATTCATATAATGATTATATGAATACATTTCCATTAGTGAAAAAATGTGTAACATAATGCAAAAAAGGAAAAATATTAAAACTATCAAAATATACAGTATATGTAAAAAGTCCTACTCAAACTTTTTCAACAACAAAATCCGTGTGGTTGTACTTTTTTCAGAGTCATCCCATCCACCGTGCTGTTTTAGTGAAGTGATAAACCACGACTTCTGAAAATAAGTGCTCCACCACCAGTGATGCTAATAAAGCACTCAACAGAGCCCAAAGGCCTGCTGGACCACCACGCGTACATTATATAGCCAAGATAACCAGCATGGATCTTCAAATCAGCATTTCTTCATCCCACATGTAATATTCTCCCCTCAAATGGACGTGCACCGATCGCCCAAAAAAGGAAATGACAGGATAATTGTACAACACAGTTTTATTAAAAACCTTTAGCCACTTCTGGATTGCCCCACATATATTTATTGTGGCAGGGCGGCCCAGCTGAGAAAAAATATTGTGCCTGTACGTGATTTTGTGCACACGGTTTAGGGGGAGCACATGCGCCACTCCCGCTATGATAGGTCACAGCAGAAGCCAATCAGCGGGTCCAGCTGCCACAATAGCTGTCACAACCTGCCAATCGTACACAGGAGAGATGAATCAGCCGTCTGCCTGCGTAAACAAGGCAAACGCCGGATCTGTCAGGAAGAAAAAGAGAGATCTTGTGATTCAGCTAAGCTAAGCTAAGCTGAATCACGGATCTCTCTTTTCCTTCAGTGTTACACTGCCCCACACAGTTAGTAAGCACCTCCCTAGGGAACATTTTGCCCTTTGATTGCCCCTGGTGTAAACCCCTTCCTTGCCAGAGCCATTTATACAGTAATCAGTGCATTTTTATAGCACTGATCACTGTATTGGTGTCACTGGTCCCCAAAAGCGTCACTCAGTGTCAGATTTGTTCGTTGCAATTTCACAGTCCCACTAAAAATTGCAGATCACCACCATTACCAGTAAAAAAATAAAAATAAATAAAAGTCCCTAAATCTATCCCCTATTTTGTAGACGCTATAACTTTAGCGCAAACCAATCAATATACGCTTATTGGGATTTGTTTTACCAAAAATATGTAGAAGAATATATATTGGCCTAAATTGATAAAGACCTTTGTTTTTTTACATTTTTTTGGATATGGATTAAAGCAGAAAATAAAAAATATATATATTTTTTTAAAATTGTCGGCCTTTTTTTGTTTATAACGCAAAAGATAAAAAGCGCAGAGGCAACCAAATACCACCAAAAGAAAGCTCTATTTGTGGGGGAAAAAAGGACATGAATTTTATTTGGGTACATGTCGCACCACCACGCATTTGTCAGTTAAAGCGACCCAGTGCCCTATCGCAAAAAATGGCCTGGTCAGGAAGTGGGTAAAACCTTCCTGAGCTTAAATGGTTAAAAACAAATCCCCCAATAGTATGTACTTACACACCACAGTGCCCAGACCGGCACCAGCTAGATCAGCATATCTCAATATATCTGTGTATTTAATACAGAACGCTCTCGCCAGGCACCGTCTGTCTTACCAAATGGACCCGTGGACCACAGGTGAGGTCACATCCGTTCGGTACACACGCCGGGATTTGGTAAGACAGACGGCGCATTGTCTGCACTGGCGAGAGCATTCTGGATTAAATACACAGATATATACAGATATGCTGATTGAGCTGGTGCCATTCTGAGCACTCTAATGTGTAAAATGATTTGTTTTTAAAGGTAGTTTTTAATAAAACTGTGTTGCACGATTACCCTGTCATTTCCTTTTTTGGCTGAGTGGTACACATCCATTTTGAGGGGAGAATATGACCTGTGGGATGAAGAAATGCTGATTTGGAGATCAGTGCTGGTTATCTTGGCTATATAATATAAGTGTGGTGGTTCAGCGGGCCTTAGGGCTCTGGTGAGTGCATTATTAGCATCACTGGTGGTTGAGCACTTTTTTCAAAAGTTGTGGTTTATCATTTCACTAAAACAGCACAGTGGATGGGATGAATCTAAAAAAAAGTACAACCACACGGATTTTGTTGTTGAAAAAGTTTGAGAATGATCTTTTTTATATATATCTTTTGATATTTTTCCTTTTTTGTATTTTGTTACACATTTTTTCACTAATGGGACTTTTATTCATATAATCATTATATGAATTGTTGATATAGTATTTATAATGTCTTTTTGAAGAATTTGATCATTCTTTTATAGTTTTTATATTGTTTCACAATGTATTGCACAAAACTGCAGTTCATGACATCTGTAGTATGTTTAAGGTCACAGGCACATGGATAAAAGCACAAAGGATTTAAGGATATATGTAGAGAAATAGCGCCTACTTTATGTTTCAATCATTTTGCATTAGTGTGTTTCATACTTGAAGGGGCAGCTGTAACTAATTTGTTTCATATGTTTGGAGCCATTTATAGGTAAAATTAGGTAAAATACCATAGTTAATGTCTATGAACCCAACTGAAATTAGTAAGCTTTTCACCAATATTTTAAAGGTCTGACAAGGTTATTTGGTAGTGTGCAGAAATTTCAATATAGTAGTCGACCACACTATAAATGCCTCCTCACGTATGAACAGACTTTTGGGTGGCTTCCTGCATGCAGAAGACATTCATGATGTTTGGCGTTGTCAACACACAAATGAGTGTGACTTTACATATATTTTTCTCCATGACGTAATTCCTACACGCGCATTGATATGTTTTTAGTTAACAAATTTTTGCTACAGAAAGTGTCCTCTTCCACCATTGCAGATATCACATGATCTGACAATGCTGCTATTTTTATATCTTTGGTGGAGGTGGACACCAGCCAGCCTATGTTTGTGTGACGTTGCAACAATTCTATAATCTATATCTATAATTTATGATTTAACAGCTATTTTACACTACAGCCCTAAAGCTCTTTCAAAGAATCTACAACATAATTTACTTCTACGCAATACTCTCATTGCATGACGCACAATTAGGAGATAGTTGAAATTACCCTCAATGGTTTCTAAATATCTCCCGTTACAAGGCAACCCAAAACTTACATATACCACAAACACCGAAAAACTACAAACATATGGAAAACAAAAGTGCTACAAACAGTGGCTTCTATCTTTTGCCCTAATTCGCCATGGATAAAAACATTTGAAGAGAATTCCAGATACTGTATTGTCATAACCATTTTTACAATCATCTAGTGACATGTATTAAGTTGTGCTATAATCCAAAAAAAGACCCTGTTCAACACTCGTTGATCGATCAAGCAATACAACACCAGATGTATTCAATATCCAACCTTTATTCGTCTTTGAACTTTCCTTGTCAAAAGAAGTTTATTGAGTATACAATGTTGTAAAGATACATAAAGTAAGTTTACAAGGATCTATAAAGTAAGCTCATTGTTTTACAGTAGGGTTTATATAGGTAAATATCATGAAATTTCAAATATTAAACATTGGGTTCACGTAAACCTAAATTAAAGATATATATAATTTTCTTAGTTACTTTTGTAGGTATTTAAATGATTTATACCTACTATACATATTGTTTACAAGTAGAGTGTATATAGGTCAAATAAATTCTGATAATGAGCTTTAATCGTAAGGTGGAGAAAAGGAAAGAGAAAGAAGAAAAAGGGTTGAAAGGTAGAGGTATGGTCCACAAGGTTGTCCCGCTCGTCAGTTTATTATTCTTTTTAGTTCTCTTTGAAGCCTTAGAATGGGTGTCTCTGTAAGTCATTTAATCTGTTACCATGGCAACAGGACAGAGTCATTGAAGTTTGACAGGAACTGTTGTTTTATCCAAGGATGCCAAAGTTTTTCAAATTTTGGAATTTGATTTTGATCGATGGCTACCATCTTAGCATGGGACATTGTATTATTCATTCTGTGAATTGTTTCTGCTAGTACCAATGTAGGAGATTTCCATGCCTTGGCCACTGTTTGTTTTGCAGCCGTTATTAGTTGGATCATAAGTTTGAATTGAGAGAGTGTTAACCATTCCGGTTTTAGATTAAGTAAAGTTAAATATGGATCTGGTTGTATTATTTTTTTAAATATTTTAGATGCAATCACAAAGACTTCTTTCCAGAAGGTTTGGATTACTGGGCACGTCCACCATATGTGTAAATATGTGCCTATTTCTGGGCATCCTCGAAAACAAAGAGCTGAGGTATTAGGTGAATATTTTGCCACTCTAGTGGGTACAAGGTACCAGCGAGTTAGGACTTTATAATTTGTCTCCAGTGCTAAGATGTTGGGTGAAGATGACTTAGATGTGAGCCATATGTTAGACCAGTCCGTGTCTTCTAAAGTTCGTCCCAGGTCCTCCTCCCACCTCTGAACCTAAGAGGGTCTATTAAGATTTGCTACTCCATATAATTGATTATAAAGTGATGAAATTGTACCTTTAGCAAATGGATCTTTTGTACAGATTGATTCAAAAATGGATAATTGGGATAATGGTGTATCCCCCTTTAGGAATGGTGTATAGAAATTTTTGATTTGGAGATATCTAAATATCTCAGAGTTTGGTAGATCATATTTTTCTCTAAGCGATGGGAATGAAAGGAATGATTTAGATGCTATGAAGTCATTTAGTGTCTGAATGCCTGATGTTGTCCAAGCTTTAAAAAAATTTGGGTAGATCCATGCCGGATAAAAGGCCGGATTTCTGATAAAAGAAAGGAGAGGATTGTGTGGAGATTGTAACTGATATTTGGTTTTTAGTTTATCCCAGAGAGATAAGAAGTGTTTAGTTATGGGATTATGAATTTTAAAGCAGTCTTTAGGATCAAGCCATAATAAATTTGATATTAATAGAGGGTCATTTTCTGAAGCCTCTATAAATACCCATAATGGGATTTCCTGTTTTGCATGGTATTTGGACAGACTGGCCAAATGTGCTGCTCTGTAGTAGTTAGTAAAATTAGGGTATCCCAGGCCTCCTTTATTTTTGGGAAGATGTAGTGTGTGTATAGGTATACGTGGTTTAAAAGAGCCCCATATAAATGAAGTTGCTCTTTTTTGTACTATTCTCAAAAAATAGGAAGGAATTGGAATAGGGAGGACTCTGAATAGATAAAGCAATTTGGGTAGAATAGTCATTTTGATTGCATTAATCTTCCCTATCCAGGATAAAGGAAGTTGCGACCATTGTTTTATTAGATTTGTGATCTGTCTTAATACAGGAGGATAATTGGTTGAGAATAAGTCAGAATGAGATGCTGTTAAATGAATTCCAAGATATGGGATTGATTTTTCTGCCCATGTGAATGGGAGTGCAGCCCTAGCCGGGATCAATTCCATGTTTGTGAGTGAAATATTAAGCACTAGGCATTTCTTAGGATTAATCATAAGGCCGGATAGGGCTGCAAATCCATCAAGAGCTGGTATTAAGTTAGGACCAGAGACCTGTGGTGATGATAGAAAAAGTAATATATCGTCTGCAAATATACATAATTTGTGTGTAATACCTCCTACTTCAATGCCAGTTATAGTTTGGTTTGTTCTGATGTATTGGGCCATGGGTTCGAGTATAAGGGCAAATAATAAGGAAGATAATGGGCAACCCTGTCGGGTACCTCTTTCGATATTAAAGGCTTCAGATTTGTATCCAGCATATTTTATATAGGCTTTGGGTTTATTATATAATGCTTTGATCTATGTTAAAAAGTGGGGTCCAAAACCCCATTTTTGTAATGAATATTGCATATATTGCCAGGATACTGTGTCAAATGCCCTCTTAATATCGAGAGATAGAAAACATAAAGGGATTTTCTGTTTTTTAGCAATATGTGCCAATAACACTGCCCTGCGTATATTATCGCCTGCCTGTCTATTTGGCATGAAGCCTACTTGATCTCTATGTATTAATTTTCCTATAATGCTATTGAGGCATTTTGCTATTATTTTTGCTAATAATTTAATATCAAACAGAAATATTTAACAGAGAGATAGGCCGATAATTCACACAGGAAGTATCATCAGAAAGGGGTTTTGGGATCATACAAACAATTGCCATTAGTGTTTCTTGCCGAAAAGAATGTCCATCTAGAAGTTTGTTAAAAGTTTCAGTGAGAATGGGAGAGAGTATTTCTGAGAATGTTTTATAGTATAAAGCCGAGTAGCCGTCTGGGCCTGGTCTTTTGTTAAGCTTTAGGTCTTTTATGGCGTTAGCAACTTCATCTATAGTTATAGGCTCATCCAAACTGCTTTTTTGATTCTGAGATAACTCAGGTAAGGTTATTTTTGAGAAGAAGGATTCAGCCTCTGTAGGATTAAATTCATTGTTTGTCTTGTATAAAGTTGCGAGATGTGAGTGAAATTTATGGACTATTTTAACTGGATTACAAGTGTAAACATTTTTTGATAATTTCAAACGTATTGGTTTGAAAGATTTGTTAGTTGAATTTAATGCCCGAGCCAAATATGTACCTGGTTTGTTTGTATTCATGTAGAAATTGTGTTTGGAGCGTTTGAGGGATTTATCTACTGACTCAGTGAGAAATAGATCGTATTCCAATCTAGATTTTTCCAGATGAGATTTTGTACTCTGAGATGGATTATCTTGAAATGATATGTAGGCTGCATTAAAATTGAGTTCTAGTTTTTTTGCTAGATTTTTGCGTTCCCGTTTAAATAGTGCCATTTGTCTTTGTATTGTACCACGCAAGACAGGCTTATGGGGAGATGTCTGTTGTATTATTAATTGATATGTATTCCTTTAAAGCTTGTTCAATGGCCATCTGATGTAGTGGGTGTTTGAGCATTATGTCCGGTAAGTACCACGTTGTGTCATGCGCTTTTGGTATGGCTGAGGCTATAGTAGTGTATACTGCATTATGGTCAGACCACGGAATCGGAATTATATCTGATGCAATAATTTCTGGTATCATTCCTATTGTTAGAAAAATATGATCTATTCTGGTGAAGGTTTGATGAGGGTGCGAGAAATAAGTGAATTTCTTTTTCATTGGGTTACTTTCTCTCCATGAATCTACCAGATTGTATTTGGAAAGAAGTTGAGAAAAAGGTAATCTAGAGGTTATTTTTGATGGTGTAAAAGGTGATTTATCTAGAAATGGGAGGAGGACCTGGTTCGAATCCCCACACATTATCACTGTTCCTATTTTGTGTGTATTAATCACTTGTAATATATGTGAGAGGAATGGTGTAGGTTGTTTGTTAGGAGCGTAGTAGGAAATCACCGTGATTGCTGTATCCATTATATAACCCATGAGTGTCAGGTATCTACCTTCTGGGTCTTTAATTTCTGATGATAAGGTGAATGGTGTGGATCGGTGAAATGCAATTAGAGTTCCCCTTTGCTTGGTACAGGCAGAAGCTGTGTAAATTTGTTGATAAAAAGGAGAAATATGTTTTGGAGTAGAATCTTTGGTGAAGTGTGTTTCTTGGAGGCATACTATGTGAGCCTTCTTGTTATGGAAAGTACGGAAGGCTTTGGTCCTTTTTTGAGGGACATTTATTCCCTGAACATTCAGGGAAAGTATATTCAGTGGTGCCATGGCAATAGATCAAATAGTTTTAACTTACTTTTTGTTATGCAGAGTTGACTGCGCAGATCAACCTGTGTGGACTGAAGAGATGAATAGATAGAAAAGAAACCAGTGAATTCTGGAGTAAAGAGTAAACAAAAAACATATGAGATTAGATGATACATTGTATAAATTATTTTTTGCAAGTAATCACAATTTACCCGTGAAAGAGAATAAATATCTCTCTCAGGGGAATAAGTGCCTTCGTCACACTCCCACATAATATGGTTGGGAGAATGAGGAGGGCTAATGGGGGTACACGGATCTTCCGCTTACAGGAGAGAAGTGCTATGTCAAAAGACATCAAAATGATGTTTCATTAATTGGAGTGAAGAAAATAGTTTTTGTTGAAATTATTTATTCCAGGGTGGTTGTATATGGTTAGTCTTGCCCTAGGCTAAATAATTCAGTTAGAAAGGTACTATTAATAACTTTGGTATTGATGAAGATAGTTTGAATTATTTTGGGATTTTAGCCCTTTTAGAGTAAACAATTACATATTTTATTCATATGTAACTGTTTAGATATGTTAACTCATAAAATTGAGGTTGTATTGCTTCAGATTAGAATAAACAAAAACATAATTCTAGGAACTAATTAGGTAATAATATATTTGTTTTAAGAAAAGAAAGAAAAAGCTTCCATTACTTCTGGATTATTGAACATATTTGTCCTAAAAAGTAATAAATCTATTGTTATTACCTGATAATATATAACTGAACAAGAATTTCCTTATTTCACTTATATATTCTAAGGCTATATGAATCAGAAGTAATAAGAAATATAACTGGAATGTAACATGATCCCACACAGTGTGTGACTATCAGGATGCAGTTACATTCAGTTATAAATACAGGTTTTTTATAGAGAACCATCTCTTAGTATAATAAATGAAGAGATATCAGGAATTAGGATGTCAGTCCATTGAATCTTCTTGGTCCATGGATGATGTGGCATAACGGCCTCTTTTGTGAGAATGATGATTCCCATTTTGTTCTGGAATTTTCTGGGTGCTGCCTGAAGGTGAAGATGATGCCATTCTTCTGCGTGTGGGAGTGTTGCTGCTTGTGGGTTCTGTCAGATTTAATTTTAAAAGGGTTTGTTGTAGTTCATCTGCTGATCTGCTTCTGTAAATTGTACCTTGGTAGTTAAATCTGACTGAAAAGGGGAAGCCCCATTGATACATAATGTTGTGGCGTTGCAGTTCCATTAGTTGGGGTTTCATGGATCGTCTTTTAGTAAAAGTAAGTTGGGATAGGTCGGCAAAAATTTGATAATTGTGTCCTTGAAAATTAAGTTCCTTTTTTTCTCTTGCAGCAATTAGTATTTGTTCTTTTCTTCTGTAATAATGAAATTTTGTGATTATATCACGTGGGGGTCCATCTTTCTTTTTGGCTGTGAGGGCTCTGTGTACTCTGTCCAGTTCTAAACGTTCAATAGGGATATCTGGCTTTAGTTCTTGTAATAGAGCAGTAATAGTAGATTGCAGGTCTGTCACAGTTTCAGGTATTCCCCTTATGCGCAAGTTTGAACGTCTGGCTCTATTTTCGTAATCTTCGAGCTTAGTTTGAAGTATTAAATTCTCTTTTTTTAATTGTTCCAATTCTGTTATATTTTCTTGGGTTGTAATTTCAATTTCATCCATTTTTATTTCTAAGGCTGCGGTGCGGTTTCCCAGCTCTCTTATTTCTTTGGTTAGGCTTTTTGTTATTTGGTCTGAGGTTTGTTTTAAAGCCTTATGAAGCATCTTTTCAAATTGTAATAATATTACTGGGGATACTGAGGAGGCTTGTGGAGAAGTTTGTGAGAGGATTTGTTCTGTATCTGACTCAAATGGAGAGTCTTGCTGTGACATTTTCTGTCTGTGAGTGCGCCCTGATGCTATATATATTGTGAGGTGACTGGAGCTGCTTCAGCTGCAGTGAGTGCCTGTGAGCTCTTTGTGAGGAGATTTTTATTTCTGCCAAGGTTTCCTCCCAGTACCATATTTCCTGCCCAAACTTTCACAGTTTGTTCCCAGGGGCAAAAAGGTTCAAATGGATACCTTTTGAGTCTGCAGGCTCCGCTTTGTCCTTCTCTTCTCTCCTCAGCGGTGTGGAGCTCTAACAATGCATGTCTGCTCCGCTAGGCTCCCGTCTTTGAACTTTCAATTTACTTCAAAGAGAAGTCAGTTATTAAAACATTGGTCCAAAGACTTTCTGGATAAGGAGTTAGCTGACAAACCTCTTGAAGGATTCTGAACCACATGCAAACTAATAATAAGTGAACATTGGAGAGAGATCCAATTTAAATTACTACATTTTTGGTTAATAAAACAGACCCAAATGGTATCAACAAGTTCATGGTGTGGCACATTTTGTCCTATGTTGAACCATAGATTGTGGAATTGTCACAAGATTTCTACTTTTTGGGATCAAACTCTCAACTTTATCCATGGTATATCAGCACACCATATCAAGAAAGATCATGTAAGTTGTTTGGCTATTTTGGTCCTTCCGCTTCAACTTCATCATCATAAAGCCCAATAACAACACTTCCTTGGATCTCATTATGCTTGATTACAGCTCGTAATGCCATTTTAAAGTCTTGGACATCACCTGTAACTCTTAAAGTGACTCTGGTAAAAAAAAGAGCTGAAGTCCCTAATTTATATTGAAAAACTAGACACAATAACTCAAGCCTTGGCCCCCACAAAACGCTTTTTCTAAGGATGGAAACTTTGAATGCAATACACATTACCGGGCTCTGAAATTTCTCAATTCATGACACCCTTACTTTATACTGAATGTTACACTAAGGCAAACTTAAATAACCACCTGGGATGATTAAAGGTCTCACAAAATCATCCCTCACACTTTGCAGTTCCTACCCTCTAAGAGAATGTGAAAACTAAACATTTGGTTATACTTCACAGCTGTAGTCCAATCCACAATTTATCATTACTTAAGATAGAAGATGTCAATGTTGGCTTACTGGTTTTATTTTATTTTACTTTATTGTTCTTTTCTTTAGTAGATATACTGGAAAAATATTTACTAGTATTAGCACAGTTATATCTTTTGATTAAAATGATTAAAAAGTTGCTTACTCATCCATGCTTCCACTATAGATATCATTTTTTTTTTCTTTGATTATTTAGTCTGAGCTACCATAATATACCAGTGCATAAGGTCTTTGGTTTTTGACCGCTTGCCAGATGCTTAAACAAACAAACTGAATAGCAGCATGGCTGGTTATTGTCTAATTAACATGACAAACTCAAGTCTTATAATTTTTCATTTATTCATAATTTTTTTTTTTAATATTATAGTTTTTGTATCCTTGCTTGGATTTTTTTTTTCTGGGTACAGTAAAACCTTGGTTTGAAAGTAACTTAGTTTAAGAGCATTTTGCAAGACTTATTTTTTAATAAGTTTTGACTTGATATACAAGTGATGTCTTGACATACAAATAGAGTCATGTCACAATTGAGTATAAAAGAAGAAGAGAAGAGAGGTGCCTCTGAGTGTAGCAATATGGTTACATTTAATGAAGGTACAACATTTAGAAACTCACATGGTTGATGATTAAAACAGGCACATCTAAGTATGCAGGCATCCGGGGTAAAGATGTCCACATAGACTGTCCTCAGCACCGACATCGTCGTCACCCCTTCCACGCTGGGAGTGGTTCAAGTCTCACTTTCAGAGTGCTCTACTGCAGGGTAGTCTTCCTGGTCACGATTGCAGACAGCTTTACCCCAGATGACTGCATACTTAGATGTGCCTCTTTTAATCATCAACCATGTGAGTTGCTATATGTTGTACCTTCATTAAATGTACCATATTGCTACACTTAGAGGCGCTCTCTCTTCTCTTTTCTACTCTGTAGCTTCTGCTGGATTTTGCTTCTAATCCCCTTGTGGAGGCTTCCATTTGTGGATGGATATTTTGTGATTACACAACCTATCACATTTCTATAATTTTATATTTATTTTATATAGGCTATAAACAGAAGGCCTTATGAATACATGGTTGTGGAAAGAATCATTTGAGTTTCCATTATTCCTCATGGGGAAATTTGCTTTGATATACAAGTACTTTGCAGTACAAGCATGCTTCCAGAACAAATTATGCTCTCAATCCAAGGTTTTACTGTATTTTGCTATACATTGTGAAAATTCAATAACATTTTTACAAAATAAATAAATAAATAAAATAAAAATAGGCTTTGCAAGTAATGCTATCATGTTAAGCTTGTATCAGATTTAAGTGGTTGAGTTTACATCAACATGCATGAGTTATTTGGATTGCAGTGCGGGGTACATTTTATTATGTACCCTACCTGTGTGCACAGATCTTTACAACCAAAAATAATTTTAAGGACCAATGACCATCTTCAACAATTGACTGATAGATAACTCTTCAATTGTCAACACCTTATCTACTGTTTTTCTATTAATTGAGGTGTTTTCCCTTACATGGCATGCACAGCAGGGCAGATTAGTACCTCATGTGCATACTGGTCACCTCCAGCCAATGGCACATCCTTGACACCCACTAATCCATGGATATGATGACCTGAAATCATTTTAGTTTATTTGCCTTCCCTGCCTTGATTTTCTTTATCAGGGCAAGAAGTAAAAGGAAATAATGATGTAAATAAAATAAAAAAGTAAAATTCTAAAAAATAAAAAGAAATATTTAAAAATGTAAAAAACAAACAAAAACATAACAAAATAGTAATGGTAGGTGGGAAAAATGACTGGGTCTGGGCCATTGTTCAGCTTTCACTGAAATCAAAGGTCAAGTTTATGCCTTTTGTGGAGTCTCTGGTGATGATCTGGTGTGTGTACTTGGATTGTGTTCCTCAGTTCTTTTAAGTGCTGCCACACTCTCCACACTATGTGCAGATAGAATAGAGGGTCCACTATTCAGCTCATCCATGAAAATCTGATTCTCTCTGGCCTTCAGAAATGGCCTTTGTAACCCATTAGAGACACCAATTTCTCTACTCTCCCCTAGGTGAAATTTGTTGTAACCATAACCTCTGTGAGGCAACTATTAATACAATATATGAAAATATTTTTTTGATTGCATTGCTTCCCTTTCTTCTGGCTTTTGTTTCAGAAAGTGTTTGCATTTCTTTTCAGGTATATTGATTATTATTTTGTAATGATAGGGCATCTCTTTTATGCTGAACTATTTTTTTGGCAGCAGGGCTTCTTTTTTAAAAAGTGTGCTTTTGTTTCATGTGTGACTGACTGCATTTGTCTATGTGGATCCGAGTTACTCAGCTCATTTTTTTATATACAACAAGCGCTCTATGACCAACTTACTCATTGAAGAGGTCAGATTTATAAGGTGAGTGGATGGGAGGTTCATGAAGAGATTATTTGAAGAACACAAAGGAGCAAGCTTCTTCTATGTCACTGCAGACAACCCCCCATGGGGTCCTTATGAGTAAGAACATCTATTGCAAAGTGCATTAAGCTCTTTGGTTGTTGTATTTCTGATGTTTAATGTCTTGTTGAGAATAAAACCTACTGTATGATTGATCAATGAGAACCTGGAAGTTGTTTTGTTCTTTGGAAGTTTTCATTTTAGGATCTGGCAAGGAGTGGGGTAGGAGTGTTGTCTCTGCAGCATTGTATGGAAAAGCCAAATACTCCCTTTGGCAGCAGTTTTAAAATAAATGTATACAAGGAGAAAGATTTTTTTATGGATCCCTATAAAGAAAATATCTTTATAATCAGGTCAACTTATCACTTTAAATGTGAACTTCCTGAGAACGTGCTCTCCTCAATTTTAACTAATATTAAAAATTATTTTAGAATACACCAAGCAAAATGCATTTATTAATAAGTCAGATACATCTACAGACAATATAATTAAAATGACCCCGACACTAAAAAATTACATTGCAATCAGCTTGTAAAAGAACATGTTTAATATTTATCTTTCTGGAAGGTGGTGAGTGAATTTTCCCTCTCTTGAAGAGCAATGGTTTTCTATGGTATTTGACACTTTAGGATGTTTCGTATACTTTGTTCCCCTCTGGCCACTGTGGTTCCTCCTCACTAAGTGACTACATTGTTCTGTAGTGATGTAATGTCTGGTGGGAGGAACCACTGCACCCAGCAAGGGAAAAGATTTCCAACAAACACAAATTGTCTGATTCCAGAGGCTTCCAGAGAAAAAAAATACACTTACCTTCCACTGGAGAGGTAAGTATTAAATGTTTACATTTAAACTCAATACAATAACAAAATACTAAAATTGACAATAATTGAGATAATGCTAAAACTACTGGTAAAACAGTGTTGCTCCATACATATTAGTGGATAGCTATTTTTGTATTCAGGTCAGGTCTGAACAGAATTATGTAACATTTTGGGAAAAATATACAGCCAAGAAGTCCAGAACTTGATGCCATTATAGCAAAAACCTCCACAGCCACCATGTATTTCCCTCTGGTGCTCAGATAGGCCGGGATCATGGCAATCCAGACACTGCAGAACACCAGCATGCTGAAGGTGATGTACTTGGCCTCATTAAAACTGTCCGGTAATGTCCTGGCTAAAAAAGCGATAATGAAACTCGCAGCTGCCAGAAGCCCCATATATCCCAGCACAGAGTAGAAGCCGATAACTGAACCCTCATTACACTGAATGATGATCTTTCCCTGATAAGAGTGAGTGTCCCGATCCTGGAAGGGTGGAGAAATAGATAACCAAGTGATACAGATTATTATTTGGACCAGTGAGAAGACACAAATGATAAAATTGGGCAGTGTGGCTCCCATCCATTTCCTCCAGGAACTCCCAGGTTTGGTGGCTTTAAAAGCAATACACACCATGATACTTTTGGCAAGTAGAGAAGAGACAGCAACTGAGAAGATGACACCAAAAGAGGTTACACGCAGCATGCAGGTTACATCTACTGGATGTCCGAGGAACAAGAAGACACAGAGGAAGCTCAGCATGATGGAGACCAGAAGAAGATAGCTCAGGTTCCGGTTATTACCTTTAACAATTGGGGTGTCCTGGTAATGTATAAATATCCCCAATATGAAACCGGCCAGAAGACAACAGAGGATGGAGACAGTTGAAAATACTGCAACAATGGGATCATCAGTGTAGGAGAGAAATTCCACCAATTTAGGAACACACCGATCATTCCTCTCATTTGGCCATTGATCATCAGGACATTTCATGCAGTTTTCACTGTCTGCAGGAAAAACAATAAAAACACAATGAGCTTTGGGGTCAGAGCTTCTGAGGAAACTAATTGTCTTATGTTGTCTGACAGCTAGCAATGGGATTTCCATCAGTGCATCTCTCTCTCTCTCTTCGCTATAAACAAAAAAATCGAGACAATTTTGAAAAAAACACATTATTTTTAACTTTTTGCTATAATAAATATCCCCCAAAAATATATATAATTTTTTTTTTCTCAGTTTAGGCCAATACGTTTTCTTCTACATATTTTTGGTATAGTTGGTAAGTTATAGCATCTAAAAAATAGGGGATAGTTTTATGGCACTTTTATTAATAATTTTTTTTTTTTACTAGTAAAGGCAGCGATCAGCAATTTTTATCGTGACTGCGACATTATGGCGGACACTTTTGGTGCTATTTTGGGACCATTCACATTTATACAGCGATCAGTGCGATTAAAAATGCATTGATTACTGTGTAAATGTGACTGGGAGTGAAGGGGTTAATCACTAGGTGGCACTGTAGGGGTTAAGTGTGTCCTAGGGAGTGATTCTAACTGTGGAGGGGAGGGGCTATGTGTGACACGACACTGATCACCGCTCCCGATGACAGGGAGCGGTGATCAGTGTCAGTGTCACTAGGCAGAACGGGGAAATGCTTGTTTACATCAGCATTTCCCCTTCTTCCTGTCCGTGAGACCGTCACGGGTATCCCCACGGACATTGTGTCGGTGGGACCCACAATCACTCTCACGGAGCTCGTGACGGGCATGCATGCGTGCACGCAAACCGCTTTTTAAATGGCAATGTACAGGTACGTTAATATGCCTGTACATGTCCTTCTGCCCACATATATCGGCGTGAGTCGGTTGACAAGTGGTTAAAAATAAAATTGGAAACATTTTGTTATATTTGTTCAATAAGTGAAACAAATATTGATCAGAAATTCAGAACTGTCCTGCGCACCCTTCTCAACACAGTCTACTTAGCCCTCCTACTTCTTTGCAGCCTTGTCAGTGTCATTTGCAGCCTTGCCCAGGCTGCAGTTAAACTGCAGTGACATGTCAGTGTCACTACAGTTTGAAAATGGCGCCACTGAGATACACAGAGCCGGTCCTGTGTATCTTGGCTCTTCTCATATCTTCTCGGCTCCTCTCGTAGTCCCACCCACTACCGCCTTATGATGGACATAACACAGGTCCAATGGCGGGACTGGGCGTGACTGTGAGCGGAGGAGCGAGTGCCGCCGATAGCTGTACATAGCAGAGTATACTGGGCTAGGCTCGGATAGCTCTGCTCACAGTCACGCCCAATCCCTGTGTTATGTCCATCATAGGGCGGGACTGGGCGTGACTGTGAGCGGAACTAGCCGAGGATAGCCGAGTACACTCAGCTATGTATAGTTATCGCTCCTCCGCTCACAATCAGCGGGGGATCGGCAGGGATTGGCGTATAACACGCACTCATGATTTCCCCTGATTTTAAGGGGAAAAAAGTGCGTGTTATACGCCGATAAATACGGTAGTTCCATTCCCTTTGGCATTCGTTATTTCGAATAATTCATAACTTTGGGTAAATTCATGTACGTTACGTTCACTAACAGCCAAATTTGAAAGGAAATTTCAATACCTTTCTGTAGAAGGTTTTTTTTTTTCGAAAATTCTGACGGACCTATAAATGGAACATGCTCTAAATTTTTCCGAGGGAACCAATTCCTATCGGGAAAACCGCTCGTCTGTATGCTGTTCCGACGGACCCAAAACGACGCATACTCAGAAGCAAGTACGAGACATAAGCTATTGGCAACTGGCTATTGAACTTCCTTTTTCTTGTCCCGTCGTACGTGTTGTACGTCACTGCGTTCTGGACGGTCGGACATTGGTTTGACCGTGTGTAGGCAAGACCGCTTGAATGGAATTCCATCGGAGTTCCGTCGGAGAAACCTTCGAAGATTAGTCCGGCAAAACCGGTCGTGTGTACGCTGCTTAACAGTTCTTTTTTTGGTAGTGATTGTCTATTTACAACCCTTTTCAATTAAGAAAAAAACATATCAAAACAAACAAAAATATAAATGGATGATCATCGATCTACATCAATGGAAGGATGAAAAACACAGACAGACATCTGTGTGAAAGGAACCATAGAAAAAAAATAATACTGTTTGTGAATTGTAGGAATTAATACAGACTTGTGGGGCTATGACAGGTCATCTTTAAATTTTAAAATGGAACTTTCCCCATGACAAATTGATAAAAAAAAATGTTTTTTAGCAAGAAACCTACATTACACATTAATAATTATGCCACCAAAATTAGCGTGTGCTGTAAATTGCTTCCGGCTTTGTTCCTGTCTCTTCTTGCAGGATGCCACCAGGTTGCTGGGGCCAAAGTCCTGAACAGCATTAAATGTTTAGGGTGTCGGCAGGTTGGCCTCTACAAATCTGGCACAGTGTCTAAAAAAGAGAGCAAATGTGCATGTGCAGAGCAGAGTAGGAGTTATCACTGGATTTCAAACATGGCACTTATTTTTAATGTTTTACATAGCTATACCTGTAAAAGTGGCCAGCCTGAAGTGATCCAACAAGTTCCACTTTAAGTAAAAAAAATATCTTTTGATGCAGCCATAAAAAAAAAAGGGGAAAAGAAAGATCCAGTAGTAATAATAGTAGTTGTGATCAGAGACGGACTGACAACTGATGTGGCCCCCGGGCAATAGAAGATTATGGGGCACCCAGGCTTACAGGTGGCCGCTATTCCAGGAGTAAGTAACAAACAAAACATATAGAGTACAGCAGTCAGGATGAGCGCCACCATCACATCAGAGTCTTCCCTTACATCAAAGTCCCAACATTCTCCCTATAATCACAGTCCGCAGAGTCCCACCCTATGGCAGAGCCCCCCCCAGTGTGCCACCCTATGGCAGAGCCTCCCAGTGTGCCACCCTATGGCAGAGCCCCCCCCATGTGCCACCCTATGGCAGAGCCCCCCCCAGTGTGCCACCCTATGGCAGAGCCCCCCTGTGTGCCACCCTATGGCAGAGCCCCCCCAGTGTGCCACCCTATGGCAGAGCCCCCCCAGTGTGTAACCTTCTATCAGTGTCCCCTTACACACACCTTTGCACCTTAGTGCTTGGTGTGGCAGGCAGCTGGCGGGAAAAGGCCTTTAAATTAGAAAAAAAATCCACTTGTTGCAGGCTCTGAACTGCGCAAGTGAGTCAAAGAGCCAGCGGAATAGTGAACTGCTGTGGTTGGCCTCAGATCTGGCAGTGGGGCATGTGAATAAAAGCCATACTTGATGTGTGCCATGATATCACTGCACAGGTGTGTGCCCAGACCTGCCCTGCTGCCTGATCCGAGGCCGAGCTCAGAAGTTCACCATTCAGCTGCCTCTGAATGGCAACAAGTGGATTTTTCACGGACATGGGATTGTTAGATTGACTTCTGTTTAGCAACAGTAGGCACACATGGATCATACAGTATACATACACACATAGACATAGACACACAGTATACATATATACACATAGATATAGACACACAGTATACATATATACATTGACGTATGCAAGGTGCTATATTTCACCTTGCATTCGTTCTGTTGTAAGGGAATCCGGCCTGGGTTTTTCCAGCCTCTGTGACAGGCTGGGTTCCAGTCTGGTCCACTTGAGCCCACACTCAGGTGGACTTTAAATGACCAGGAAGAGAGCACAGTAGGTTGCTCTGGTTTTGAGACTCAGGAAGGAACCTGAGTGAGAGGAGCTCTGGGTGTTGGACTAAAAGGTTTGCTTTTCCACATTTTGTGGGTGACGGGGACCAGCCCCGCACTGTATAGAGAGGAGACTATTTGTTTAGTTAGCGCCGGACGGCAAGGATTTAATTTACGGTTTGTTTTTATTTTGCAAACCTCCTGCAAATAAACCTGGCATCTGCCAGATTTTGAAGAAAGTGCCCGTTTGCTGACTATCCTTCAGAATAAGGTGATCCCCACGAGCTAATCTTCCCACAAGACATAGACACACAGTATACATATATACACATAGACAAAGACGTGCAGTATACACATAGACATATACACACAGATACACAGTATACATATATAGACACACAGTATACATATATACATATAGACACACAGTATACATATATACATATACACACAGACACACACCAGCACTTTTCACCCAAAAATTAGCCCTGAGCACACTGTTGCCCCCATTTACTGAGATGCTGGGACTTGTAGTGCCCCAGCAGCTCACAGACACATTAGGTGGTAATCTGGCCCATCTGTACCATCTATCCATGCCACCTATCCGTGCCGCCTAACAGTGCCCACCAGTGCTGCCTATCAGTGCCCACCAGTGCCACCTATTAGTGCCCATCAGTGCCACCTAACAGTGCCCATAAGTGCGGCATATTAGTGCCTCCTCATCAATGCCCACCAGTTCAGTCTATCAGTGCCCATTAGTTCCGCCTCATTAGTGCACATTAGTGAAGGCGAAAAATTACTTAGCTACAAAATTTACTGACAGAAAAAACTAAAAAACATTTTTTTTTTCAAAATCTTTGGTCTTTTTTAATTTTTTTGTAAAAAATAAAAAACCCAGGAGTGAAATACCACCAAAAGAAAGCTCTATTTGTGTGAAGAAAATGATAAAAAAATTTGTTCGGGTACAGTGTAGCATGACCGCACAATTGTCATTCAAAGTGCAACAGCCCAGGCACTTACACAGGGGGTGTAAGTGCCTGGTAGGCAAGTGGTTAAAGTGACAAAACATGGGGAAATGTGCACACATTGCAGAGATGGATTTTTTTCCAGACACACACTTTAACTACGGCAGTAAAGTCTGCCCAGTGCAACAATAACTTACTAACAAATACTCTACCGGAAATGTTGGATATCTCTCCTTCTGGACATGAGATGCACTCATAGCAGCATTTATGAATTGAAGATCCAAACTTTTTTCTGCTGCCAGGTAAACAGGGATCTGAGCATCGAGATACCGGAATCTGAAATCAGATCATATTATTATTATTATGATTATTATTATTATGTAAATATCCATCATATATTTTGAGGCTTTACAAACTAATTGTTACAAACAGGAATGAGGTTTAAGTTTGCATTTACCATGGGTTCAAGGTGAATTATGCAGGTTTCACTTATGCAGATCCATTCAGGTGGTAGTATTTTGGGGCTTTTATTCATTTATTTATTATTTCTAGTAATAGTAGTCTAGTAGTTGATAGGTTACTATTTTAGGTTATTTTATTTATTTATTTATTTTGGTGTAAGGCATCTCTTTAAAAATAGAGGGCTTTGGTTATAGGGGTGGTATTTAGGGGGGGTTTAATAATTTATTTTCTTAATTTAGTATTTTTATTTTACGTTGATAGGGCTTTAACACTCACTTGTTACTGACCTGATTTGTTTTTGGCCTGATCTGTTGTTTGGGCTGCTTATTTTCATAGCACACTGCTACATTGTTTAATCAGTTTCTGACCGCCCCCCTGCACATTTACTGCGGCAGGTCAGCCCAGCTGCGTGAAACAATGTATCTGTACATCACTCGCGCCCACGGCCCGGCGCCCCTGCAGTGATCGGATTTGTTTTAGAACAAGTCAATCTACAGGTCCAGGCCAATGATTTGTGGCCTGGACCTGCTGATCGGTTCTGACAAACCACAGAATGCCCTGTGCCTGTGTGATGCAAACACAGGCACAGGAAATGATGCAATCTTCTCTCCTTGAGCCCTTTTCATTTCCAGCGTGAGGAAAGAGCATCAGACAGTGAGTACAAAAGCACTACACTAACACCAGTACACATAGTTAGGCACATTTAACCCCCTGATCACCCCCCAGTTAACCCTTTCACTCCCTGTCACAGTGTCACTAAGTACAGTGTACAGATATTTTACTGATATTTAACTAACTTTAACTATATTTGTTCTGTCCACCAGATGTTTTATACTGGTTATTTGTACCTGTGTTGTTAAATTTACATGCAAAATGTGTAATTTACATAAGACAATCATATGTGGCGTGCAGGCTCCATCTAGCGTTCCTTTTTTATATTGCTGCAGTTCTGTTTAATTGTTTATTGTATGTGTAAATAAGAAAGTTGTCAGCAAGCAGGGAATTCTGGGTAGAATCTTGGCAGGAAGTGAACCATCCACCATTCTTTTCAACACATTGCAGGAAGCAAGTCATGTCTTTCGCAATCTATCGCCATTACTCCTTAGAGAACTTAAAAAGTAAGTTTTTACTTTCACATCTTGTATTATACATTGTTTTTTCGGCAATGTATGCTGTATTGTATGGAATATTATACTTATTGAAGTCTATTTCTGTTATTTTGTAGTTTCACCTGGCTTGTTCTAATAAAACTGAGATTAAATAAATATGGTATCTACAGTTATTGTGACAAGAAGGTTTAGCTAGCTGTCCCAGAGACAGAACAATATTAGTTCTAGACAAGATCAGAACTATACTAGCGTCCCCAATAGTTTAGTGTTCCCAAAATGCAGGATCAGCCCCAATACCTGCCACCACCTGCGTTTAGACCCCCCCAAACAAGTGCAGTATCAGTAGGTCACTGTCACTACTGATACACAGTACACAAAACGGCAGCGTTAGCAGAATCAGGCCTGATAACAGTAAAAAAAAATAGCAATTCAAACAGTCCTTGACAACCAGGTGCTTTTTTATCTGTGAGTCACATTAGGTACCTATAAATTTAGTGGCCAAAATGTCAAACGAAAGGTACACTAGTGAAGAGGCCTACAGGATACTGAGCATGACAGATGAGAGCGATTGGGAGTCCTCACTGTCAGAATCAAGCTCAGTATATGAACCTGCAGAGAGAAGCGGCACCCTGACAGATAACTCTGATGACGGAGTAGATGTCCCTGCTAAGGTCAGGCCTACCTGACCCCGTTCCGAGGTTGCTGAGGTACAACAATTGCATGGTTCTCGTATGCAGCAGAGTGACGGTACTAGTGCCGCTCTACCTTCTTCTGGTAAACTGGTGAGCACCAGCGGTCTAGTGCATCCTGGTCATAAATAAATCAGCACTGCATTAACACTTGGTGATGTGGCGAGTCCTATAAGTGTAGTTCACTTTGCTTGCAAATCCTGATTGGCAGCCCACAGATTCTGCAGCATCCTCACTTCCCCCATTCACTGGCCAACCCAAAAATCAGGTGGAAACAGCAGATTTAGCTCCACTTGGTTTTTATGAGCTGTTTTTCACGGAAGATCTGCACAGATCTATTGTGAACCAAAGCAATTTATATGCCAATCAATTTATCACTGCAAACCCAAATTTGAACCTTGCTAGACAATTTGCATGGAAACATATCACTGTTGTGAATGTGAAGACCTTTCTGGGCCTATCCCTCATCATGGGCATTATTAAAAAGAGTGAGTTGCGGTCATATTGGTCCACTGACCCAATTCATCATATGCCCGTGTCCTCTGCTGCCATTGCCAGGACTGCCATTGCAATTCAATCACAATGAACTCTGTCGTCCTTGGGGTGACCCTGGATATAATCTGCTCCACCCAATTTGGGCCCTCGTAAATCACTTGAACCAAAAATTTGCAGCCTTGTACATCCCCGAACAAGATGTCTGTGTTGATGAGTTCCTGATTAAGTTTTCTGGCTGCCTTGTTTTCAAACAGTTTCTCCCAAGCAAGCGTGCCAGCACCCCGACTGCCCAGACTACATAAGGAGCAGCGGCAAGATTGTTTGGGACTTGGTGCCACCCTTATTCTGAAAGGGGTACCACTTGTACATGAACAATTTTTATACAAGCTGGCCACTTTTTAGACACCTCTTTGAATTTGGAATTTACGCATGTGGCACGTGCAATCTAATCACCGGAGCTTCCCCTAACACCTTGTAAATGCCCCACTTAGACAGGGGGAGAGAGCCCGCTTGAGGTGTAATGAATTGCTTGCAGTGAGGTGGAAGGAAAAACTGAATGTTTTTGTTCTGTTATCCATTCATGCAGATACGACTGTCCAAACTGCAATGGTGACTGGTGTTGTTGAGAAGCCCCTATGTGTCCATGAATACAACCTTAAAATGGAAGGGTTGGACTTCAATGACCAGATGATGGGGTCATACTTAGTTGCACATAAGGCCTGATGCTGGTACAAAAAAGTGTCTGTATACTTATTCCAATTGGCTCTTTTCATTTCTTATGTACTATACAAAGCGTCAGGAAGAAGTGGATTCTTCCTAAAATTCCAGGAAAAGATCATCACAGCCCTTCTTTATCAAGAGGGATTTCCCAATCCAGATGCAGTGAGCCTGAGGGGCATTTTCCGGATGTCCTCCCTGGTACCCCGGCCCAAAGAGCACCCTGAAGAAGATGCCGTGTCTGTGGAAATGTGGACATAGGCATGACACCCGTTACTTTTGTCCCTCCTGTCCTGGCCATCCCGGTCTCTGCATCACGGACTGTTTCCTTCGCTCCCACACACAAGTGGATTATTAATATAGGGTACAGCATGGCACAGTCTAGGGCACACTTTCATCGATGGGGAATGAGTACAGTGCTGCACCAAAGATATTACAGAAATGGTTACACAGTAAGCAGCTAACACGCCTCTTAGACACAGGTTGAAATAACTAAATAGAAAATATAGTGTAGCGCTATGTGTGTAAATACTATAAAATTTAAAAAACAGTGAACTAAGCTCTAGCCATCCCTTAAGGGCCAGAAAATAAACTAAATACTTCAAAGTTACATATAAAATAAGTGAATACAAATCAAAAATGCACTGAGTGTTTCAAAATAACATATGAGATATAGTGATTGTAATAAACCAGTGATGAAAAACGGTGAAGTAAACATAAACAGATCCTAAATAAGTGGCAAATCAACCAAAAAAGTCCATGGACGTTGACAGTTGTATTCCTAATGAGAATAGAAAACCACCACCAAGAGTCTCTGAGGTTTGAATAATGAAGACAAAAATGGAAAGCTTCTGGTAGATGGACAAATAGAACACCAAATGAATGGGACGTCAAAATAGGTGGCAGGACCATCACCGGAGCATTAGAGGAGGCTTACCGGAAACAGGTGACTTGAGAAGACCTACGTCTTACAAGTCCAAGAAAGCTTATTTAGCCACCAGGGCTGGCAAGATGGATCATCAGGTATCCTCAGCTTCCAATGGGGGGAGGAATCTCGTCACAGCTTCAAACGTCCCCAAACGTTCCAACAGGCCAACCGGATGTTTTTAAATACCATAAGAGAAATAAAGCTCACATGGCATGATATCGTTTTAAAAAACATCAATTTAATAAAATAATAAAAAAAGACACTCACATGATAGGAGATCGTAACACAGCTCAAATTAGATCAGTCGCGGTAATCGTGAGGGTCCACCCAACATGTTTCGGCTAACGAACCCCAGATGAAGGCTCGTTAGCCGAAACATGTTGGGTGGACCCCTCCTATGTGAATGGGTATCGGGTACATTGTCCCCCTACACATTCACCAAAAAAGTGTCAAAAAAGTAAAAATGATAGCAGACAGTTTTGGACAAGCCCTTTATAAAACAAAAAGTCCCGTGATGTAAATCCATCTTAAATCACAGCGCCGATGACTGAAAAAAAACAAAAACAGAAATACTTTCCCTCAAAGGGAGGCGTCCCCGTGACTGCAGCCTTTTCACAATGACAGCTGTTATATAGCTGAGGGTGGGGCCACTCTGTGATGTAAACGGGTGACCCCACCCCCTCTGATGTCATGTGACGTCACATGACAACAGAAGAGGGTGGGTCATTCATTAAAGTCACCAAATGGTCCTGCTCTCAGCTATATAACAGCTGTCATCATGAACAGGCTGCAGCCGTGGGGAAGCCTCCCATGGAGGCAGAGTATTTCCGTTCGTTTTTTTTCCGGTCATCGGCACTGTGATTTAAGATATATGGATGTTGCAGGGCACTTTTTTTAAAAAAGGACTTATCAAAAACTGTCTACTGTCATTTTTACTTTTTTGACACTTTTTTGGTGAATGCGTAGGGGTACAATGTACCCGATACCCATTCACATGGGGGGTGGGATCTGGGGGTCCCCTTGTTAAAGGGGGCTTCCAGATTCCAATAAGCCCCCCTGCCCAAAGACCCCCACAACCACTGGGCAAGGGTTGTGGGGAAAAGGCCCTTGTCCTCATCAACATGGGGACAAGGTGTTTTGGGAGGAACCCCAAAGCACCCTCCCCATGTTCAGGGCATGTGGCCTGGTATGGTTCAGGAGGGGGTGCCACTCTCTCATCCCCCTTTTCCTGTGGCCTGCGTGCTCAGATAAGGGTCTGATATGGATTTTGAGGGGGACCCCCACGCCATTTTAAAAAATTTGGTGCGGGGTTTCCCTTAAAATCCATACCAGACCTGAAGGGCCTGGTATGGATTTTGGGGGGGCCCCCTCCTCATTTAAAAAAAAAATTTGGCTTGGGGTTCCCCTTAATATCCATACCAGACCTGACGGGCCTGGTATGGATTTTGGGGGGACCCCACACCATTTTTTTATTTTGGCGTAGGGTACCCCTTAATATTCATATTAGACCCAAAGGACCTGGTAATGGACTGGGGGGGAACCCATGCTGTTTTTTTCAATGATTTTTATCTATATTGCCAGGATCCGACAATACATTACAGCTGTGAGCAGTTTTAAATGACATTTTTTCCTTTAGAAATGTCAATTTGCTGTGGTACTGTTATGAACATGGGAAAGATGTGCTACTTTACATGCAGACTAAGGAGACCCCCCAGGCACGATATTTAAAATTCTGACTATAACAAAAAATAAAAGGCAGCAGCTACAAATACTGCAGCTGCTGACTTTTAATAATTGGATACTCATCTCCCCCTCCTCTCTGTGGCGCCAGCATTGTCACTGTGGGCGTCCGCTGTGGTTTCACAGCCAGGCACGTACTGCGCATACACGAGCCACGCTGCACACTGTGACTGGCTGGGCAATCATCCTGGACCTGTGACGTGTCCCAGATGATTGCCGAGAGAGAGGGGGAGAGTTGAACTTACTTCCGGCGCCGCTGTGCCCCGGGAGGAAGTGGGAGCTGGAACCCTCTAAAAAGAGGGTGTCCGCTCCCCCCCAAAAAAATGACATGCCAAATGTGGCATGTCAAGGGATCACCTTCCCTTAAAGTGGAAGTTAAATTTTTGGGTGGATCTCAGCTTTAAAGGAATATAACATTTTCCTTTTTTCACTTTAAGCATTAATAAAATCTCTGCTCCTGAAAAAACGTCAGTTTTTAAAAACTTTTTTTTTTTTTTTGCATTGATACACATCCCCTGGGGCAGGTCCTTTTTATGGCAATAACTTGCATATAAGCCTTTAAAATTAGCACTTTTGATTTTTCACATTCGTGTCCTATAGACTTTAATGGTGTTTGCACAATTTTTTTGACTGCTCGCATATTCTGCTGCGAACCAAACTGGTTGGTATTCGGCTCATCCCTACTGGTGACCATGGTGACAATCAAGGATTCACTCACTTTGGAAGGATTTCCTCTCACTTCCTATTTTGGGGATGGGACAGGAAGTGAAATCTCTTCAATGGGACAGAGATGGCAAAAATAGAATTGACAGAGGTTTTAACCCTCCTATACTCTATCCCAGTGATGGCGAACCCCAGATGTTTTGGAACTACATTTCCCATGATGCTAAACTACACTGCAGAGTACATGAACATCATGGGAAATGTAGTTCCAAAACATCTGGGGTGCCAAGGTTCATCATCACTGGTCTATCCAAAATGCAATAAAAGAGGAAAAGCCTTTAGTTGTACTTTAACCACTTAACCTCTGGAAGGTTTTATCCCCTTCATGACTAGACCATTTTTTTGCTATTTAGCACTGTGCTATTTTAACTGCCAATTGCTTTTTCTTGCAACATTGTACGCAAATTAAATTTATATATATTTTTTTAAAACACAAATAGAGCTTTCTAACACAAATAGAGCTTTCTTTTGGTGGTATTTGATCACCACTGGGTTTTTATTTTTTATTATATAAATTGAAAAGTCTTCCATTTTTAGAAAATGTATATTTTCTACTTTCTATTATGAAACATTTCCTGAAAAATCTAATTTCTTTATAAATTTAAGCCAAAATGTATTCTGCTACACGTCTTTGGTAAAAACCAAACTTCAGTTTTGGGCACACTATACTATTTGGAACGCTAGTATAGTTCCGATCATGATCAAGGTACACATCCTTTCAGACACTATACTAGTAATGGCGGTTACAGTGTGACTGTAATAGTGTTGCTGCCAATCAAGGGGTTAACTGTGGATGGCAAAATCTGACACTAGCTGGGAGGGACACTAACTGATACTATCTGAAGTTGCCTGTGACACTAATACAGCAATCAGATAAAATATGCAGTACACTGTACTAATGACACTGTAACAGGGTAATCAAAGGATAACTGGATGGCAATCAAAGGGTTAAAAAAGTGCCTCACTAGGAGTATGCAAGTGTATATGTGCTTCTTTCAATCACACAGAAACTGCTTTCTTCTCTCTGTCAACCAAAAAGGGCTCAGAGAGAGGAGATCCAATCAGATCCAGTGTCTGTGTTTACAAACATTGACAGAGACTGTGCTGTGATTCGCTACAGCTGATCAGCAGGTTTAGGGTAAAGATCAATGAATGAAACCTGCTGACAAACTTTTGCTATAGCAAATCACAGCACAGATCTGGCGGTTTGTTTATAAGATGGAAGGGTCAAATCCATAGATTGGCCGAACACCCCCCTGTTCAGTTCGCACCAGAGCTCCTGAACATGAAAAAAGTTCTGACCCGAGTCGCAAACTCTATTACAGTCTATGGGACCAGAACTTAAAAAATAAAAAGTCCCCATTTTGAAGGCTTATATGCAAATCTTTGGCCATAAAAGTGGTATGGGGGCCCGGGTACTGCCCTGGGGGACATATATCAATGCAAAAAACATTTTTTTAAAAGATCATTTTTACAGGAGCAGTGTTTTTAATTATGCTTAAAGTGATGCAATAAAAATAAAAACAATCCATTTAAATATAGTGCCTGGGGGAGGGGTCCCCGTAGTTTGCCTGTGAAGTGGCACATCTGTACCATGTACAGTATACAACCTGCTGCAGCAAAACTGGCTATTATAAAGGGAAAAAATTACATTTAACCACTTGCCGACCGCCTAACGTATATATACGTCGGCAGAATGGCACGGGCAGGCAGAATCACGTACCTGTACGTGATCTGCCTCCCGCGGGCGGGGGGTCCCATCGGACCCCCCCCGGTGCCACCGGCGGTCGGCATCTGACTAGGAGCGTCGGGAGGCGAGGGGGAGACCATCCGATCGTGGCCCCCCCCTCGCGATCGCTCCCAGCCAATAGGAATCCTCCCCTGCCTGTGTGTAGTTTCACACAGGCAGAGGATGTGATGTCATCTCTCCTCGGTCTGGCAGTTTCCGTCCCAGCGCCGAGGAGAGAAGACATGTAAGTGCACACAACACAAACACACACAGTAGAACATGCCAGGCATACCTTACACCCCCGATCCCCCCCCGATCGCCCCCCGATCCCCCCCGATCACCCCCCCCTGTCACAAACTGACATTAGCAGTATTTTTTTTTTTTTTTTTCTGATTACTGCATAGTGTCAGTTTGTGACAGTTACAGTGTTAGGGCAGTGAATATTACCCCCTTTTAGGTCTAGGATACCCCCCTAACCCCCCCTAATAAAGTTTTAACCCCTTGATCACCCCCTGTCACCAGTGTCACTAAGCGATCATTTTTCTGATCGCTGTATTAGTGTCGCTGGTGACGCTAGTTAGGAACGTAAATATTTAGGTTCGCCGTCAGCGTTTTATAGCGTCAGGGACCCCCATATACTATCTAATAAAGGTTTTAACCCCTTGATTGCCCCCTAGTTAACCCTTTCACCACTGATCACCGTATAACTGTTACGAGTGACGCTGGTTAGTTCGTTTATTTTTTATAGTGTCAGGGCACCCGCCGTTTATTACCGAATAAAGGTTTAGCCCCCCGATCGCCCGGCGGTGATATGCGTCACCCCAGGCAGCGTCAGATTAGCGCCAGTACCGCTAACACCCACGCACGCAGCATACGCCTCCCTTAGTGGTATAGTATCTGTACGGATCAATATCTGATCCAATCAGATCTATACTAGCGTCCCCAGCAGTTTAGGGTTCCCGAAAACGCAGTGTTAGCGGGATCAGCCCAGATACCTGCTAGCACCTGCGTTTTGCCCCTCCGCCCGGCCCACCCAAGTGCAGTATCGATCGATCACTGTCACTTACAAAACACTAAACGCATAACTGCAGCGTTCGCATAGTCAGGCCTGATCCCTGCGATCGCTAACAGTTTTTTTGGTAGCGTTTTGGTGAACTGGCAAGCACCAGCCCCAGGCAGCGTCAGGTTAGTGCCAGTAGCGCTAACACCCACGCACGCAGCATACGCCTCCCTTAGTGCTATAGTATCTGATCGGATCAATATCTGATCCGATCAGATCTATACTAGCATCCCCAGCAGTTTAGGGTTCCCACAAACGCAGTGTTAGCGGGATCAGCCCAGATACCTGCTAGCACCTGCGTTTTGCCCCTCCGCCCGGCCCAGCCCAGCCCACCCAAGTGCAGTATCGATCGATCACTGACACTTACAAAACACTAAACGCATAACTGCAGCGTTCGCAGAGTCAGGCCTGATTCCTGCGATCGCTAACAGTTTTTTTGGTAGCGTTTTGGTGAACTGGCAAGCACCAGCCCCAGGCAGCGTCAGGTTAGCACCAGTACCGCTAACACCCACGCACGCAGCATACGCCTCCCTTAGTGGTATAGTATCTGAACTGATCAATATCTGATCCGATCAGATCTATACTAGCGTCCCCAGCAGTTTAGGGTTCCCACAAACGCAGTGTTAGCGGGATCAGCCCAGATACCTGCTAGCACCTGCGTTTTGCCCCTCCGCCCGGCCCAGCCCAGCCCACCCAAGTGCAGTATCGATCGATCACTGACACTTACAAAACACTAAACGCATAACTGCAGCGTTCGCAGAGTCAGGCCTGATCCCTGCGATCGCTAACAGTTTTTTTGGTAGCGTTTTGGTGAACTGGCAAGCACCAGCGGCCTAGTACACCCCGGTCGTAGTCAAACCAGCACTGCAGTAACACTTGGTGACGTGGCGAGTCCTATAAGTGCATTTCAAGCTGGTGAGGTGGCAAGCACAAGTAGTGTCCCACTGCCACCAAGAAGACAAACACAGGCCCGTCGTGCCCATAGTGCCCTTCCTGCTGCATTCGCCAATCCTAATTGGGAACCCACCGCTTCTGCAGCGCCCGTACTTCCCCCATTCACATCCCCAACCAAATGCAGTTGGCTGCATGAGAGGCATTTTCTTTATGTCCTCCCGAGTACCCCTACCCAACGAACCCCCAAAAAAGATGTTGTGTCTGCAGGAAGCGCGGATATAGACGTGACACCCGCTATTATTGTCCCTCCTGTCCTGACAATCCTGGTCTTTGCATTGGTGAATGTTTTGAACGCTACCATACACTAGTTGAGTATTAGCGTAGGGTACAGCATTGCACAGACTAGGACACACTTTCACAGGGTCTCCCAAGATGCCATCGCATTTTGAGAGACCCGAACCTGGAACCGGTTACAGTTATAAAAGTTAGTTACAAAAAAAAGTGTAAAAAAAAAAAAAAAAAAACATACAAAAATATAAAATAAAAAAAAAATAGTTGTCGTTTTATTGTTCTTTCTCTCTCTATTCTCTCTCTCTTGTTCTGTTCTTTTTTACTGTATTCTATTCTGCAATGTTTTATTGTTGTTATGTTTTATCATGTTTGCTTTTCAGGTATGCAATTTTTTATACCTTACCGTTTACTGTGCTTTATTGTTAACCATTTTTTTGTCTTCAGGTACGCCATTCACGACTTTGAGTGGTTATACCAGAATGATGCCTGCAGGTTTAGGTATCATCTTGGTATCATTCTTTTCAGCCAGCGGTCGGCTTTCATGTAAAAGCAATCCTAGCGGCTAATTAGCCTCTAGACTGCTTTTACAAGCAGTGGGAGGGAATGCCCCTCCCCCCCCCAACGTCTTCCGTGTTTTTCTCTGGCTCTCCTGTCTCAACAGGGAACCTGAAAATGCAGCCGGTGATTCAGCCAGCTGACCATAGAGCTGATCAGAGACCAGAGTGGCTCCAAACATCTCTATGGCCTAAGAAACCGGAAGCTACGAGCATTTTATGACTTAGATTTCGCCGGATGTAAACAGCGCCATTGGGAAATTGGGAAAGCATTTTATCACACCGATCTTGGTGTGGTCAGATGCTTTGAGGGCAGAGGAGAAATCTAGGGTCTAATAGACCCCAATTTTTGCAAAAAAGAGTACCTGTCACTACCTATTGCTATGATAGGGGATATTTACATTCCCTGAGATAACAATAAAAATTATTAAAAAAAAAAAAAAATGAAAGGAACAGTTTAAAAATAAGATAAAAAAATAATAATAATAAAGAAAAAAAAAAAAAAAAAAAAAGCACCCCTGTCCCCCCTGCTCTCGCGCTTAGGCGAACGCAAGCGTCGGTCTGGCGTCAAATGTAAACAGCAATTGCACCATGCATGTGAGGTATCGCCGCGAAGGTCAGATCGAGGGCAGTAAGTTTAGCAGTAGACCTCCTCTGTAAATCTAAAGTGGTAACCTGTAAAGGCTTTTAAAGGCTTTTAAAAATGTATTTAGTTTGTCGCCACTGCACGTTTGTGCGCAATTTTAAAGCATGTCATGTTTGGTATCCATGTACTCGGCCTAAGATCATCTTTTTTATTTCATCAAACATTTGGGCAATATAGTGTGTTTTAGTGCATTAAAATGTAAAAAAGTGTGTTTTTTCCCCAAAAAATGCGTTTGAAAAATCGCTGCGCAAATACTGTGTGAAAAAAAAAAATGAAACACCCACCATTTTAATCTGTAGGGCATTTGCTTTAAAAAAAATATATAATGTTTGGGGGTTCAAAGTAATTTTCTTGCAAAAAAAAATTATTTTTTTATGTAAACAATAAGTGTCAGAAAGGGCTTTGTCTTCAAGTGGTTAGAAGAGTGGGTGATGTGTGACATAAGCTTCTAGATGTTGTGCATAAAATGCCAGGACAGTTCAAAACCCCCCCAAATGACCCCATTTTGGAAAGTAGACACCCCAAGCTATTTGCTGAGAGTCATGTTGAGTCCATGGAATAATTTATATTGTGACACAAGTTGCGGGAAAGAGACAATTTTTTATTTTTTTTATTTTTTTTTGCGCAAAGTTGTCACTAAATGATATATTGCTCAAACATGCCATGGGAATATGTGAAATTACACCCCAAAATACATTCTGCTGCTTCTCCTGAGTACGGGGATACCACATGTGTGAGACTTTTTGGGAGCCTAGCCGCGTACGGGACCCTGAAAACCAAGCACCGCCTTCAGGCTTTCTAAGGCCGTAAATTTTTGATTTCACTCTTCACTGCCTATCACAGTTTCGGAGGCCATGGAATGCCCAGGTTGCAAAAAACCCCCCCAAATGACCCCATTTTGGAAAGTAGACACCCCAAGCTATTTGATGAGAGGTATAGTGAGTATTTTGCAGACCTCACTTTTTGTCACAAAGTTTTGAAAATTGAAAAAAGAAAAAAAAAAATTTTTTTTCTCGTCTTTCTTTATTTTCAAAAACAAATGAGAGCTGCAAAATACTCACCATGCCTCTCAGCAAATAGCTTGGGGTGTCTACTTTCCAAAATGGGGTCATTTGGGGGGGGTTTGTGCCACCTGGGCATTCCATGGCCTCCGAAACTGTGATAGGCAGTGAGGAGTAAAATCAAAAATGTACGCCCTTAGAAATCCTGAAGGTGGTGATTGGTTTTCGGGGTCCCGTACGCGGCTAGGCTCCCAAAAAGTCCCACACATGTGGTATCCCCATACTCAGGAGAAGCAGCTAAATGTATTTTGGGGTGCAATTCCACATATGCCCATGGCCTGTGTGAGCAATATATCATTTAGTGACAACTTTGTGCAAAAAAAAAAAAAAAAAAAAAAAATTTGTCACTTTCCCGCAACTTGTGTCAAAATATAAAACATTCCATGGACTCAACATGCCTCAAAGCAAATAGCTTGGGGTGTCTACTTTCCAAAATGGGGTCATTTGGGGGGGTTTTATGTCATCTGGGCATTTTATGGCCTTCAAAACTGTGATAGGTAGTGAGGAGTAAAATCAAAAATGTACGCCCTTAGAAATCCTGAAGGCAGTGATTGGTTTTCGGGGCCCCGTACGCGGCTAGGCTCCCAAAAAGTCCCACACATGTGGTATCCCCATACTCAGGAGAAGCAGCAGAATGTATTTTGGGGTGCAATTCCACATATGCCCATGGCCTGTGTGAGCAATATATCATTTAGTGACAACTTTTTGTAATTTTTTTTTTTTTTTTTGTCATTATTCAATCACTTGGGACAAAAAAAATGAATATTCAATGGGCTCAACATGCCTCTCAGCAAATTCCTTGGGGTGTCTACTTTCCAAAATGGGGTCATTTGTGGGGGTTTTGTACTGCCCTGCCATTTTAGCACCTCAAGAAACGACATAGGCAGTCATAAATTAAAGGCTGTGTAAATTCCAGAAAATGTACCCTAGTTTGTAGACGCTATAACTTTTGCGCAAACCAATAAATATACACTTATTGACATTTTTTTTACCAAAGACATGTGGCCGAATACATTTTGGCCTAAATGTATGACTAAAATTGAGTTTATTGGATTTTTTTTAGAACAAAAAGTAGAAAATATCATTTTTTTTCAAAATTTTCGGTCTTTTTCCGTGTATAGCGCAAAAAATTAAAACGGCAGAGGTGATCAAATACTATCAAAAGAAAGCTCTATTTGTGGGAAGAAAAGGACGCAAATTTCGTTTGGGTACAGCATTGCATGACCGCGCAATTAGCAGTTAAAGCGACGCAGTGCCGAATTGTAAAAAGTGCTCTGGTCAGGAAGGGGGTAAAACCTTCCGGGGCTGAAGTGGCTAGATTGCCAGAAATACAATACCATTGATGGTAATGCAAAAATATTTAAAAAAAACCCTTTGGGTCCGGTAGGTAAACCCCATGCCAAAATGAAAAAAATAACAGCGTGGGGTTCCCCCAAAATCTATACCAGACCCTTATGCAAACATGCAGCCCGGCTTGAACCATACCAGGCCACATGCCCTCAACGTGGGAGGGTGCTTTGAGGTGGGGGCTCTGCCCCCCTATCCCAAAGCACCTTTTTCCTATATTGATGGGGACAAGGGCCTCTTCCCAACAACCCTTGGCTGGGATTGTGGGGGTCTGCAGGCATGGGGCTTATCAGAATCTGGAAGCCCCCCTTACCTATATAAGAACTGTCAAACGGTGGAGTCTGCAGTGGGCGGTGTGCATTTGTCACTGGCGGTGACATCATGATTGACAATGGATCTGCATCAGGGGACATTGTTTTATTATTTTTTTTTAATGTGATGTCACCAACCTGTCTCAGTTTCAGGTACGAATCAGGGCATAATCATTGCCTGAATTTTGCCCTGAAATGGAGGCAATGACGCACAGCGTTTCTGTGCAGTGCTCTCCGCAGCCGCCCCGGAGACATGTGAACCGACTCCATAAGGAGCTGGTCACATTCTCCTGCTATGCAAATTGGATGCGGCGAAAACCGCATCCAATTCGCATAGGTGTGAACTCAGCCTTAAACCTGCATTCAGCCTCGGTCACCAGGAAAGGCAGCAAATGTACAGTAGACATGTGCACTGCCGAAAAATGTGTTCATTTTCGTTTCATTCGTTTTTGTTTTGTTTTTTTCATTTTTCGGGTCATTTGTTATGATCAAAATTCTTTATTTTGAATGAATCTGTAACTTACATTCGTTTAGATGCAGTATTCCTTATTTCAATAATTCAGAAAAATTCGAAATTCAAAAATCCGAAATTCAAAAGTAAGAACGAAAATTCGAAAAGCCGCAAATTTGAAAATCCGAAATAAGAACTAACTAACTAATAATAACTAACTATTAAATTATAGGTATTGGAATTTCCTTTGAAATTTGGTTGTTACATAATGAAAACTAATTTATCCGAAGTTACGAATTATGCAGAATAATGAATGCCGCATCTAACTGAATGGAACGCAACAAATGAATAATAATAAATAATAACATGTTTTTTATGAGTTATGGTCAAAATTTGTTATTTTAAATTTGTAACTTTTTCAAAAATTTAAATTTGTTATGTTCCTTTTGTTTAAATGTGGTATTCGTTATTTCGATAACTCGTAGAAAAACCAGAATTCGAAAATCCGAAATTCAAATATTCGAATATCCGAAAATACGACCAAAAATTAGAAAATGTTAAAATCCAAAATAATAACTAACTACAGTAACTAATAATAACTAACTATTAAATTATAGGTATTGGTGAATGTAAGGAGCACAAATTTATCCAAAGTTACGAATTAACCAAAATAACAAATGCCACATCTAAATGAATGGGACGTAACTAAATAATAATAATAAAAAGTGTGTTTTTCAAATTTTCAAATTTATAATTTCCGAATTTCTGAATTTTCGAATTTTCGTTTTTGGAAAAAGGAATTCAATGGGTTTTCGTTAATTTGAATATTTCCGAATTAACGAATTTACCGAACTTCATTGACAAACAACTTCAGAACTAAACAAATTGCACGTGTCTAAGAGCCCTTTCACACTGGGGCGGGGGGCGGCGTCAGCGGTAAAACGCCGCTATTATTAGCGGCATTTTACCATCGGTATGTGGTCGCTAGTGGGGCGGTTTTACCTCCTGCTAGTGGCCGAGAAAGGGTTAAATACCACCGCAAAGCGCCTCTTCAGAGGCGCTTTGCCGGCGGTATAGCCGCGCCGTCCCATTGATTTCAATGGGCAGGAGCGGTAAAGGAGCGGTATACACTCCGCTCCTTCACCGCTCCGAAGATGCTGCTGGCAGGACTTTTTTTACCGTCCTGCCAGCGCATCGCTCCAGTGTGAAAGCCCTCTGGGCTTTCACACTGGAATGAAAGCAGCTGCACTTTTGGGTCAGTTTGCAGGCCCTATTATTAGCACAATAGCGCCTGCAAACCACCCCAGTGTGAAAGGGCTCTAATGTACAGTCCTCCCTTTTTGGTCTTGCTCAACACAAGCTTCTCTGCATGTGTTCTGTCACTGATCTTCCTATAACTCCATATTCTGCACATAACCATGTTGAAGTCCCCCACTGCTGGTGGCACTAGGTTCATGGCAGGTTGGCTCTCACCAGTCACTGTAACCCTGTATCTCTATCTATAACAGAATGACATCAGTCACTGTTTAGAATCTCCCACCAACAGTCATAATTAATGATGTTACTGGATACAATGTGTTATCAACTGTCACACCCAATAATATCTCCCAACTGGCACACCTTCTAATGTCACTGTATATAATCTGTCACCAACTAGCAGAAGCCTTATACATATATTTACATCACTCTCTGGGTGTAGTGCAATCACCGCTTCATGTGATGTTCTATGGACACTTAATTCATTTATTTATAATTAATTGTTACAGCATTTGTCATTTATTTAAATAATGTGTTACTCAATTATTACGAATTGTTTATCTAAGACCACCTATTTATGTAATATCACTTATCCACATAGAGGACTCTTTAGTTTAGGACTGCTTTAGTTTTCACATATTCAATTTTTCACCACTTCTGAATATTAGACACAAATTTACATTTTGGTTTTTTTTGGTCACAGTACATTTAGCGCCGCATCCACCTATATGCCTTTAATATTTTGGAGTTTGTATTATGCCCCGTACACACGGTCGGATTTTCCGACGGAAAATGTGTGATAGGACCTTGTTGTCGGAAATTCCGACCATGTGTAGGCTCCATCACACATTTTCCATCGGATTTTCCGACACACAAAGTTTGAGAGCAGGATATAAAATTTTCTGACAACAAAATCCGTTGTCGGAAATTCCGATCATGTGTACACAAATCCGATGGACAAAGTGCCACGCATGCTCAGAATAAATAAAAAGATGAAAGCTATTGGCCACTGCCCCGTTTATAGTTCCGACGTACGTGTTTTACGTCACCGCGTTTAGAACGATCGGATTTTCCGACAACTTTGTGTGACCGTGTGTATGCAAGACAAGTTTGAGCCAACATCTGTCGGAAAAAATCCTAGGATTTTGTTGTCGGAATGTCCGATCAATGTCCGACCGTGTGTACGGGGCATTAGAACTTTGATGCTGGCTGCTCTTTTTGGATATAATTCACTTTTTCTTTCTACCAAAAAATATTTTTTTTTTCTTTATCGAGCGCAATATTCACAATTTGGTATTTTCTATTTGGCATTCTATATACATATGTTGCAGCTGAATAAATCAATATGGATATTTTTGATTTTAGGTCCCAGCATAACATTAACATTGATGGTGTTTTTGATGGGAATTTTGAACAGTCCGATGAAATAAGCGGCTTGTTTCTTAGGCTCAAGAATTTATTAGTCTCTGAACTACATACTAATTGGGATGTAGCTTATCTTGAACAATATGTTACACAGAAAATGGTACCCCATAGCTTAAGATGGGAAGTGAACCCCCAAAAGGGTGAAAATGATCTAAAAGGTTGGTTTGTGTATTTTATTGACACTGGGGTCAGCTTTTTGCAATTTCTACTGGCCAAAAAACATAATAAACTAAAATCTCTTAATGAAGAAATTACCCTGGTTAAAAATAAACTAGGTCCTTTTAAGGATCAAGACGTTTACAAACAAAAGTCTGATCAACTAAGACTTTTTCTTGAAAAAGAAGACTCTGATCAGAAAATCAAAAAAAATAAAAAATATAGCCGAGATTTGGCCAACTACTTTAGTAAGGCAGTTTTCAAATGGCAGATTGTAGCTGACAATCCCATGGAAGTTAATGTTGACCATTGACCTTCCATGCCTACACAACCCCTCCCTCCCTTGCTCCCTAATAGGTTAGCAGGAGATTTACCTCAAACTGAGAGGAACAAATAATGGACTGGTGGACCAAAAAGCTCTCAATAATTGGAGGGAACCTACCCCTCTCAAAGCTAAAGTTCATAAAAATAAAAATAAATTTAAAAATGTACATGAAAATTTTCGTCAACAACCCCGGCACAATAGCTCATCTGGTGCTGTTACCAACAGGGGAACCTATCAACAGCAAAGAACACCGCATAGAAACAATTATAGAAGCTATAATGAGTATAGAGGAGATCCCTCTGTCTATTCTAATCAAAATGGAGCTAACTTCAACAGGCAGACTCCTAGGGACTATATGAATCAATATGGAGCTAACTTCAACAGGCAGACTCCTAGGGACTATATGAATCAATATGGAGCTAACTCTAACAGGCAGACCCCTAGAGATTATCATATCCCCCTTCAAAACAGATATGCTCCTCTTTCCTATTACAGGGATGACAACTATGAAGTAGGACCTGTTATCTCCAGACATCCCAACCAATCTGTGGATTACTCATTAAGATACAGACAAGATCCACAAGATCCCCCCGTGGATTTTGGGAGAATGGAACCCTCTCGTTTTTTTCCCATGAACGACAACAGAAACAAAAGGGGTCACGAGGAAAGAGAGGAGTCAGAGGCTTTTCAACTTAAGCTCTGCTCAACTATCAGAAGGTGAGCAAAAAATTCTTAATTATGGACTGAAATTTGCCCCTCCTCGCAGACTCAATAAGTTTGAGATATTTATTGATGTCCACAAATTTATTCGTAAGATTAACATAAAAGACATTTTTTACTTAACACCCTAGGTAATCGGACTAATCGGATTGCTGCCAGTGCCCCTCTAGGTAGCAATTTGATGCCCGCGGTTAACTCTCAGACTAATATCCATGAAGTTGCTGCTCCCTCCCAAGTACAGGTTAGTAACACGACCCTTATTCAGCATACTAAATTGTCAAACCCTCCGTTATTTAATCCCCCTGGTTTTGTTGCTCCGTCAATACAAATCTTTAAGGAGATGGTTATTAAGGATCTAATAGCTCTTAAAATACCTAAATTCAGAGACAATAACAACTTCCTATCAAGCATGAAACAGATCTGCGCACGCAATGATATCGTTATCCGCCCAGCAGACAAAGGCGGTGGTGTTGTCATTTTAAATAAAGAGGATTATAAGAGGGAGATGGACAGGCTCCTTTCTGATAATACAACTTATCAGCAATTGACCTCAAATCCTACTGCTAAGTACAAGAGAGAACTTTTATCCATAGTCAACAATGGCTTTCAAACTGGTATTGTTAACAGAAAGGAAAAAGCATACCTGGTGCCCTCTGCTCCAAGGGTACCAGTTATGTATTACCTGCCCAAAATTCACAAGAATCTATAAAACCCCCCAGGCCACCCTATCATCAGTGGCATAGATTCTGTGATGGCTAGAATAGGTAAATATGTAGATGAATTCCTCCAACCATTAGTAGTAACAACTCCGTCATATTTAAAAGATACTACCCAAGTTATTAAACTGTTGGGTGATTTTGAATGGAGGGAGGGTTACATCTTGGCAACCGCTGACGTTGCGTCATATCCCATCAGCATGGTTTGGAAGCAGTGAAATTCTATCTAGATCAGGATCACACTTTAACAACCATGCAGAAAGATTTTATTATCACCCTTCTAGTGTTTGCTACAAGCCACAACTATTTTTGGTTTGGAGGAAAGTTTTTCCTACAAACCTGTGATGTTGCCATGGGTGCCAAGTTCGCTCCGAGCTTGGCGAATCTATTCATTGCCTATTGGGAAAGGGAGGTCATTGATGCCAACCCCCCGAGTGAATTATGTTTTTGGAGAAGGTACATCGATGATGTACTTCTCCTTTGGGAGGGTGATCGACTTTCACTTGAAGCCTTTTTTGTTGGACTCAACTCCAACGATAGAGGTATTTCTTTACAATATCAAATGAGTGAAACACAGATCCATTTTCTTGATCTCAATATTTCTGTGAAAGATGGCATTTTAACAACTACCACTCACTTTAAAGATAAAGACCGCAATGCCTTCATACCCTTATCAAGTTGCCATCATCCAACTTGGCTAAATGCGGTCCCCAAGGGCCAATTTCAAAGAATTAGGTGGAACTGTACTTCCCTTTCAAACTACTTCCAGCAAGCTCTGGTTTTAAAAGCGAGATTTTTGGATAAGGGTTACATGGAGAAAGCCATTGATGAGACGATTAAAACTGTGGGTGAAATGGATAGAAATAATATGCTAAATGGCCCAGAGAGAGTTATTCATTTGCTGGATAGTAAATTTAATTTTTCTATGATCACAAGATATTCCAATCAACATTTTTCAGTTAAAATTTTTTTAACAAATATTGGAATATCTTAAAGAATGACAATATTCTAGGTTCGGTTATCCCTGACCGACCAGTGGTTATTTATAGAGGTGCTCCCTCTTTGCGGCATAACATTGCTCCTAATATCATTGACCCTCCAAAAACAACATCTTTCTTTCAAACTATGACAGGGTTCTTTCCTTGTAGGAGGTGTAATATCTGCCGAAACAACTCTTTCAGTGGCTGAAAATGTGAAAATTTCCAATCCACTCAAACGAATAGATCCTATAATATAGAATCTTTCATTACATGCTCCACTGAATGTGTAATGTATCTCATCCAATGTCCTTGCTCCAAACAATATATCGGACGTACCAAAAGAGCATTGCATGTCCGCCTGGATGAACATGTGGGTAATATCAAACATGGTTTCACCAAACACAATTTATCCAGACATTATGCCAAACATCATGATAAAAAACTTAAGGTAACACTTTTTTTCACTATTGACAAAATCAAACCTGATTGGAGAGGTGTCAATAAAGTTAGATCAATTTCCAGGCTCGAGACGAAATGAAGAGTTATGTGCCCCACGGCCTAAATGTTGAATGGGATATTAATTGTTTCATTAATAATGCATAATTTATTTTATTCCTGTCCTTTTTAAATAATCATTTTATTTATTTTATTTATTTAACTTACTTTTATTTGTTATGGATAATTAATTTATGTGCCATCTTAGACTGTTAAACCACAATAGGTATATATTGTAGATGTGCATTTACAGTTGATTAATTCTACATCTTCCTCAGCTTCCAACTCCTGCTTCTTGCTACGATTTTTTCTGTCAACATTAGCTTAATAATATCCTATTTCAACACTAGATGACCATAGTTGTTTTTATGTTTTTTGCAATTTAAGTGCAACATTTAAACTTACCACTAGATGGCCACAATAACTTCCGCTTCCTCGGCTTGCTCATGTTATGGCCAGTTCGCCACTAGTTAATATGGCGCTGACCTATACATTCCATCATTCTACATGCGGCGGCCCTTAGTTAAAATGGCGCCACGCTAGTATTTAAAAGATTTACGTGATGAGCAGTTCACAGCAGCCAATCCCCCGAAGACGTCCTGTTGTGACAAAATGCGTAGGGCGGGCGTGTGTTTCTGACATCATCACGTTTTTCCTCCACGGAGATCGATGGTTTAGTGAGCAGCAGGCAGAGGAAGCCCGAGGAAACGCCGCCACATTTTATATTGACACACCGCACGTTATTCAGCATTATCTCGTAAGTGCAATTTTATCTAGTTTATCAAATAAATCTTTTATATACTGCACTACGGGTGCATTTCTTGCTTGTGTTTCCGAGAATTAAAGATCCAGAAGATGGAGATATCCACTGTTGGGTTTTGGGAGACCTAAATCCCTGTGCTTGGTGTAACCGCCGTTGTGGTCATTATATCTGGTAAGGAGATTATACACTCACATTGGAAAATTACCACTTCTTGGAGATTGGGATCTTCTTTGCAACCTCTATGCCACAATTGACACCTGTATGGATGCCTTGATGTCAGGGCCGGACTGGGTATAAAAACCAGCCCTGGAAATAATTTCATAGCAGCCCCAGTGGCGTAGCGTTGGTTGTCCGCACCCAAGGCAAGTAATTTGCGCCACTAACCCGCGGACATTTAGCACTCCGAGTCCCTTCCACTCATACAGTATATTTAGCATAAGGTACCCTTATGGTACCTCTTAGGATGTACCACTCTTTCTATTTGTTCTCTTCTTCCCTAAATATCACTCTCTATCCATCTGTCATGTTCTTTCTCACCCGCTTTCTTTGTTCCTCCCCCTCTTTTCATTCCTTCTCCTCCTCTTTGTTTTTTTTCCCTCTCTCACCTCTATATCTATACACACACATACACTGTATGTATTTACACCTATATGTATATTGCACCGAATGAATAATTGTCTTTTGGGGGAGGGTGGATTCCAATGTGAAATGTGCCTTGGCCATAGCGCCCACCATAAAGCATTCTCCCTCTGTACTGGTCCAGGACTGGGGGCTGTAATATACTTCTGCTGTGGCAGGTGGGGAAGTGTATACAGTGTGTGTGTGTATCATGTGTGTGTCCTCTCCTGCAGGGATTGCAGACACATTACAGGAGATTGTCATAGACTGCAGACATAGTACAGGAGATGGTCAGAGATTGCAGACATACTACAGGAGATGGTCAGAGACTGCAGACATAGTACTGGAGATGGTCAGAGACTGCAGACATAGTACAGGAGATGGTCAGAGACTGCATACATAGTACAGGAGATGGTCAGAGACTGCATACATAGTACAGGAGATGGTCAGAGACTGCAGACATACTACAGGAGATGGTCAGAGACTGCAGACATAGTACAGGAGATGGTCAGAGACTGCGGACATAGTACAGGAGATGGTCAGAGACTGCATACATAGTACAGGAGATGGTCAGAGACTGCAGACATACTACAGGAGATGGTCAGAGACTGCAGACATAGTACAGGAGATGGTCAGAGACTGCGGACATAGTACAGGAGATGGTCAGAGACTGCAGACATGGTACAGGAGATGGTCAGAGACTACAGACATGGTACAGGAGATGGTCAGAGACTGCAGACATGGTACAGGAGATGGTCAGAGACTGTAGACATAGTACAGGAGATGGTCAGAGACTGCACATATAGTACAGGAGATGGTCAGAGACTGCACATATAGTACAGGAGATGGTCAGAGACTGCACATATAGCACAGGAGATGGTCAGAGACTGCACATATAGTACAGGAGATGGTCAGAGACTGCACATATAGTACAGGAGATGGTCAGAGACTGCACATATAGTACAGGAGATGGTCAGAGACTGCACATATAGTACAGGAGATGGTCAGAGACTGCAGACATAGTACAGGAGATGGTCATAGACTATAGATATAGCACAGGAGATGATCAGAGACTGCAGACATAGTACAGGAGATGGTCAGAGACTGCACATATAGTACAGGAGATGGTCAGAGACTGCAGACATAGTACAGGAGACGGTCAGAGACTGCAGACATAGTACAGGAGACGGTCAGAGACTGCAGACATAGTACAGGAGATGATCAGAGACTGCAGACATAGTACAGGAGACGGTCAGAGACTGCAGACATAATACAAAAGATGGTCAGAGACTGCAGACATAGTACAGGAGATGATCAGAGACTGCAGACATAGTACAGGAGACGGTCAGAGACTGCAGACATAGTACAGGAGATGATCAGAGACTGCAGACATAGTACAGGAGACGGTTAGGGATTGCAGACATGATTGATTCAGGAGATGGTCAGAGACTGCATTTAAAGCTGAATTCAGTGTACAAGTATATAGTATTGCAGGGTTGCTCCACTCTATTTAAACCATCTCTGCAAGATCAAGTCAGTCATTTTCCTTTGAAAGTACAACCAAGTGACAGAAGAAAACATCACACCCAGTTTCCAAAATACAAATTTTCTTGCAAACACTGAACTGCTCAAGATTAGATGAGGACAGTAACCATTTAATAGGTCTGTGAAGCTTTTAGCCTGATCCAGCAGTAAATCCTCAAAAACAAAAAAACCATCAAACAATCTGTGCAGCATGCACAGAGCTCAGGCTAAATAGCTGATTATAAGCTGAAATGGTTAACAGCCATGTGTCCCCGGTCTCATAGAATGCTGCTGCAGTGTCTTCCAGAGATCTTATCAGTGTGATCAGACAATGTGCAGGTCAGGTTAGGCAGATAAAAAAAAGTAACCAGGGAGACAAGATTGAGGGGAGGCTGATCGGTAACCTGCACACTACCTGATCACATAGATATCTGGAATACACTGCAGCTGGCCAGCAACATGTTACTGTGCTCCAGATGATCCTGTTTTTTCCTTTTAGCCAGAGTTGTGTGTCCTGGAGAACTTGCATTATTGTAGTCATACCTCCTTGTATCTCCCTCCTGGCGTCCCCATTCAGCCTCACTCCAGCACTTACAGTCAATGTGAGCGGGAAGGGCTACACTGCCTGCTGATTGGCTATGGATGGACGGGAGGAGAAAAGCAAGTCCTCCCTTGTACTCCCCTAAGCAGCGTTATTGGCTGGCGGCTGTGGGTTTCCTACTAAACCTACTACGAGAAATGATCAGTCCACTGCCCAGAAAACACACAGTGCCCATGCTCCCTCCCACCTGAATTATCCTCCTGCACACCACAGACCTGCCTGCCGCACGATAGCCACGTGCTCCTCTGTCCCTCCGCTGCTAGAATTCATTTCCTCAGCCAGCCCCGCCTCCTCTTCACAGCTCCTAGCTGACAGCGGCCACAAGGCAACTAGCCTACCGGGAAATCTCCCGCTATCCCGGTAGGCCAGTCCGGCCCTGCTTGATGTAATGGGACTTTAAAGAAGCCTTATACATATATTTACATCACTCTCTGGGTGTAGTGCAATCACCGCTTCATGTGATGTTCTATGGACACTTATTTCATTTATTTTGATCACGTTTGTGGATTTATAATTATTTGTTACAGCATTTGTCATTTATTTAAATAATTTGTTACTCACTTATTACGAATTGTTTGTTTATCTAAGACCACCTATTTATGTAATATCACTTATCCACATAGAGGATTCTGCTTTAGTTTTCTTTTTTCACATATTCAATTTTTCACCACTTCTGAATATTAGACACAAATTTACATTTTGTTTTTTTTTTTGACACAGTACCTTTAGCGCCACATCCACCTATATGCCTTTAATATTTTGGAGTTTGTATTAGAACTTTTTTTATGCTGGCTGCTCTTTTTGGATATAATTCACTTTTTCTCTCTACCAAAAAATATTTTTTTTTCTTTTTTGAGCGCAACGTTCACCATTTGGTATTTTCTAGCAGAAGTGTCCCTGTTTGGTCACATAAGATCGAGAAAGGAAATCCACCATCAAAGAAACCAGATGTTGTGTCGCAAACATCCCAACAGTGTAAGAACAAAAGAAGATCCCACTTGGGAAAGGGACTTTAGAGGTGACAACAATACCAATGATATAAAAAGATGTATAATTGTATTACAAAAGAAATATTAAACATCACCATGACAGTAAAATCTTTTCTCTGTGCAAAGACAAACAGCATACATAACAGAAATGAGTATTGAATACATGTACAGATACTTAGTGCACTCCAGAGTACCCAACAGGTTTCTGGCTATGAATGCCTTTCTTCAGGGGTAATAACAAGGCGAGCTGTATTCTCTCTGGAGAAGAGACGCTTGAGAGGGGATATGATTTCAATATACAAATACCGTACTGGTGACCCCACAATAGGGATAAAACTTTTTCCGCAGACGAGAGTTTAACAAGACTCGTGGCCACTCAATAAAATTAGAAGAAAAGAGGTTTAACCTTAAACTACGTAGAGGGTTCTTTACTGTAAGAGCGGCAAGTATGTGGAATTCCCTTCCACAGGCGGTGGTCTCAGCGGGGAGCATTGATAGCTTCAAGAAACTATTAGATAAGCACCTGAATGACCGCAACATACAGGGATACATAATGTAATACTGACACATAATCACACACATAGGTTGGACTTGATGGACTTGTGTCTTTTTTTCAACCTCACCTACTAAGTAACTATGTATTTGTAAAATTATTCATTTAGTATATAGCATGATCTTACACTTAAAGATAAAAAAACATAATGGGTCAGTTACAAATAGGAGAACCGGGCATAGGAAGATGAAAAATTGGCCACCCAAGAGGTCAAAGTTGCCTCTACGGAGGTCCACCTCATGGAGGGCCACAGATATGAGGCATTACAGACAATGCATCTGGAGCAGGCTGTTTGGAATATAGTTCATGTAGCTATGTCCAAGGCTAGGATGGGCCACTGATAGACCTCTAGAAATTCCCTACTTGAAGGACATTCCCTTAATGTATTCAGGGTTGCAGTACATATAGTTACTCGTCATGGCTCTGGGACACATTAGATCAGGCACCATTTATCAAGGGGACAACTCTAGGAGCTCTGCAGGTTTTGAAAATAAATACCTTATAAGAAACTTTCCACATGCAAAAATTTGCCGCTGTCAATAACCTTCACCGACTCCAAGAATGACTCATGAACAGCCATATTTGCTACTTAAAATAGGACAAACCATTTTCTATAAATTCTAATTAAGATCCTACTCAGCAAATGGTATAAAAAGAAAACAATCAAGTAATTTCTTACTTTGCCTTTTTTCCAGAAGTCAGGATCACTCATATTGGGAAAAGTTTTAATCATAAAGTCTGGTCTTTGAATAGTGGAGATGTGGAAATTACCACAATAAGAATCATTATTAAAAACCCATATTTGTAACATTAGATCGGATGGAACTTCTCTTCTCTCATTAAAGTAGACCTCACCTTCAATTGGGTCAGTGTAATGAACATTTCTCAAATACATGTGCAGCTTTTCATGGAAGACAGAAATACACACATTACCATATACAGTTATAAGAGTTCTGAAATGAAAGTCTGCTCTAAAAAATACAAAAAGGGACAGAGTTACACTCAAGTTACTGGGCGGTCTTTCTATAAATGATGGAATGAATGAATCAGGAGGATCTCTTATTCTTCACTTTTTGATTCTCCTGCAATGTTTTCATATATCTCTCTGCTATGAAAAGAATCCCCCAACCCAATCCAGAGAATCATCAATCATTCATTTAATTTCAGATTGGACAAATCTGTATGTACTGTATATATTCAAGAGAATAAAAATAAAAAATAAATTCCTGTCTTTTCCACTCAGGCTATTACTCTAAGAGAGATAAGCAGAGGGCACAGAAAGATTCATATGGAGTGACTGGCATTGATTATTATTAAGAATTTTCACAAACCCTCATGCTACAATGATAGTCAACCTGTGACCCCCCCGTTGACGATTTGCAGCCTGTAAGTTTCAGTGGCATTGGTCCTCCCTAGGGGGGCCCTTCTCCTTCCTGCTTACCTCCCCCTATTTTTTTTTCTCTCTCTCTCTTTCCCTTGAATTCCCTACCTCTTCCCTGCTCTTTAACCCCTCCTCTCTCTAGTCCAGGGGTCTCAAACTGGTGGCCCTCCAGCTGTTGAGGAACTACAAGTCCCATCATGCCTCTGCCTGAGGAAGTCATGCTTGTAATTCCAGGGTGAATATGAATGTAGCGCTAATGGAAGCTGTGTGCAGCAGCTAGATAATCTGAAAATTGTTAAGAAATGGTAATAATGAAAAAACATGTAGATAAACATGTGAAAAATCTGAGCATGTGAATCTAAAAAATAACAAAACGATGGTGAAAATGAAAAGGTAAATCTCAAACAAAAAACAACGATAATATCAATAAATGGTCCGTCTAATGATGGACAACCAAGTGTAAGCAATAAAGGAAATGTCTTGACAACTAGTGTCCCAAAAGCTGAAGGTTTGTGGAGAAACCAGGTAGTCCGTCAGATGGTAGACATCTTCAATTGGCAATCAGAAACATCAAATATGTTGTTGTCAGCAGATATAAAAAAAAAAGGAATGTAGGGGGCAGGAGGCGGAGCCTAGCGGAGCAGACATGCATTGTTAGAGCTCCACACCGCTGAGGAGAGAAGAGAAGGGCAAAGAGGAGCCTGCAGGCTCAAAAGGTATCCATTTGAACCTTTTTGCCCCAGGGAACAAACTGTGAAAGTTTGGGCAGGATATATGGTACTGGGAGGAAGCCGTGGCAGAAATAAAAATCACCTCACAAAGAGCTCACAGGCACTCACTGCAGCTGAAGCAGCTCCAGTCACCTCACAAGATACAGCATCAGGGCGCTCTCACAGACAGAAAATGTCACAGCAAGACTCTCCATTTGTGTCAGATACAGAACAAATCCTCTCACAAACTTCTCCACAAGCCTCCTCAGTATCCCCAGTAATATTATTACAATTTGAAAAGATGCTTCATAAGGCTTTAAAACAAACCTCAGACCAAATAACAAAAAGTCTAACCAAAGAAATAAGAGAGCTGGGAAACCGCACCGCAGCCTTAGAAATAAAAATGGATGAAATTGAAATTACAACCCAAGAAAATATAACAGAATTGGAACAATTAAAAAAAGAGAATTTAATACTTCAAACTAAGCTCGAAGATTACGAAAATAGAGCCAGACGTTCAAACTTGCGCATAAGGGGAATACCTGAAACTGTGACAGACCTGCAATCTACTATTACTGCTCTATTACAAGAACTAAAGCCAGATATCCCTATTGAACGTTTAGAACTGGACAGAGTACACAGAGCCCTCACAGCCAAAAAGAAAGATGGACCCCCACGTGATATAATCACAAAATTTAATTATTACAGAACAAAAGAACAAATACTAATTGCTGCAAGAGAAAAAAAGGAACTTAATTTTCAAGGACACAATTATCAAATTTTTGCTGACCTATCCCAACTTACTATTACTAAAAGACGATCCATGAAACCCCAACTAATGGAACTGCAACGCCACAACATTATGTATCAATGGGGCTTCCCCTTTTCAGTCAGATTTAACTACCAAGGTACAATTTACAGAAGCAGATCAGCAGATGAACTACAACAAACCCTTTTAAAATTAAATCTGACAGAAACCACAAGCAGCAACACTCCCACACGCAGAAGAATGGCATCATCTTCACCTTCAGGCAGCACCCAGAAAATTTCCGAACAAAATGGGAATCATCATTCTCACAAAAGAGGCCGTTATGTCACATCATCCATGGACCAAGAAGATTCAATGGACTGACATCCTAATTCCTGATATCTCTTCATTTATTATACTAAGAGATGGTTCTCTATAAAAAACCTATATTTATAACTGAATGTAACTGCATCCTGATAGTCACACACTGTGTGGGATCATGTTACATTCCAGTTATATTTCTTATTACTTCTGATTCATATAGCCTTAGAATATATACGTGAAATAAGGAAATTCTTGTTCAGTTATATATTATCAGGTAATAACAATATATTTATTACTTTTTAGGACAAATATGTTCAATAATCCAGAAGTAATGGAAGCTTTTTCTTTCTTTTCTTAAAACAAATATATTATTACCTAACTAGTTCCTAGAACTATGTTTTTGTTTATTCTAATCTGAAGCAATACAACCTCAATTTTATGAGTTAACATATCTAAACAGTTACATATGAATAAAATATGTAATTGTTTACTCTAAAAGGGTTAAAATCCCAAAATAATTCAAACTATCTTCATTAATACCAAAGTTATTAACAATACCTTTCTAACTGAATTATTTAGCCTAGGGCAAGACTAACCATATACAACCACCCTGGAATAAATAATTTCAACAAAAACTATATTCTGCACTCCAATTAATGAAACATCATTTTGATGTCTTTTGACATAGCACTTCTCTCCTGTAAGCGGAAGATCCGTGTACCCCCATTAGCCCTCCTCATTCTCCCAACCATATTATGTGGGAGTGTGACGAAGGCACTTATTCCCCTGAGAGAGATATTTATTCTCTTTCACGGGTAAATTGTGATTACTTGCAAAAAATAATTTATACAATGTATCATCTAATCTCATATGTTTTATGTTTACTCTTTACTCCAGAATTCACTGGTTTCTTTTCTATCTATTCATCTCTTCAGTCCACACAGGTTGATCTGCGCAGTCAGCTCTGCATAACAAAAAGTAAGTCAAAACTATTTGATCTATTGCCATGGCACCACTGAATATACTTTCCCTGAATGTTCAGGGAATAAATGTCCCTCAAAAAAGGACCAAAGCCTTCCGTACTTTCCATAACAAGAAGGCTCACATAGTATGCCTCCAAGAAACACACTTCACCAAAGATTCTACTCCAAAATATATTTCTCCTTTTTATCAACAAATTTACACGGCTTCTGCCTGTACCAAGCAAAGGGGAACTCTAATTGCATTTCACCGATCCACACCATTCACCTTATCATCAGAAATTAAAGACCCAGAAGGTAGATACCTGATACTCATGGGTTATATAATGGATACAGCAATCACGGTGATTTCCTACTACGCTCCTAACAAACAACCTACACCATTCCTCTCACATATATTACAAGTGATTAATACACACAAAATAGGAACAGTGATAATGTGCGGGGATTCGAACCAGGTCCTCCTCCCATTTCTAGATAAATCACCTTTTACACCATCCAAAATAACCTCTAGATTACCTTTTTCTCAACTTCTTTCCAAATACAATCTGGTAGATTCGTGGAGAGAAAGTAACCCAATGAAAAAGAAATTCACTTATTTCTCGCACCCTCATCAAACCTTCACCAGAATAGATCATATTTTTCTAACAATAGGAATGATACCAGAAATTATTGCATCAGATATAATTCAGATTCCGTGGTCTGACCATAATGCAGTATACACTACTATAGCCTCAGCCATACCAAAAGCGCATGACCCAACGTGGTACTTACCGGACATAATGCTCAAACACCCACTACATCAGATGGCCATTGAACAAGCTTTAAAGGAATACATATCAATTAATAATACAACAGACATCTCCCCAATAACACTGTGGGAAGCTCATAAGCCTGTCTTACGTGGTACAATACAAAGACAAATGGCACTATTTAAACGGGAACGCAAAAATCTAGCAAAAAAACTAGAACTCAATTTTAATGCAGCCTACATATCATTTCAAGATAATCCATCTCAGAGTACAAAATCTCATCTGGAAAAATCTAGATTGGAATACGATCTATTTCTCACTGAGTCAGTTGATAAATCCCTCAAACGCTCCAAACACAATTTCTACATGAATACAAACAAACCAGGTACATATTTGGCTCGGGCATTAAATTCAACTAACAAATCTTTCAAACCAATACGTTTGAAATTATCAAAAAATGTTTACACTTGTAATCCAGTTAAAATAGTCCATAAATTTCACTCACATCTCGCAACTTTATACAAGACAAACAATGAATTTAATCCTACAGAGGCTGAATCCTTCTTCTCAAAAATAACCTTACCTGAGTTATCTCAGAATCAAAAAAGCAGTCTGGATGAGCCTATAACTATAGATGAAGTTGCTAACGCCATAAAAGACCTAAAACTTAACAAAAGACCAGGCCCAAACGGCTACTCTGCTTTATACTATAAAACATTCTCAGAAATACTCTCTCCCATTCTCACTGAAACTTTTAACAAACTTCTAGATGGACATTCTTTTCGGCAAGAAACACTAATGGCAATTGTTTGTGTGATCCCAAAACCCCTTTCTGATGATACTTCCTGTGTGAATTATCGGCCTATCTCTCTGTTAAACCTCGATATTAAATTATTAGCAAAAATAATAGCAAAACGCCTCAATAGCATTATAGGAAAATTAATACATAGAGATCAAGTAGGCTTCATGCCAAATAGACAGGCGATAATATACGCAGGGCAGTGTTATTGGCACATATTGCTAAAAAACGGAAAATCCCTTTATGTTTTCTATCTCTCGATATTAAGAGGGCATTTGACACAGTATCCTGGCAATATATGCAATATTCATTACAAAAATGGGGTTTTGGACCCCACTTTTTAACATGGATCAAAGCATTATATAATAAACCTAAAGCCTATATAAAATATGCTGGATACAAATCTGAAGCCTTTAATATCGAAAGAGGTACCCGACAGGGTTGCCCATTATCTCCCTTATTATTTGCCCTTATACTCGAACCCATGGCCCAATACATCAGAACAAACCAAACTATAACTGGCATTGAAGTAGGAGGTATTACACACAAACTATGTATATTTGCAGACGATATATTACTTTTTCTATCATCACCACAGGTCTCTGGTCCTAACTTAATACCAGCTCTTGATGGATTTGCAGCCCTATCCGGCCTTATGATTAATCCTAAGAAATGCCTAGTGCTTAATATTTCACTCACAAACATGGAATTGATCCCGGCTAGGGCTGCACTCCCATTCACATGGGCAGAAAAATCAATCCCATATCTTGGAATTCATTTAACAGCATCTCATTCTGACTTATTCTCAACCAATTATTCTCCTGTATTAAGACAGATCACAAATCTAATAAAACAATGGTCGCAACTTCCTTTATCCTGGATAGGGAAGATTAATGCAATCAAAATGACTATTCTACCCAAATTGCTTTATCTATTCAGAGTCCTCCCTATTCCAATTCCTTCCTATTTTTTGAGAATAGTACAAAAAAGAGCAACTTCGTTTATATGGGGCTCTTCTAAACCACGTATACCTATACACACACTACATCTTCCCAAAAATAAAGGAGGCCTGGGATACCCTAATTTTACTAACTACTACAGAGCAGCACATTTGGCCAGTCTGTCCAAATACCATGCAAAACAGGAAATCCCATTATGGGTATTTATAGAGGCTTCAGAAAATGACCCTCTATTAATATCAAACTTGTTATGGCTTGATCCTAAAGACCGCTTTAAAATTCATAATCCCATAACTAAACACTTCTTATCTCTCTGGGATAAACTAAAAACCAAATATCAGTTACAATCTCCACACAATCCTCTCCTTTCTTTTATCAGAAATCCGGCCTTTTATCCGGCATGGATCTACCCAAATTCTTTTAAAGCTTGGACAACATCAGGCATTCAGACACTAAATGACTTCATAGCATCTAAATCATTCCTTTCATTCCCATCGCTTAGAGAAAAATATGATCTACCAAACTCTGAGATATTTAGATATCTCCAAATCAAAAATTTCTATACACCATTCCTAAAGGGGGATACACCATTATCCCAATTATCTATTTTTGAATCAATCTGTACAAAAGATCCATTTGCTAAAGGTACAATTTCATCACTTTATAATCAATTATATGGAGTAGCAAATCTTAATAGACCCTCTTATGTTGAGAGGTGGGAGGAGCACCTGGGACGAACTTTAGAAGACACGGACTGGTCTAACATATGGCTCACATCTAAGTCATCTTCACCCAACATCTTAGCACTGGAGACAAATTATAAAGTCCTAACTCGCTGGTACCTTGTACCCGCTAGAGTGGCAAAATATTCACCTAATACCTCAGCTCTTTGTTTTTGAGGATGCCCAGAAATAGGCACATATTTACACATATGGTGGACGTGCCCAGTAATCCAAACCTTCTGGAAGGAAGTCTTAGTGATTGCATCTAAAATATTTAAAAAAATAATACAACCAGATCCATATTTAACTTTACTTAATCTAAAACCGGAATGGTTAACACTCTCTCAATTCAAACTTATGATCCAACTAATAACGGCTGCAAAACAAACAGTGGCCAAGGCATGGAAATCTCCTACATTGTTACTAGCAGAAACAATTCACAGAATGAATAATACAATGTCCCATGCTAAGATGGTAGCCATCGATCAAAATCAAATTCCAAAATTTGAAAAACTTTGGCATCCTTGGATAAAACAACAGTTCCTGTCAAACTTCAATGACTCTGTCCTGTTGCCATGGTAACAGATTAAATGACTTACAGAGACATCCATTCTAAGGCTTCAAAGAGAACTAAAAAGAATAATAAACTGACGAGCGGGACAACCTTGTGGACCATACCTCTACCTTTCAACCCTTTTTCTTCTTTCTCTTTCCTTTTCTCCACCTTACGATTAAAGCTCATTATCAGAATGTATTTGACCTATATACACTCTACTTGTAAACAATATGTATAGTAGGTATAAATCATTTAAATACCTACAAAAGTAACTAAGGAAATGATATATATCTTTAATTTAGGTTTACGTGAACCCGATGTTTAATATTTGAAATTTCATGATATTTACCTATATAAACCCTACTGTAAAACAATGAGCTTACTTTATAGATCCTTGTAAACTTACTTTATGTATCTTTATAACATTGTATTCTCAATAAACTTCTTTTGACAAGGCAAAAAAAGGAATGTAATATGTACTCTTACTGGAGCGTGTGAATCTGGATGTCAGCGACACCAGATCAAACAAGCATGGATGGAAGCAGCACGAGGTATCCTAGGATAATCGACAGTAAAACTGGAGCCGATTCGGGTGTCCACAGAAGGCGGCATCTGTCCGATGAACTGGTCATACATGGAACAATCCTTGGGCCAGTAATGGGCGGATCAATAGGGAAAATAGGTTGATAGTGGAAAAATATGTGAAAAGAAAAAGGGGCTCCAGATAGTGCAGATCAAAAATGACTGTGGTTTTATTTGCATAAAAGCAGCATACAGCAACTATAAAATGTGATCACAATAATAAAAATAGAGCAATGTGGAGAGCAAAGAAGCAAGGCAATTTGTTTTATTACTTAATTGCACAAGCACCTGAGGCCTATCGGGCACTCCACAGGCATTACTAGAATGCATTGCTCCTGGCCTATATATAGTCCCACCCATCTCAGATATTTTTTGACAGAGACAGAAGTTTATTGTTGGGTTGTTTGGAGGGAGAATGTCTGCTATTCGAGACATTAAATCTGTGGTGTGTGGCAGGGAGGATGCTTGTGAGTTTGACTTGTGATTGAAGGTGTGCGTGTTGGAGGTGGGGATTCTGAGCTTGTTGGTGTTTTGGAGCGTGTGCATGTGTATGTTAATGAGCATGTTGGTCAGTTGAAGAGTGGCAGTGACAGCAAGCAGTGGCATGTTGTGGAGATCAGGGGTGGAGGGCAGTTGGAGTCAGAGAGTGGTGGTGAAGGAAGGCTTGAAGGGGAAAGGAGGCATGCAGGGAAATTGGAGAGTGGGGGGTGAAGGGAAGTGTGGATGAGAGAGGAGGCATGCAGTGGAACAAGTAGATGAAAACCTTGTGAGCTGCCACACTCCTACCCTAAAATAAAAAAAAACTAAGGCCTCTTTCACACGGGGCAGATCAGTCATGATCCGCCCCGTGAACATCCGCTGGCTCAGCGGGGATCGCTCCGCCGATCCCCGCTGAGCAGGAAGATGACAGGTGCATCGCTGCACGCTGTGCAGCGACGGACCTGTCAGAGCGCCGCTCTCCCCTATGGGGGGATCAGATGATGACGGTCCGTAGTGTCCGTCGTCATCCGATCCGATCCGAAAACGGATGGAAAAGTAGGTTTTTCCTCCGTTACACTTTTCGGATCGGAGCAGGTCGGATGTCAGCGGACATGTCACCGCTGACATCCGACGCTCCATAGGGATGACTGTATGTCCGTTTTTCATCCGAAAACGGAAGGATGAAAAACGGACATACGGATCGTCCGTCTGAAAGAGCCCTAAAGAGATATAAAATTAAAAAATGTAAAAAATGTATAAATAAATAAAAATAAAATAAAAATAAACAGCTGCCAGCACTACCCACGCTTCACAAATGTGACAATACAAACTTATATACCAAATGTGCAGCACTAAAAATTAATAAAATAAACAAAATATAAATTAGATAACTATTAAACTAATAACTAAATGCATATATCATATATATTGTAAAGATAATAAAGTCAATCTTACAATATAATTAAAATGCTTGTGCTCCGTGTGATGCACACAAATCCTCAATAATATGAAAAGTTCATTATAAAAACATAAACATAGAACGTGATGGTAATATCTTCATGCAATGTCCAAAAATATATATAGGGAAAGTGAACGTGCTCCATGTATTGCACAAAAATCCTTAATATTTCAACAGCCAAACATAAACCGTGATAGTGATAACTTCATGCGATGTGCACACAACCCCACCAGATGTACCCTCACCTTAAGGGCTTTTTTTAAAAAGCCTGTGATAAATAATATTATCAGCTTGCGAAGATCCTCCTATGGTTCCTCTTTCATGTGGTGGCTAGTTATGGCTTAAATGCTGGATACAAAGGTCACTCCTTCCTCCTGATCACAAGTCACTGTCTCCTCATATATAACACATGTGAAAGACAATAGAGACTTGCAATGGTTTGATAATGTTTTAAAACAGGTTTATTGCAACTTAACTTCCACATAGATGTACACTACATTTAGCACAATAAAAACATGCCTTGATATGCTTATGGACAGAAAAGGGGGGAGATAATGTCACCTGGAGACTGAATCTGTAGCCACGGTTCCCACCATTCTCCCAGTCCTAATCCTGAAGTACAAAAGACTCCTCACTTCCTTCCTCGTCAGCCGATCAAGCTCCTCCTACGTTTTTGTCACGATCTTGTGACTTCCTCTGGGAATGCAGTGCAGTGGAGTTGGAGAGGGGTGGTAAGGGGAAGCTTGGAGGAATGAGGAGGCGTGCAGTGGAGTTGGGCATTGGAGGTGTGGAAAGGGTGTGGTGAAGAAAAGGAAAATGTTGTCTACCCCAAGTGAAGACTCCTCTCTGTCATGAGAAAAAACACGCTGGTATTATAAAGAAATATGACACAGCATCATCATTTCCTGTGATAAAAAATACACACTCACTTTGTACAGTGGTTGGGGAGGCAAGATAGAAGCTCCTGGGCTACCTGGGACAGAGCAGGACACACATCTCTCTTGCCATCCTAGAATTGCAATGGGATTGTACCGGGCATGTGTTAGATCATGGCAATGTTATTTGGGTGACCCAACACTGCCACGGCTGACCTCACTAACACATAATTTTCTCTTGGCTCACCTAACTGCCCATCATCAAGTGAAACAAAATGATTCCAAACTTTGGAACAGCAGCTGTCCCTGCCACTGGGCACTGAAGACATCTTTGCCTGGTGTTGGGGGAACCTGCTGACTTCCCTTATCTCCCTGGTGAAATGGAACAGCAAAAATATATTTAGTCCCTGTGCACACTTTTTATGACAAAAATACTCAGACCAGCTGAAGGCATTGAATGTTCTGATCCAGAACTTCAGAATCTGGCGAAAATAAAATACACAGCTTTCTCCACTCAGAAACGATAATCCAGAACCTCGCATTAACCTTTTATGCGGATCCTGTGTCATATTCTCCTCCATTTTCATAGTGACAGGGTCTCGCTCTGACACACCTGTTATATATTAATACCATCCAGCCATGATACTAACAATTTTCAAGATTGTAAGCCAGCCCCATGGGGAGGTTCCATTTTTTGGTCATGCTCCCTTATTATTATCATTTTTTTTAATCCATTAAGAGTTATATTGAGAATAGATACGTGGTACAGTACAGCCTATAGGCCATATAAACGGATCACACAAAATGTCACGTGTAACTTTCTTTGTCCACATAGGTGAAAAGAAGTATAATAAACATACACGTATATATTTTATACATAACAATATCAGTTCACATTATCCAGTCAGAACCCTTATAAGGATAGGCAATATGTTATTTAAGAACTTTACAAGGCTAAAGTCGGGATGTACAATTGACTGCATGTTGCCTTTTGACCTTTTACTAAAATCTATTTACTTAACCAAAAGTTAAATAGCATGTTCAATGCTTAGGCCTCTTTTTTTTTTTTTTTTTTTAAGTCAATGGGATCAAAAATGTTAAAAAACGCTGGTGAGCTGTGTTTTTGAGTGTTTATCAGCGTTTATCTGTGTTTTTTCATATTAGAGCATATTTACAGCTGAAAAACTCTTCTCAGAAAACGCTAGTTTTGGGGGTTTTTTACAGCCCAAAAATGCCCCTGGCAAAAATAGTTGTTAACAGCCTATGTTTGCATGGACACATAAGATAACATGATGGGAAGTTTAATGACTGTATAAAAAAAAAACATCTGATGCCAAAAACAGCAGCTGTAAAAATGTCCATGTGCAAAGGCTAAATTATTATTACTATTTTATTATTATTTTTTTTTTATGGTTGTGTTACGTCCATTTTGTTTGATATGTTTTGATGTGGTGTTGCCTTGGTTGTATTCCTGTTTTTTTAACATGACAGAAAGTATTTGTGAAGACACATAAAATTGTCAAGATAATTAATAGATGTGTACATTGGGGACAAAGAATTAATGTTATGAAGAACGATCAACTATAGTTGGTAAAATTGCATTGTAATGTGGTATTACCCATATTTCTGCTGAATTTGCAACCACGGTTCCCAGAAATGCCTTAATTTCAAGAGTGAATCTTATTGTAGGGCTGTGTAGTGCTCATATTCTGAAATCAGGTTGAGGTGTATTTTAACATCAGAGAGGTTGGGGACAATGAATTTTCTCCACTATTTTTGTATTATCATTAGTTTGGCGGCAAACAGAATGTGTATAACCATGATCCTAAACCTGGCTGGGAAGGCATTAATCCCCAAGCTGAGGATTGCTAGTTGTAAGGAGGGTATTACTGTAATTCCAATATGAAGGAGAATATTTTTTTCCAAAAGGGGGAGATATGTTGACATTCTCATAGAATGTGTGTTAGTGAGATGGTGTGCGAGCAACCACGCCAACATTTGTAGTCATACAGATTTGCAAATGCATGCATTTGAACAGGGGTCAGGTACCATGTGAAGTGGAGTTTTTGAGGTAACTCCCAGTAATTATTCATACTTTTAGAAGTTATTTGGTTATAATGGCTTGGCTCCATTGAGAGTCGGAGAAAGATGTGTTCAAGTCTCGTTCCCACATCCTAACAGCTGAATTCTTAACAAAGGTGCCCTTATCGTGAAGTAGATAATAGAACATTGAGATACCTTTAATTGTTGACGAAGTAGAGGATAGAAAAGCCCACTCCTCCCCTGGTAAATGTGTATAGCTGGGGCGGGCTTCTTTTTTAGATAAAAGGCTAGGTGCCTGTAGGTGAATAGGCTTTGCGGAGGTAAGTTTTATTTATCTTGCAATATTTGGAAGGGGAGGAGCTTATTAGTGACAAGCACAGTGGAGAGTTGTTCATGTTGAGGGAGGACCAGTAGTATAATGAGAGGTCTGGGATAATTAATTGGAAAATTTCTAGTTTTGCAGTAATATATGTGTCTATATGTGTCTATATGTTAGAGATGAAAAATGTCAATGCCTTGAGTGTTGCAGTTATTGTTGGATGGTTTGTGTTGGGGAAGATTTGGGATACCCCACTAGCTAGGAGTAGTGTGCTTAGATCCCCTTTGGGCATAAAGATCTGTTCTATATGTCTCCATTGTTTACCCATTGTAGGAGTAAACCAGTGATGAGTTTGGTTTAGTATTACTGCTATATAATAATCTTTTATATCTGGAATCCCCACGCCGCCCACTTTTTTGAGTTTGACAGTAGTAGAGTAAAGACATTTGTTGTATGGATTTAAAAAATGTTTCTGGAATGTCTATTGGTATGGCTCTATACAAGTATAGGAGCTTTGGAAGTGTAAACATTTTAAATGCTGCCGCCCTATCTGCCCATGAGAGGTGCTGCTTAGTGATTTGCTCAAGGTCTTGCCTACAGGTATGTAGTGTGTTTATTTATAGAGTTATTCACTCTGACATTCATAATATTCGATTTAGTCTCATTGACTTTGTAAAAGGAGCATGCATTAAATTAATACTACCACTGGTAGAGAAGAAGCCGGCTTCTGAGTGAGGATAATATCATCCACAAACAAAGTCATTTTGTGAATCTGATCTGTTACTGGTATGCCTAGAACTGAATTGCATCGTTTGGGCCAGAGGTTCCACCATTAGGGTGAATATTAAAGGGGAGAGAGGGCACCCTTGCCTTATGCCGTTGGAGATGATGAAAAAATCAGACAGGATACCGTCAGTAAATACTCGGGCTGAAGAGTTTGAGTATAGGGCTAGAATACCTGACAATATATTACATTGAAAACCACATTTTGTGAGGGTGTGTATTACGTAGTCCCAGTGAACACTCTCAAACTTTTTTTGGCATCTAGCGCGACAAAGTTTGTTGTTTTTTTGTGTGATTCAGTGAAGTGGAGAAGGTTAATAATCTTGCGTGTGCATGTCTGCCTAGTATGAAGCCTACTTGATCCAGGTGTACAATATGTGGCATGATGGGTGCCAAGCGTTTGGCCATAACATAGTTACATAGTAGGTGAGGTTGAAAAAAGACACAAGTCCATCAAGTCCAACCTATGTGTGTGATTATGTGTCAGTATTACATTACATATCCCTGTATATTGCGGTCATTCAGGTGATTATCTAATAGTTTCTTGAAGCTATCAATGCTCCCCGCTGAGACCACCGCCTGTGGAAGGGAATTCCACATCCTTGCCGCTCTTACAGTAAAGAACCCTCTACGTAGTTTAAGGTTAAACCTTTTTTCTTCTAATTGTAATGAGTGGCCACGAGTCTTATTAAACTCTCTCCTGCGAAAAAGTTTTATCCCTATTGTGGGGTCACCAGTACAGTATTTGTAAATTGAAATCATATCCCCTCTCAAGCGTCTCTTCTCCAGAGAGAATAAGTTCAGTGCTCGCAACCTTTCCTCATAACTAAGATCCTCCAGACCCTTTATTAGCTTTGTTGCCCTTCTTTGTACTCGCTCCATTTCCAGTACGTCCCTCCTGAGTACTCACCCTATGGTCCATGCCAACGCACCTTATTTTGTACAGTAAACGTTTATGGGGAACTGTGTCAAATGCTTTTGCAAAATCCAGATACACCACTCTACGGGCCTTCCTTTATCTAGATGGCAACTCACCTCCTCATAGAAGGTTAATAGATTGGTTTGGCAAGAATGATTCTTCATGAATCCATGCTGATTACTGCTAATGATATCATTCTTATTACTAAAATCTTGTATATAGTCCCTTATCATCCCCTCCAAGAGTTTACATACTATTGATGTTAGGCTAACTGGTCTGTAATTCCCAGGGATGTTTTTTGGGCCCTTTTTAAATATTGGTGCTACATTGGCTTTTCTCCAATCAGCTGGTACCATTCCAGTCAATAGACTGTCTGTAAAAATTAGGAACAACGGTCTGGCAATCACCTGACTGAGTTCCCTAAGTACCCTTGGATGCAAGCCATCTGGTCCCGGTGATTTATTAATGTTAAGTTTCTCAAGTCTAATTTTAATTCCGTCCTCTGTTAACCATGTAGGTGCTTCCTGTGTTGTGTCATGAGGATAAACACTGCAGTTTTGGTTACTGAAGCCCCCCGATTCATTTGTGAAGACTGAGGAGAAGAATAAATTCAATACCTTTGCCATCTCCCCATCCTTTGTAACCAGATGTCCTTCCTCATTCTTTATGGGGCCAATATGGTCTGTCCTCCCTTTTTTACTGTTTACATACTTAAAGAATTTCTTGGGATTTTTTTTGCTCTCCTCCGCTATGTGTCTTTCATGTTCTATCTTAGCCATCCTAATTGCACCCTTACATTTCTTATTGCATTCTTTATAAATTCTGAATGCTGTGGATGATCCCTCAACCTTGTATTTTTTGAAGGCCTTCTCCTTTGCTTTTATATGCATTTTTACATTGGAGTTAAGCCATCCAGGATGTTTGTTCGCTCTTTTAAATTTATTACCCAATGGGATACATTGGCTAATGCCCTTATTTAATATGCTCTTAAAGCAAACCCATCTCTCCTCCGTATTCTTTGTTCCTAATATTTTATCCCAATTTATGCCTTTTAGCAAGGTTTGTAGTTTAGGGAAGTTGGCTCTTTTGAAATTCAGTGTCTTTGTGTTCCCTTCATGTTTCCTATTTGTGTGATTTATACTGAAACTAATTGACTTGTGATCGCTGTTACCTAAATTGCCCCGTATTTCCACATCTGTTATCGGGTCTGTATTGTTGGTAATCAGTAGATCTAGTAATGTTTTATTTCTAGTTGGTGCGTCTACCATCTGACCCATAAAATTGTCCTGCAAGACACTAAGGAACTGGCGAGCCTTAAATGAATGCGCGGTTCCCTCCGCCCAGTCTATGTCTGGATAATTAAAATCCCCCATTATGATAACACTTCCCATCCTTGCTGCTAATCCAATTTGTGATAGGAGATCCGTCTCCACTTCCTCCCTCAGGTTAGGGGGCCTATAGCATACTCCCAGTATTATTTTCCCCTTAGCTTCATCCCTTTGGAGCTCTACCCATAAAGATTCCACCTCCTCCCTAGCCCCCTCAGTGATGTCATCTCTCACATTCACTTGTACATTATTCTTGATATATAGGCATACCCCTCCCCCTTTTTTACCCTCTCTATCCTTGCGGTATAGGGTATACCCTTGAATGTTTGCCAGCCAATCATGAGAGCTGTTGAACCAGGTCTCTGAAATTCCCACAAAATCCAAATCCTCCTTGTACAACAGTAACTCTAGTTCACCCATCACCCATCTTGTCCGCCAGGCTCCTGGCATTGGTGAACATGCCACATAGTTTAGACCGGTCGCATATTGTCCTCGTATTGGGTGTTTCAAGATTGCAACTTGGACTTGCTACTATACTCACCTTGTGTTTTTGTGCTTTGGTTAACCTACCACTAATGCCCCCAATACTGCCCTCTGGAATATCTTCAGCGCTGGCTATCACTGTCTCTGGACCCTCCCCCCCATCGCCTAGTTTAAAAACCCCTCTAACTTTTTGGCCATCTTCATTCCCAGCAGATCTGCACCCTCCTAATTTAGGTGCAGTCCGTCCCTTCTATAGTACCGGTTACCGACTGAGAAGTCGGCCCAGTCCTCCAGGAACCCAAACCCCTCCTTACTACACCAGCTCTTCAGCCACTTGTTTACTTCCCTAATCTCCCTCTGCCTCTCTGGTGTGGCTCGATGTACTGGTAGTATTCCTGAGAACACTACCTTGGAGGTCCTTTTCCTCAATTTAGCTCCCTAAAATCGTTCTTTAGGACACTCCATCTGCCTCTGGCTTTGTCATTGGTGCCAACATGCACCATGACAGCCGGGTCTTCCCCAGCCCCTCCCAGTAATCTGTCCACAAAATCCGTGATGTGCCGAACCCGAGTGCCCGGTAGACAACATACTGTTCGGCGCTTCAGGTCTTGGTTACAGATTGCCCTCTCTGTCCTTCTAAGAATTGAGTCCCCTACCACCAGAATCTGTCTTTCCTTTCCCTTTGCTGCCCCCCCACTCTCAATGGAGGAGTTCTTCCCCCGGCAGCTAGGAGAGTCCCTCATCTCCAGTAGTGCTGGTCCCTGACTGGCTTCACCAATGTCACTCAATGGAGCGTACTTATTGGGATGCTCCAGTCCTGGATCGGCCTCCCTGGCACTTAACCATCTACCCCTCCTGACTGTCACCCATCTACTCTTTGCTAGTGCCTGCACCTCTTTGTCTCCACCTGCCTCTGTGCTGGCCCCTGCCGGCACCTGCCGTGTACGTTCCTGGCTCACCTTTAGTATGGAGGGACTTCTCAGTGCTGACAGTTGCTTCCCCAGATTCAGAACCTGGGCTTCCAGGGAAACAATGTGCTTACATTTTGCTCAGCAGTATTCGCCCTCGATCGGATGATCAAGGAACGCATACATGCGGCAAGATGTACAAAGAGTCGCCTCTCCACACCCACCGGGCATCGTACCTATTAAATTTAGTGAGGATTTGGGGATTTTACCCTGTCCAAATTACCTAACAGCTAGCTTCCTGGCACTAATACTCAAGACAATACACAGGCACACGACAATACACAGGTACACAATACACAAGTACTAACGATCCACACACACTACTCAGACAACACTCAGATACTCACACTACACAGGTACTATGACCCCTGTTATAACCTCCTGTTTTAAACTCTTGTTTTTAACTCCCACTTAATCCAGCTCCACTTACACCAAGCTCCACAGCTTCAAACTGAGCACGCTCAGACTGAGTCCTACAACAAGTTAAATAGGCACCTGTGAGCAATTAACCACACCCCTTAATTGATAGACTGATGAAACCAAGAAAAAAAAAAAAAAAAAGCTATTTAAAAAGTGACAGCAAAAGGCAAATTAAAAACTAAAAGGAAAAGTCCCCAAAATGCAACCCAGCAAACACCAACAGACAGCAAACACCAACAGACAGCAAACACCAACAGACAGCAAACACCAAACAAACACCAAGACTTGTATACTCTAGCACTTGTTTTTAACTCCCACTTAATCCAGCTCCACTTACACCAAGCTCCACAGCTTCAAACTGAGCATAACCTTTGCGTAAAGTTTGAGATCGGTATTTAGCAACGAGATAGGGCAGAAATTTTGTGGAAAAACTGGCTCCTTCCCTGTTTTGGGTAAGGTAATAATATTTTCAGATAGCATTTCTGATGGGAACTCGCCTAAGGACATAGCAGCGTTAAATGTCTGACACAAGTGGGGAGTGTTGAGATTACTTGGAGGATTTCTTTGACAGTGAATGGAGCATTAAGAACCTCAAGGTGGTTGAATGAATGAATGATTTGTAAAGCGCTGCAAATGTGAACTGAATCGCCTCAAGGCGCTGATGCGTTGTGTTGTCAGCTTCATTAGAAGAGGTAAGTCTTGAGTTTTTTCCTGAATGCCAGATGGTTTTCTTCCATGCGGATGTGAGTCGGAAAAGAGTTCCATAGCCGAGGTCCCTGGACTGCAAATCTTCGTTCTCCCCTTGCTTTGTAGTGGTATTTGGGAACGAGGAGGAGGTTTTGGCTAGATGATCGCAGATTGCGATTCGGTGTGTAATGTTTTATTTTCTCTCGGAGGTATTGAGGGGCGTTTCCATGTATGCATTTGTGGGTGAGGCAGAGGGTCTTGAAAGTGATCAGATTCTTTACTGTTAGCCAATGTAGCCTCCTCAGCGATGGGGAGATGGACTCCCAGGTTTTTTTTCCTTTTATTAGTCTTGCCGACGCGTTTTGAATGGCCTGTAGGCACGTAAGCTGATATTGGGGTAATCCTATGTAGAGTGAGTTTGCGTAGTCGAGACGGGAATTAATGATTGTTCCAACTACTGCTGCTTTGTCATCTTCTGGGATGAAGGGGATGAGTCTGCATAACTTGCGGAGGAGATGGTGCGATCCACTAACTACTGATCCTATTTGTACATCCATTGTCATTTCTGGGTCAAAGATAACTCCAAGACTTTTTGCCTTGGTGCTCGGAGAAATGGTCTGTCCAAAGATGGCGGGGGGTGTCCATGGGGTCTTGGTTTTGGGATTTTGGTTAGCGTGTAGGTAGAGAAGTTCTGTTTTTGACCCATTGAGTTTGAGGGAACTAATGGTCATCCAGTCATCTATTGAAGTGAGGCATTTCTCTAGTTGCTGATGGTGGTCTTTTTGTCTGTTGATCCGAAAGTAGATTTGGGTATCGTCTGCGTATGAGTGGAAGCAGAGGTCTGATTTTTTAATGATATTGAGGAGAGTGCAGATGTAAATGTTGAATAGCACTGGTGACAAGGGGGAGCCCTGAGGGACTCCACAGGAGATTGCCCGGGTTTCCGAGGTAAATGCTCCTATTTTCACTGTCTGCGAGCGGTTCTCTAAGAAGGATGCAAACCATTTTAGACTAGAATCTGTGGCTCCTGCTACTTCTGTGAGCCAGACAAGTAGAGTATTCTGGTCCACTGTGTCAAATGCTGCACTGAGGTCTAACAGTACCAGGAGACATGATTCTCCTTCATCTGCTGCTTTGAGTGCATCGTCCCATATTTTTAGGAGTGCAGTTTCCGTACCATGGCCTGGACGGAAACCTGATTGTAGAGTGTCCAGAAGTTGATGCGTTTCAAAGTGGCGTTGTAGCTGGTTGTCAGATAGTTTAGGCAGATGAAGGGATTCTAAACATTGTGCTATTATTGGATCTGAGGGCTGTTTCACCGAGGGGTCATCTTTTAAATTATAAAGTGTTTCATAGTATTTTTTAAAGGCGTTTGCAATGTCCCTAGGGTGAAACAGATTGTTGCCCTGAGTAGGGTGCCATGGGCATAGAAGTTGGCTCGTGTTTTTTTTTTTTTTTTTTTTAAACAATAAATTTATTGAAGTTTTCCCAAGGTATCAGTACAGAAGGTTGAAATAGATAGTATACTACATTGCTTAGTGAGTAACACGGCCTACATTATCAATCTGTATCGATTGCAACAATGAATACATAACTACTTTGTGTTAAATTTCAATAAACTAGGTGTTTTTCTGATGGGGTCAGTGCTACCTCCACTCCCCGGCACCCCAATCTGGGCACTCACTGTGCCATGGGATGGGAGGCAGCCCTATCAACCATCAGCTGTCAACATCCAGACAACTTGTAAACCTGCTTGGTAAATGCACATTATGTAACAATGAGTCCTTTCTTGATGAGCACCTGGCAGAAGGGTACTCATGTGGAGCGGTTATTTAGTTGCGGGGAGCATACATTATGTGTGTTAAGTGTAAGGGGAAAAACATGCGGAGTCGAAGATTGGTAGTACCAGAAGATTCCAGTTTTTTGAAGAGGTGGTGATTATTGTAGTACCGTACTCCTCAGGTCATTAATCCATGGTTCCCAGTTGAGCAGAGCGATGCGGTAGTTAGGTTGGTTTTGGCGAAGGAGGCCTCCATTTGGAAGTGATTGTTCAACAGAGTGATAGGATCTGATCTGGTGGGAGGCTGTGGTGATTTCCATTTTCTTGCTAGCACTAAATGAGCTGCGATTAGAATATGAGTTGCCAAAACTCTGACACTTTTCGGCCAATTGGGGATATTGAGACCCAAAAGAAGGTCCAGCGGGGTTACTGGTAAAGGGACTTTGCATAGCGTTGAGATGAGGGCAGAGACTTCTTTACAGTATCCTTGGATGCTAGGGCAGTCCCACCATATGTGCTGCAGGGTCCCTTGTCCCGTGCAGTTTCTCCAACATTGAGACTAGGTAGATGGGTATATTTTAGCCAATCTGGCTGGGGTGAAGTAGCACTTATGGAAAAATTTTTGCGTTGATTCCCAATGGGAGATACAGCATGATGCTCGAAGAGGAAGGGTCAAGGCTTTGTGCCATAGTGGGGGCTGCTGTGGAGAGTCCGTGAAGGCTGACCAGAAGTTGATGGACGAAGAGGTGTGGTCTGCGGAGGTCGTTTTCAAGAGTTTATATATACACGCGATACCGTTTACTGATGGAGTAGGGGTGTCGTAGATTTTCAAAATGCCATCTAGTGGGGAGTTGTCTTCTATAATATCCAGTGGGGAGAGGATAGATCGGAGTCATAGATATAAAAAAAATGTAGTGGTAGGTAGGTCAAATATTTGTTGCAGTTGAGAGAATGGGTGGGGCCCTGAAATGGATATGAATTGTCCCAGGTTGGTGAGCCCTTTTTGCATCCAGGTTTTGAGGGGTAAGTTAGGTGAGATCAATTCCCATGCTTGGATGTGGAGTTTAGAGAGTATAGATTTGGGTATGCCTTTAGGTTTCTGTGTAATGGCTGACCACACCTGTAAAGCTGCAGTTACAGATTGTAGAAAGTGACGTTGTATTTTCAAGGTGAGTACCGCAGCCATCAGAGTGTGTTTTGGGCTTGCAGCAAGCGCTACGGATTCAATTTGGGTCCATGTCTTGTTTAAGGTAGACGACCACCATTCTCGTAATTGATCCAGTACCACTGCTTTGTAGTATGCTTGGATGTTGGGGGCTCCCATCCCCCCATTTGTACAGGGGATAAAAGAATGTTCTTTTTGAGTCTGGGTTGTTTATGTTGCCAAATATGTGCGTTGATCATTCCTTGTAATTGTGCTATTTGTTTGGGTAGCAAAGATAAAGGGAGTGTATGAAACATATACAATATATGAGGTAGTAGATACATTTTGACTTGAGCTATTCTACCAGCCCAAGAGACAGTATAATTACTTATATCTTTGGAGATGCACAGAAGCTTCTCTTGTAGTGCGGCATAGTTCATTGTGATCAGTGACTTGCTTGGGAAGGTTAGGTGAATCCCTAAGTACGGGAGTGATGAGCTCTTGGACCATGTGAAAGGTGTTTCCTTCGATATATGTCATGTGGTTTGAGGGTCTATCCCCAGGTTCAGCATTGTGGATTTACCATGGTTTATTTTGTAAAGAGAGACTGAACTGAATTGTTCCAGGGTTCTTTGGACACTGGGAAGGGAAGATTGGGGATTTGTTAGGGTGATGATAACATCATCCGCGTAAAGACCTAATTTATGTTCAACATTTCCTATTGATGATTTGTGCAAGTGGTTCAATTACCATGGCAAAAAATCAAGGGGGAAAGTGGGCACCCTTGCCTTGTGCCATTAGTGATAAGAAATGGGTCTGATGTTATCCCTGATGTCTAGACTCGGGCATTGGGGGAGGAGTAAAGGTTGAGTATAACCGTGAGGATGTTCCCTGTCAGTCCAAACTTGTACATGACTTTTCCATGTATTTCCAATGCACCCGGTCAAATGCCTTCTCTGTTGGCTCGTGTTTTTAGCATAAGTTTAGCATGGGTGACATTTAGGAGAGACCTAAGGTCGCTTCTGGCTTGAAATAATTTGTTGCTGGTTGATGGGTTTGGATCTTTTTTGTTCAAGGTTCCTAGTTTTTTTATGGTGTCTAGTAATTCTGTCAGCTCCTGAGTCCTCTGACGTTTCACCTGGGAGCTAAGTTTAATCAGAACACCTCTTATATAAGCTTTGTGAGAAGCCCATATTGAAAATGGATTACTGACTGAGTGTCCATTGTTGGTGAAAAAGTCTCAGTTGATTTTGGATCTGGATGTTGTTGACAGGGGTTGACATTAGATATGGATCATTGTGCCAGTTAGTGAAGAACATGCCTTCTTGCTTTTCCCCTAGGGTTAGCAAGATGGGCGCATGTTCTGACCACGTTATTGAGTCAAGAGCATCTTGGAGTAGTTGTTTGTCTCCTAGGAACAGGTCTATTCTGGAGTATGTGTGATGTGGTTTTGAAAAAAAAATGAAGTCTTTCTCCATGGAGTGCTGACACCTTCAGATATCATATAAGGCATGCATATGCAAAAACGGGAGTAGTGCTGATGAGCGGGTTTTTCTCAGAGAAGGACCTTTTATATCAATTGAGGTATCAAGGGGAAGGTTAAAATCTCCACAGATAACAACCCGGCCCTGCTGTAATTTTGACACATTTTTCCACAGTTTCCTCTGAAATGGCATTTGGCCCGAGTTTGGGGCATAGATGTTCATTAATGCATATACGGTGTTATTTATTTCACAGACTAATATTATGTATCTTCCTTGTGGATAGGTGAGGAGGTTTAGAGATTTGAAGTCTATTGTATCTTTGATTGCTATCAGCATTCCTTTGGTTTTAGTAGGGCATTCGCTGTAAATAAGTTTTTGTGTGATATTGGCATTTGGATTTGGCAGAAGTGTGTCTCTGTAGACAGAGGACATCACATTTGAGTTTGTGGGTTTCAGACCAAAGGGAGTATCTTTTCCCCAGATGGTTTAAGCCCCTAACATTAAGTGACAACATTTTGAAAGGCATGGTGATTTTGAGGGAGGTTCTGTGTCAAGTGAACCAGGTCTGAAGTGTTGGTAAGTAAGGTTCATTCAACTCTGAGGAAAAACATGTTTGAGAAGTCTTTTGTATAGTTAAATGGTGTTTGGTTGTGTGCAGTGGCAGCTGGTGGGTTCTCCTTTTGGGGGGTGGCAAACAAACAACACCCCCCCGGTGGCGCAGCACTGAGACAGCACCCCCCCTGCGGGTGGTCTGGCACTTACCCATTTATGTGGCGTGACTGTGGTGTCCTCTCCTCCTCTCCTGGAGTGCGGGCAACAGTGGCTCCGGTGTCCGCTCCTCAAGCTTCCTCCGCCGTGTGTCTCCTCTTCCGCTAAAGTGCTAGGCATCCAATAGGATCGCCTGACGATTTGGCCAATTGGGAAACAGGTCTCACGACCTGCCTCCTGATTGCCGGGGAGGAACTTTAGTGTGAAAATAGCAAAAATGTATTCGCTATCGTCACACAACTGCTCTGCGCTCCGAGCCCACCCTTTTTTGAAACCTATTAGAGCCTCTGGCTCTAATCAGGTGCTTACAAAAAACACTCACCCCACATTGAAATCCATAGTCTGTTTCCCTGATGTGTATATCAGGGGGACAGATGCATGAATAGGGGAGGTGGCGCCTGTCTGCCCTCTATAGATGGGCCACCACTGGTTGTGTGATTGACTTACAGTTCAGTAGCTGAGATATGTTGGGTCTGCGATGAATCAGATGTCAGGAGTTTCAGGCTGTTTCTGCATGGTGGTACAGCTTAAAGGAAATAAGAAAAGGTACTTGTAAAGTGTTCAACAACTAGTGTGCACAGGAAAGAACCAGGGTTTTTAAAAAACAAACGTTAAGAATAGCAGAACTCTACGTGAGCAGTTGTCACCGCGTCAATTAGTTGGGGGGTAAATAACAATCGGACTGAGCTCAGGTGAGCAAACCAAGGCTAGCTGAGTAGCTTATTGTGGCTAAAATGGTCCAGGTGGTTATGTCATCTGGAGGATCCGTGTCCTCTCAGTTGTCATTGCAGTTTTGGTGGTGGTGGCAATGCTGTGTCTTAGCCTAGTCACAGGGATGTAATGGTAACCTGCCCATTATTATTACTATTAGAAGAAGCACAATGATTATGTCACAGAAGATGCTGTAACTTATTATGCTTGTCATGTTTTAGAACTTAAGCTGTTCCCCCACTGTGATTACAGTGAATGAATGGCTGGAGACTTTTCTATTCACTCTAATGACCATGGGGAGTCATGTCTGCACTCTCTGACCATCTCCTTTATTATGTCTGCAGTCTCTGACCTTCTTCTTTATCATGCCTGCACTCTCTGACCCTCTCTTTTTTGTTGTCTGCAGTCTCTGACCATCTCCTTTATCATGCCTGCAGTCTCTGACCCTCTCCTTTATCATGCCTGCAGTCTCTGACCATCTCCTGTATGTTGTCTGCAGTCTCTGACCATCTCCTTTATCATGCCTGCAGTCTCTGACCTTCTTCTTTATCATGCCCGCACTCTCTGACCCTCTCCTCTATGTTGTCTGCAGTCTCTGACCATATCCTTTATCATGCCTGCAGTCTCCGACCCTCTCCTTTATCATGCCTGCAGTCTCTGGCCCTCTCCTGTATGTTGTCTCTAACCATCGCCTGTATCATGTCTTCAGTTTCTGACCAACTCTTCAGGTGGAGTGCTAATAGGAAGAGGTGGAGCCTAAAGAGGAAGGGGTGGAGTTTCCAGGTGAAGGGGTGGATCTTAAACAGGAAGGGGTGGGGTAAATTTAGATGGGGCGCCGGAATTTAGTCTTGCCTAGGGCAGCACAAGACCAAAATACACCACTGGGTGGTGGTGGTGCTGTTGTCGCTGTTCCACTGGTTCCAAAATATTCCATTACCTAAGGAGCACTAGGCCTTTATCCGGAGAGCAATTCTGTCACAATTGTGAAAGAATTGTTGTCTTTTGTGATTATTAGCTTCACTGGGTGGCCCCATTTGTAAGGTATCTGGTGCTTGTGAAGTGGCTTAGTGATGGTCACCAGGTTTTTACGTTGTTGCATGGTATATTTTGAGAGATCATCATAGAAGGAGAAATTGAAGTACAACTGAGGGTAATCTGCAGTGTTTCTAGCAGCTCTCATTAATTTTTCCTTTACGTGCAAAAAATGAATGCAAGCTATAATGTCTCGCAGGATAGTATCTGGTAGATGCAACGGTTTTGGTAGGCGATAGATGTGGTCTATTATAAGTTCTCCCGTTGAAGAATCAGGGAGGAATGACAACAATAAATGTGTGAAGTATTCTCTTAAAGCAGATGGTTGAATGGTTTCTGCAATCCCCCTTATTTTGACATTATTCCTTCTGGAATGGTCTTCTAGGTCTGCTAACTTGGATTTCATCCAGTCAATGTCATCTTAGTTTCTATGTTGGACACTCTATCTCCCATATAGGATATTTCAGATGAGAAGTGTTGCATCATATTCATTATTTCTGAATGAATTGAGCTTTGCATTGTCATCAGCATACCTATTAGTGTAATATCCAGCACAGGCTGGTTTGTGGCAGTTAACGCTGCTATTGAGTTATGCAGTGTTGTGCTTGTGTGTGAGGGCTGCATAGAGAGGCCTACCTCAGTCCCTTGATCTTATGCCTGTGATAGCCACCGCTTCAATTTGGCTGGTCTTGTAGATGGTGTGTATGTGGCTGAGGTATTGTCTGTCCTTTGGAAGGAACTGGCCGAGTTTTGGGCAGTGTGTGCCCACAATGCTGAGGCAGACAAGCTGCCGCTTGTGAGAGCTGCAGGTCTGCCAGTGCCATCTTAGAAAGTTGGTTTTTCAGGGGGACGGGTAAAATTCTGTCAGTTTGTGTGGAGCTGACCTTTTCCTCCTTCTCTTCGACATGGTCGGATGCCTCCGGGTACTTGTGCTGTGTTTGGCCGCCGTCTGGAGCTAATCACCAGGCTGTGTTTGCCCTGGGAAGCTGCCATGGATCAGAGCGGCATTAGCAAGCAGGCATCTCGCATGGGATCCAGCCACGCCCCCCCCGGAATTTATTAGTTTTTAATAACATCTGCTTATTGTGTATTACTCTGAATTGTATATAATTGTATATAGTTGTAAATTAATTGTATATCATTTTAACTACAGGTGTCCTTTCTAGCAAATCCCATGTGTGGTGAGATCAATTACACCTGACATATCTTTGTTCTGAAAACACCCATATTATTGTTGTTTAAAGGCTGTTGATTCATTCATTATTATTGGATTAATTGATTTCAGGTGTTTACTTTGATATAATGAATGAATGAATGAATGAATGATTTGTAAAGTGCTGCAAATGCGAACTGAATTGCCTCAATGCGCTGATGCATTGTGTTGTCAAGCTTCACTAGAAGAGGAAGGTCTTGAGTTTTTTCCTGAAAGCCAGATGGTTTTCTTCCATGCGGATGTGAGTCGGAAGAGTTCCATAGCCGAGGTCCCTGGACTGCAAATCTTCGTTCTCCCCTTGCTTTGTAGCGGTATTTGGGAACGAGGAGGAGGTTTTGGCTAGATGATCGCAGATTGCGATTCGGTGTGTAATGTTTTATTTTCTCTCGGAGGTATTGAGGGGCGTTTCCATGTATGCATTTGTGGGTGAGGCAGAGGGTCTTGAAAGTGATCCGATTCTTTACTGTTAGCCAGTGTAGGTTCCTCAGGTATGGGGAGATGGACTCCCAGGGTTTTTCCCTGTTATTAGTCTTGCCGCCGCGTTTTGAATGGCCTGTAGGCGCATAAGCTGATATTGGGGTAATCCTAGGTAGAGTGAGCTTGCGTAATCGAGACGGGAATTAATGATTGTTCCAAATACTGCTGCTTTGTCATCTTCTGGGATGAAGGGGATGAGTCTGCGTAACTTGCGGAGGAGATGGTGCGATCCACTAACTACTGATCCTATTTGTACATCCATTGTCATTTCTGGGTCCAAGATAATTCCAAGACTTTTTGCCTTGGTGCTCGAAGAAATTATCTGTCCGAAGATGGCGGGGGGTGTTCATGGAGTCTTGGTTTTGGGATTTTGGTTAGCTTGTTGGTAGAGAAGTTCTGTTTTTAACCCATTGAGTTTGAGGGAACTAATGGTCATCCAGTCATCTATTGAAGTGAGGCATTTCTCTAGTTGCTGATGGTGGTCTTTTTGTCCGATGATCCGAAAGTAGATTTGGGTATCGTCTGCGTATGAGTGGAAGCAGAGGTCTGATTTTCTGATGATATTGAGGAGAGGGCGGATGTAAATGTTGAATAGCACTGGCGACAAGGGGGAGCCCTGAGGGACTCCACAGTAGATTGCCCGGGTTTCCGAGGTAAATGCTCCTAGTTTCACTGTCTGCAAGCGATTCTCTAAGAAGGATGCAAACCATTTTAGACTAGACTCTGTGGCTCCTGCTACTTCTGTGAGCTGGACAAGTAGGGTATTGTGGTCCACTGTGTCAAATGCTGTGCTGAGGTCTAACAGTACCAGGAGACACGATTCTCCGTCATCTGCTGCTTCGAGTGCATCGTCCCATACTTTTAGAAGTGCTGTTTCCATGCCATGGCCTGGACGGAAACCTGATTGTAGAGTGTCCAGAAGTTGATGCGTGTCAAGATGGCATTGTAGCTGTTGTACTACCGCTTTCTCCATAATCTTGGAAATGGTGTTGAGGCTTGCTATCGGTCGGCATTGGTTGGGGTCTTTAGGGTCAAGATTGGGCTTCTTTAACAGGGGTTTGATGATGCCTTGCTTGAGGGTGGTTGGTACAATCCCTTCTTTGAATGACTGGTTTATGAGGTGTGTTATAGTTGGAGCCAGGATGTTGGCACATTCTTTCAGGAATTTCGTGGGAATGATGTCGTTTGGCGATGTGCTGTCTTGAAGGCTTCTCATAATGTTTTTTGTCATGTCAGTGGTGATTGGGCTCAAGAAGAAGTCTGGCGGTTGTGTGCTGTTCGTGTCCATGTCTTCTTTGTGCTTTGGTTGGGTAAGGTTGGTTGCTTTTTTCTGTTGAATTGATTCCCGAATGCTGTCGATTTTGTCAATGAAAAAATTAGCTAGCTCACTGCAGTATTCTTGAGTATCGTTTGCTGGGGGCTTTAAGCAGGTTGGGTTCATTGATTGGGCGACTATTTTGAAAAGTTCCCGTGGCCAGTTTAAGGCGGTTGAGATGGTGTTCGAGAAATGTTCTTTTTTGGCTGTGAAAATCGCTTTGTGGTATTTCACGGTGAGTATTTTGTAGTTTGTATGGTTTTCCATGGTGGGATTTCTTCTCCATGCTCTTTCCGCTCTTCTACGTTCATGCTTGAGTAGAGTGAGGGTGCCGTTGAACCATCTCAAGTTTTTTTTTGCGGATGAGTGTTCTGCGTTTTGGCGCTACTGAGTCTGCTGTTTGTAGTAAAGCCTTGTTTAAGGAGTTGAGTGCTTGTTCTGTTGAGAGGTCTACGTTTAATGATTGTATTTTGTTTGATAATGTGGTTTTGAAGAGTTCAGCATGCAGTTTCTTCCGGGATCTGTTCCAGTGTGTTGTTGTTGAATGTTTCTGTTTTTGGAGGATGGAGTTGGTGGTGATATTGAATTTGATGGTATAGTGGTCCGTCCATGGTAGTGGAGTGTTGTCAGATATGCTGATGTCCATGTTCTGTTGAAAGATGAGGTCTAGGGTATGTCCTGAACCATGCGTGGGAGTCTTTATCAGCTGCTGAAGACCTAGCTCTTCCAGTTGGTTGATGCAGGCAGTTGCAATAGGATCATGGGTGGAGTTTGCCCAAAGGTTGAAGTCTCCAAGTACCAGAAGGTTTTTGGTTTTCAGGGTGTGCATTGAGATGAATTCCGTAAATGGTGTGAGGAGATTAGTCTTTGGTCCTGGTGGTCTGTAGCATAGTAATATGTGAATGGTGTTTTGGGGTGTCGGATGTTAGCCAACTTTCTGTAATGAAGAGGCAGTCTATGTTGTTGTCGATGATGAAGTTGTGGATTTCTAGTCTGTGTTTTACTGCAGATCTCGTATTAATCAGGGCGTATGCTAGTTGTTGTAGTTGGGTTGGTGCCTCTCTGTATTTGATGGTAGCTTGTAGGTTGGTCCTCCGTAATTTTTCTTTTCTTAGTCTTTTTTGAGTGGCGGTTGGTAGCGTTGAACCGATGTTTCTTAGCCTGTGGAGTGCGTCCGCGGTCTACTTGAGATTACACATGGTGATGCAAGAAGGTTGCTGAAGGAGGGTGATGGAAGTGATGGAGGCCACTTACCACCCTCCCCGTTGATCCAGAGGAAGGTGAAAAAACCTCTGACTGAGCTGGCCAATTGCTACATCAGCAGGAAAAATTCCTTCCTGACCCCTCAAAGGGGCGATCGGCTCAAGGACCCTGGATCAACAGCTGTGGTACCCCGGTGGCTTACCTGTGCAGGCCGGTCTGGAGGATGATGGTGGGGGTGGAGGGTAAGGGGATCTGGCCGCTACTTACTGGTTAGAGTGATGCTGCGACTGGGTTTAGGCGGAACTTAAGATGGACACTGGTCTGGTCCAGTGTTTCCAGTGGTAGGCTGTGCCCACGCAGTGGAATCAATGTAGAGGAGGGGGTGTTCCAGGAGTGGGGGCACGGGACCCGCTGGACAGGTGTGGGTGCTGGGTGGCTGGAGCTAGGCCGCAGCCGTGGTCTGTCCCCCAAGTCTATCAGCTAGAGAGCGGGTGATTGGACGGCGGCTGCGGTGGTGCCCCGGGTGGGCTGAGGAGGCGGGGTGAGGGATGGTGACCTTTGCCTGGAGGGGGGGTGGTCCCGGTACTAACCTGCTGGGGGGGGTCCAGGCTGAGCTCCGGGTGGTGGATCGGCCGCACTGGTGGGACCACGATGGCTGATGGGATGGATCTGAGCCACAGTTTGTCCAGATGCTTGCTCTCTGGAGGTTGCAGGTCCTGTGAAGGATGGTAGTAGGTCCTGGTACTACCTGCCTGGGGGGTCCATGGATGAGCTCTGGGTGGGGGTGGTGATCACAGCCGAGTGAGTGAACCAAGATGGCCAACGGCCAAGGCCCGGACCCTGGTGGGAGTGCTGCGGTGGAGGGGGAGTATGGTGGTAGGGATGCTGGTGACCTGGGCTGGGGGTCCGCTGAGGCCGAGGTCCTGGTGGTGTTGTTGGGTGTCTGGCTGATCTCTGGGTGGCCGGCGGAGTGCCGTGGCCTTGGGAGAGAAGGACATAGATGGCCACCAAGATGGCCGCCGGCTAGGCCCGAGCCGCGGCTGTCCGGTTGTTTCTGATACTGGCATGACTACAGGCCCGTCTGGATGGCGATGGGGGTTGGATCGCTCTGAAAGGAGGTGATCCTAGGGCCTGATGGCTGGCCCACCAATCTGGTTATGGGCGGAGAAGCGGCAGGACGGCACTGGCCCTAACGGCGCACGGCCGATCGCCGGGTGTCCTGCAGGAAGGGCCTGTACGGCTGCCGGTTGGGACTCGGGTTCCAGATGGAAGGCGATGGATACCCAGTGAGTAGGTGGGGGCCCCGCAGGTTCCCCTGGGAGTCCAGGAATAGTCCTGGGATAGCTGCAGCTGAAAGGCTGGGACTGCTGGATGGCTGGAGCTTGCTGACTCAACGTCTGCTCTCTCCTAACAACGCTGCAACAACACTGACACTGTCCGGAGCAGGTCACATGTCAGGTGTGCAGGTTGAGGTTCATACTGTGCAAATACCACATGATGAGAGTCTATGTCATTTTTCTAATTAAATTTTAAGGGCTAGTATCCTTTCTTCATTATATATATTCTCATGTTGTAAAGCGCTGCGCAAACTGTTGGCGCTTTATAAATCCTGTATAATAATATATAACAATAGTCACTTGGGGCATCTCTAGTCTTTACACTGTTATTTCATACGATCTGGGTATGGAAGCCTGCCGGCCGCTGCTAGTACAGTCACAGTGCTATAATAATAAACAAATTGATTTTCTGCTTGCATTACTTAACTACTTCAGCCCTGGAAGGATTTTCCCCTTTCTGACCAGCGTCGCTTTAACTGACAATTGCACAGTCGTGTGACGTTGTACCCAAACAACATTGATGTCCTTTTTTCCCACAAATAGAGCTTTCTTTCGATGGTATTTGATCACCTCTGCAGTTTTTATTTTTTGCGCTATAAACAAAAAAGGAGCGACAATTTTGAAAAAAAACACAAAATGTTGTACTTTTTGCTATAATAAATATCCAAAATTAAAAATACAAACAAATTTTTTCCTCAGTTTAGGCCGATTCTTCTACATATTTTTGGTAAAAAAATTACAATAAGCATATATTGATTGGTTTGCGTAAAAGTTATAGCGTCTACAAAATAGGGGATATATTTATGGCATTTTTATTATTATTTTTATTTTTACTAGTAATGGCAGTGATAAGCGATTATTATCAGGGCTACGACATTGCGGTGGACAGATCGGACACTTTTGACACTTTTTTGAGACCATTGACATTTATACAGCGATCAGAGCTAAAAATATCCACTGATTACTGTATAAATGTCACTGGCAGGGAAGGGGTTAACACTAGGGGGCGATCAAGGAGTTAACTGTGTTCCCTAGGTGTGTTCTAACTGTGGGGGATGGGACTGACTAGGGGAGGAGACCAAACGGTGTTCCTACTTAGTAGGAGCAGACGATCTGTCTCCTCTCCCCTGAGAGAACAGTGATTTTTGTGTTTACACACACAGATTCCAGTTCTCACTCTGTCACGAGTGATTGCAGATGTCCGGCGGTCATTACGCTCGCAGTGCACTCGCATCGGCTCTGGGGCGCCTGCTAAAGCATCCTAAACAGCCGACCTGCAACTATGATGGCTCGCACAGGGGAGCCAACCTGCTGCAGTATAACTGTGCTGGTTGGTCGGGAAGCCGTTAAAATTGTTTGCAGCTTAAAGGGGCAGCAATGAGTTCCAATGTCGCACCCCCGTATGCAATTATATTTATGAATGTGATTGAGACTACATTTATTTCTGATAATAAAATGTTTACTGAACTCTGTAAGGTTTTATTTAGATTTATTGATGACATTTTTTGCAGAGTGGAATGGCGACATTGGAACCCTTTTATTGTTTAATCGGTATATCAATTATTAGGGAGATTTTATTTTTGGACACATTGCTGAAAATAAATGGTACAAACATAGAGAGTGATCTGTTTATAAAAAGTACTGATTGTAATCAATTATTACACTATAAGAGTTTTCACCCCAATTCGGTACCTAGGAGCCAGCTGTATAGGGTTAAAAGAATCATTAGTGATCCACAACAATGTGAAGTAAGACTAAATGAAATGGAAACCAAGCTTATCAAGCGAGGTTATCCAGTTTCATTAGTTAAAAAGGAACGTATACCTTTATATATTTAGCAGAGAATAGGCACCACTATAGAAATGATAGGAGAATTCCATTTGTGTCACAGTATCATCCATATTCACTTCGTATCCATAATATCCTTAAGAAACATTGGGGTTTATTAAGAGAGAATTATCCGAATATTAGTGAATTCCAAGCCTCCCCCTTATCCTCATATAGAAAAGGTAGAACACTTATGCCGCGTACACACGGTCAGACTTTTCGTCTACAAAAGTCCGACGGACGCCGACGGACTAAAGCTGGCTGACAATCCGATCGTGTGTGGGCTTCCCCGGACTTTCAGCGGACTTTTCCAGCCGCAAATCTGACGGACTTTAGATTTGAAACATGCTTCAAATCTTTACGTCGTAACTACGCCGGACCCAGAAATCCGCTCGTCTATGTGCTAGTCCGACGGACAAAAACCCACACTAGGCAGTGTGTGATCGTATGTAGGCAAGTCCTTTCGTAAGAAAGTCTGCCGCAAGCCCGCCAAAAGTCCACCAAAAGTCTGACAAAAGTCCGTCGAAAGTCTGTCGGACAGGCTGTCAGACTTTTGTAGCCGAAAAGTCCGACCGTGTGTACGCGGCATAAGGGATCGATTGATCAGATCTGACCAATATACCCCTCCTAGCCCATTAATAACTTTTTTAGGATCCCATAATACAGGGTCATACCCATGTCTATCATGTATACAATGTAACTCCATGATAAAAGGCAAGAGTATATCCCATCCACATAAGGGGTATGATATTAAAATCAAAAGTTATTACACTAGCCAATCGTTATATGTAATATATGCAATAAAAAATGTCCATATGGGTTACTTTACATAGGAGAGACCATTCAGAACGTTAAAGATAGGATAGCAAGGCACAAATATTCAATTAGACAAATTGGTACTGTTGCCTTTAGCGAGACATTTTTTGGAGAAAGGACATTCTATTTCCCAACTAAAATTTATGGTGCTGGAGGGAATAAATAAGAATAGGAGGGGTGATAACCGACAATCCATTCTAGAAAAACGAGAGGTACATTGGACTAATTTTCTTGATACTTTTGCCCCTAAGGGTTTGAATACAGATCTGGACTTATATTTGTTTATTTAGGTGATACTTCATTTCATGTGATAGCCAGATAGTGATACATTGTGTACATGTACATCTTTTTGACAGATTAAATGAATTGATGACTTCTGTTGAAATATAGGAAAGTTCTACGCCTTGCTAACCATTTCCCCACCTGTGATATAAGGATGTATAAGAAAAGGATCTAACTTGTATTTGATCGATTACTAATCACATAATTGATTCCAAATGTGTAAAATTATGGTATTTAAGCCATGTAAGTAACTTTGACTTTAGCTGTGTGTTTGATCTGAAGAAGGGCGTAAGCTTGTGAGCCCAAAATGTAATGAACTTACACATCATGTAATGTTTGTTTGAACTTTGGTTCAAACATTACATTGGAACTTTAAGTGCAGTGATCCTCTAGACTTTTTCTTATATTTGGTCAGTGGGATGATTATATATATATATATATATATATATATATATATATATATATATATATATATATATACAGTATCTCACAAAAGTACACCCCTCACATTTTTGTAAACATTCTACTGTATCTTTTCATGTGACAACACTGAAGAAATGACACTTTGCTACAAGGTAAACATCTAACATCCACCAACTCTGTGATGTCATCATGGAGGAGTGGAAGAGGACTCCAGTGGCAACCTGTGAAGCTCTGGTGAACTCCATACCCAAGAGGGTTAAAGCAGTAGTAAACCCGCTGACTTTTTTTCCCCCTACACCTGTAAGGGAAAAGGCATAATGAGTAGGGATGAGCCGAACACCCCCTGGTTCGGTTCGCACCAGAACCTGCGAACGGATCGAAAATTTGCACGAACGTTAGAACCCCATTGACATCTATGGGACACGAACGTTCAAAATCAAAAGTGCTCATTTTAAAGGCTAATTTGCATGGTATTGTCCTAAAAAGGGTTTGGGGACCTGGGTCCTGCCCCAGGGGACATGTATCAATGCAAAAAAAAACTTTTAAAAACGGCATTTTTTTCAGGAGCAGTGATTTTAATGATGCTTAAAGTAAAAAAAAAGTGAAATATTCCTTTAAATATCGTACCTGGGGGGTGTCTATAGTATGCCTGTAAAGTGGCGCATGTTTCCCATGCTTAGAACAGTCCCTGCACAAAATGTCATTTTTAAAGGAAAAAAAGTCATTTAAAACTGCTTGCGGCTTTAATGTAATGTCGGGTCCTGGCAATATCGATGAAAATCAGTGAGACAAACGGCATGGGTACCCCCAGTCCATTACCAGGCCCTTTGGGTCTTGTATGGATATTAAGGGGAACCCCGCACCCAAATTAAAAAGAGGAAAGGTGTGGGGCCACCAGGCCCTATATACTCTGAACCAGTGGCGTAGCGTGGGGGGTGCAGAAGGGGCCGCAGCCCCGGGCGCAACATTTGGGGGGGCAAAATCCAGCACCAGGCAGTGTGTGTCACTGCCGGCTCCGTTCCCCTAATGTTTACTTCCTGTCTCCCTGAGCTCATTTGCAGCTGGCGCCCTGTGATTAGGTGAATTAGGTCATGTGGTGCGGCGGAGCTGGCCAATCCCTGATAGCGGCAGGGCCGGCCAATCGGTGATGGCGGCGGGGCCGGCCAATCGGTGATGGCGGCGGGGCCGGCCAATCCGTGTTGGCGGTCGGGCCGGCCTATCCGCGATCACCTTTGCTCCTGACTGGAGTCCACCCCATTGTGAACACCGCTGCTGCCTTCACCTCCTCCAGGCTCCCTCCTCTCCTCCGGACTGATGGAAGCCACAAGCTGCAGGTGAGGGGGTGGATACGGTCTGGGAAGAGAGGGAGCAGCCAGTCAGAGAGATAAGACAAGCAGTTAGATTCAGTATAAATTTAAAAAATTTCTGGTGTCAGGTCAGTATAAGTGCAGTATAGTGTAGTAATCAGTATAGTGTAGTGTAGTGTAGTATAATGGTCAGTGAAGTGGGCAGTGCAGTGTAGTGTGTAGTGTAATGGTCAGTGTAGTGGTCAGTGCAGTGGTCAGTGTAGTGTAGTGGTCTGTGCAGTATAGTGATCAGTGTAGTGGACAGTGTAGTGAAGTGGACAGTGCAGTGGTCAGTGTAATGGTCAGTGCAGTAGACAGTGTAGTGGTCAGTGCAGTGGACAGTGTAGTGGTCAGTGCAGTGGTCAGTGTAGTGTAATGGTCAGTGTAGTGGACAGTGTAGTGTAGTGGTCAGTGTAGTGGACAGTGTAGTGTAGTGGTCAGTGCAGTGGTCAGTGCAGTGGTCAGTGCAGTGGTCAGTGTAGTGTAGTGTAGTGTAGTGGTCAGTGTAGTGTAGTGGTCTGTGCAGTATAGTGATCAGTGCAGTGGTCAGTGTAGTGAAGTGGACAGTGTAGTGGTCAGTGTAGTGGTCAGTGCAGTGGACAGTGTAGTGAAGTGGACAGTGTAGTGGTCAGTGTAGTGGTCAGTGTAGTGGTCAGTGCAGTGGACAGTGTAGTGGTCAGTGCAGTGGACAGTGTAGTGGTCAGTGCAGTGGTCAGTGTAGTGTAATGGTCAGCGTAGTGGACAGTGTAGTGTAGTGGACAGTGTAGTGGTCAGTGCAGTGGACAGTGTAGTGGACAGTGTAGTGTAGTGGTCAGTGTAGTGGACAGTGTAGTGGTCAGTGCAGTGGACAGTGTAGTGTAATGGTCAGTGCAGTGGACAGTGTAGTGTAGTGGTCAGTGCAGTGGACAGTGTAGTGTAGTGGACAGTGAAGTGGTCAATGTAGTGTAATGGTCTGTGCAGTATAGTGATCAGTGCAGTGGTCAGTGTAGTGTAGTGATCAGTGCAGTGGTCAGTGTAGTGAAGTGGACAGTGCAGTGGTCAGTGCAGTGTAGTGGTCAGTGTAATGGTCAGTGCAGTGGACAGTACAGTGGTCAGTGTAGTGGACAGTGTAATGTAGTGGACAGCGTAGGTCAGTTTAGTGTAGTGGACAGTGTAGGAATCGGGTAGTGTAGTGGTCAGGATAGTGGACAGGTAGGTCAGTGTAGTGGCCAGTATAGGAAGCAGGTAGGTTAGTGTAGTGGTCAGGTAGGTCAGTGTAGAAATCAGGTAGGTCAGTGTAGAAATCAGGTAGGTCAGTGTAGAAATCAGGTAGATAGGTTAGTGTAGTGGTCAGTGAAGTGGACAGTGTAGTGTAGTGGTCAGTGCAGTTTAGTGGCCTGTGCAGTGTAGTGGTCAGTGTAGTGGTCAGTGCAGTCTAGTGGCCTGTGTAGTGTAGTGGTCAGTGTAGTGTAGTGGACAGCATAGTGTAGTGGACAGTGTAGAAATCGGGTAGTGTAGTGGTCAGGATAGTGGACAGGTAGGTCAGTGTAGTGGCCAGTATAGGAAGCAGGTAGGTTAGTGTAGTGGTCAGGTAGGTCAGTGCAGGAATCAGGTAGGTCAGTGTAGGAATCAGGTAGGTAGGTTACTGTAGTGGTCAGTGTAGGAATCAGGTAGGTCAGTACTATTGTAGGAAGGGAAGGGACTCGGAGTACTAAAAGTCCGCAGGTTAGGGGGCGCAAATTACTTGCCTTGCCCCGGGCGCTGACAACCCATGCTACGCCACTGCTCTGAACAGCAGTATACAGGCGGTGCAAACAAGACAGGGACTGTAGGTTTGTTGTTAAGTAGAATCTGTTTGTAATTTTGAACGGGTACATTTTTAACGTGTTTAGCTCCAGCCAAAAAATCTTTTTTAAGCTTTTTGGAAAACATAGGGAAGGGTTATCACCCCTGTGACATTTGTTTTGCTGTCTGTGCTCCTCTTCAGAAGATTTCACCTCACTTTTTGTCCCAATGACAAATGTTTTTTGAAAATTTGGGTTTTTTTGTGGAACAAGGATTGGAAAGCATCAGTGGAAAGGAGAAATGTTTTTCCCATATTAACTCTTACAGGAGAGAATTTCCCTTCCTAGGGGTAGATTTCATCTCACTTCCTGTTGTCTCCTTCCGTTTGCAAGTAGGAGTGGTTTGTAAGTTAGATGTTTGAAAGTAGGGGCCTGCCCTATATACTCAGAAGAAATTTGGGCCTTAGGTGTTGTTGTGGCCACAACACTGTAAGCCCTCACAGGGCCCTGCTGTGAAATATTAGATCAAGAATTGTAATTACATGCCCCTGTTGAACAAGGGCAGAAAAATTGGGTCTTTGGTGGTGGTGGTGCTGGTGCCACAACACTGTAAGTCCTCACTCGCTCTTGGTGGGCACAGAAATGGTCCCTGCTGTGAAATATTAGATCAAGAATTGTAATTACATGCCCTTGTTGAACAAGGGCAGAAAAATTGGGCCTTTGGTGGTGGTGCTGGTGCCACAACACTGTAAGTCCTCACTCGCTCTTGGTGGGCGCAGAAACGGGCCCTGCTGTGAAATATTAGATCAAGAATTGTAATTACATGCCCCTGTTGAACAAGGGCAGAAAAATTGGGATTTTGGTGGTTGTGGTGCTGGTGCCACAACACTGTAAGTCCTCACTCACTCTTGGTGGGCGCAGAAAAGGGCCCTGCTGTGAAATATTAGATCAAGAATTGTAATTACATTCCCCTGTTGAACAAGGGCAGAAAAATTGGGCCTTCGGTGGTGTTGGTGGTGCTGGTGCCACAACACTGTAAGTCCTCACTCACTCTTGGAGGGTGCAGAAACAGGCCCTGCTGTGAAATATTAGATCAAGAATTGTAATTACATGCCCCTGTTGAACAAGGGCAGACAAAATTGGGCCTTTGGTGTTGGTGGTGCTGGTGCCACAACACTGTAAGTCCTCACTCGCTCTTGGTGGGCGCAGAAATGGGCCCTGCTGTGAAATATTAGATCAAGAATTGTAATTACATGCCCCTGTTTAACAGGGGCTGAAAAATTAAGCCTTAGGCACTGGTGCTGGTGCCACAACACTGCAACCCCTCACAGATACTCTAGTTGGAACGCAGGAATGAGCCCTGCTGCAAAGTATTGCATCAAAAATTGTAATTACATGCCCCTGTTAAACAAGGGATGAAAAACTGCTTTGCCAGACAAAGTACCCTGAGCATGGGTGAGAGAGGATGAGGAGGATGAGGATGGCTTGGTCATCCACTCGACCAAGTCTTCCGCATGTTGCGGCTCAACATGGCCAGCTGCCGAAAAAAAGGCCAAGCGTGTCCCACGGCCACGTGCTGATGAGGATGCACCGTCTCCACGACCAGCACTAGACACAGAGCCTGCTTGCCCTCTTTTATTGGCTTGTGACTGTCTGCCTCTCCTTGTTGGCCTTCCAGACATACTAATGGCCTGTAGCTGCACCAAGCTGGGATATATATATCTATATATATCTATCTATATATATAGATAGATATATATATATATGTACTGATACTGCAGCTAGCAAAATCAACTGCCTGCCTGTAGTATGAGAACACCACCAACCTTCTACAGGTAGCTTTAGGTGAATACTGTGCAGAGCTCGCAAAAAAATAACTTGCAGCTTATTTAGCTGCCTGCAGTAGTGATAGGATCAGGAAAACACCACCAACCTTCTACAGGTAGCTTTAGCTGAACACTGTGCAGAGCTCGAAAAAAAATAACTTGCAGCTTATTTAGCTGCCTGCGGTAGTGATAGGATCAGGAAAACAACACCAACCTTCTACAGGTAGCTTTAGCTGAACACTGTGCAGAGCTCACAAAAAAATAACTTGCAGCTTATTTAGCTGCCTGCGGTAGTGATAGGATCAGGAAAACACCACCAACCTTCTACGGGTAGCTTTAGCTGAACACTGTGCAGAGCTTGCAAAAAAATAACTTGCAGCTTATTTAGCTGCCTGCGGTAGTGATAGGATCAGGAAAACACCACCAACCTTCTACAGGTAGCTTTAGCTGAACACTGTGCAGAGCTCGCAAAAAATAACTTGTAGGTTTAGCTGAACACTGTGAGCAGGACGCACTACACTAACTTGTAGCTTTAGATGAACACTGTGCAGAGGTCTCACTACACTAACTTGTAGTTTTAGCTGAACACTGTGAGCAGGACGCACTACACTAACTTGTAGCTTTAGATGAACACTGTGCAAAGGTCTCACTACACTAACTTGTAGTTTTAGCTGAACACTGTGAGCAGTACGCACTACACTAACTTGTAGCTTTAGATGAACACTGTGCAGAGGTCTCACTACACTAACTTGTAGTTTTAGCTGAACACTGTGAGCAGGACGCACTACACTAACTTGTAGCTTTAGATGAACACTGTGCAGAGGTCTCATTATACTAACTTGTAGTTTTAGCTGAACACTGTGAGCAGGACGCACTACACTAACTTGTAGCTTTAGATGAACATGGTGCAGAGGTCTGACTACACTAACTTGTAGTTTTAGCTGAACACTGTGAGCAGGATGCACTACACTAACTTGTAGCTTTAGATGAATACGGTGTAGAGGTCTCACTACACTAACTTGTAGTTTTAGCTGAACACTGTGAGCAGGACGCACTACACTAACTTGTAGCTTTAGATGAACACTGTGCAGAGGTCTCACTACACTAACTTGTAGTTTTAGCTGAACACTGTGAGCAGGACGCACTACACTAACTTGTAGCTTTAGATAAACACTGTGCAGAGGTCTCACTACACTAACTTGTAGTTTTAGCTGAACACTGTGAGCAGGACGCACTACACTAACTTGTAGCTTTAGATGAACACTGTGCAGAGGTCTCACTACACTAACTTGTAGTTTTAGCTGAACACTGTGAGCAGGACGCACTACACTAACTTGTAGCTTTAGATAAATACGGTGCAGAGGTTTCACTACACTAACTTGTAGTTTTAGCTGAACACTGTGAGCAGGACACACTACACTAACTTGTAGCTTTAGATGAACATTGTGCAGAGGTCTCACTACACTAACTTGTAGTTTTAGCTGAACACTGTGAGGAGGACGCACTACACTAACTGTAAATAGTCTAGCTGCCTGACTGTGGTACTAATAGGATCAAAAGAACACCAGCAATTTTCTTCAGGTAGCTGTAAATACTGTAACAAGACAAGCCTGCCTGTCAGTAGGAAGATAACAGGAATGGACCTAGCTAAACTGAATACAGTGTATATATATATATATATATATATATATATGCAACACCTGGGATGCATATATATATACACAGTACACTGTAAGTGCAGCTAACTCAGTGACTGTCCTGCCTAATCTAGCTAACTCAAATGAAATGACACTGTCTCTCTCTCTCTCTATCTAAGCATGCCGAAACACACTACACAGGGCCGCCGTGCAGGTGGCCTTATATAGTGTGGGGCATGTTCTAAACCCCCTGAGCCATAATTGGCCAAAGCCACCCTGGCTTTGGCCAATTACAGCTCTCTCTACCGACGACACTGTGATTGGCCAAACATGCGGGTCATAGTGCATGCTTGGCCAATCATCGGCCAGCAATGCACTGTGATGCCGCAGTGAATTATGGGCCGTGACGCGCCACACGAACTTGGCGCGAACGGCCCATAACGTTCGGAATTCGGCGAACGACCCAACAGCCGATGTTCGAGTCAAACATGGGTTCAGCTCAAACACGAAGCTCATCCTTAATAATGAGCTAGTATGCACTGCATACTAGGTCATTGTGAGATACTTACCTTAGAACGAGGCGCCGGCATTTCACCCGGTCCTCGCCGAGGGAGCTGACATTTCCCCTTGGCGTGTCTTCCGGATATCATGGCTCCGGCACTGTGAGTGGCCGGAGCCGCAATGTCGTCACTCCCGCGCGTGCGCGCGAGAGACTTTTTTCCGGCAAAGTCCTGCAGCTGCCGGGCTTTCAGCCGAGAATCCCCTGTGCACATGCGCCGCTGCAGTCAGTGGTTCATTGTGAGGGGAATATCTCCTAAACCGTACAGGTTTAGGAGATATTTTTTTTACCTACAGGTGAGCCTTATTATAGGCTTACCTGTAGGTCAAAGTTTAAAAAATAGGTATACAACCGCTTTAAGGCAGTGCTGGAAAATAATGACACTTTGGGCCCAATTTGGACATTTTCACTCACTTTTGTTGCCAGCGGTTTAGACATTAATGGCTGTGTGTTGAGTTATTTTGAGGGGACAGCAAATTTACACTGTTATACAAGCTGTACACTCAATTCTTTACATTGTAGCAAAGTGACATTTCTTCAGTGTTGTCACATGAAAAGATAGAATAAAATATTTACAAGAATGTGAGGGGTGTACTCACTTTTGTGAGATACTGTATTTATTATTAGTTAGTTAGTTATTATTTCTGATTTTAAAATTTTTGGACTTTTGAATTTTTGGATTTTCGTTCTTATTTTCGTATTTTCATTCTTTCAAATTTTCGGATTTTCGTTCTTATTTTTGGATTTTTGTTCTTTCTAATTTTCGGATTTTCATTCTTATTTTTGGATTTTTGAATTTTTGAATTTCGAATATTTACGAATTATTAAAATAAAAAATACCGCATCTAAACGAATCAAACATAACAAATTCCATTTTTTCCCAAGTTCTGAAATTTTTTATTTTTGAAATAACGAATTTTGATCATAACGAATGACCCGAAAAATTAAAAAAATAACTAAAAAACGAATGAAACAAAAATGAACAAATTTTTCAGCAGTGCACATGTCTATATAATATAGGATAGGATCATAGTAATATAAACACTTATTATACAACTTACTCTGTGCTGGAATCTATTTTGTTCAGATTTATTTTTCTTCATGTACATTCCATGTAGAACATTGGCCAGAACATATACAGCCCTGTATGCATAAGAGATGAAATCTGTATGAGTGTAAAATAAGAATGAAACATCTTTTACATCTTTACAAAGTTCTGCAGAAAATCGTTGGTATGTTTGTAAAAGGTTATTTTTGATTATGTTTTTGGAAAGGCAGTGAAATTGAAAAAGCCCAATATCTTCCATTATGGGGTCATTTAAGGAGCAGGAGAAGTTGACACCATCCTTAAAAGGATTGATTTTTACTTCTATTTTTTGTAGCCAAACAAAAATGAAGCTGCAGTTGATTAATCCATAGCTATCCAGACCGAAACTGGATAGTTTATTCCATGTTGGTGGGAAAATAAATGTGATAGTTTTGATAATGGAGGGTATAGGAGAAATAAAATAAAACAAATGTGTTGTGTAGATTCCACACATTATGATAACTTTAGCCAATGATTCATTAATAATCCTAATTGCCTGAAAAACATCTGCTTCATTACCAGTGAGTTGAGTGATGTAATCTATGCAGATCCCTTGTTGGCTCATCATCTTACTCAGTTCTCTGGACTCCTCATCACTGCTGCCATCACCTGATGTTAATATTCCAACCCAGTTCCACCCAAAATGCTGCAAAAGTTGTATAATAGCTGTAAAACGGACCCGATCATCTGGTGTCATACGGAAGAAAGTTGGAAACATTTTTTCATCACTCAGGCGAGGGTCAGTGGATCGATAACCGATCTGGATAGAATGTTAGGAAATAGATAAATGGGATGTTAGTATTCAAATATTGAAAATGTGTAAAATGGAATATACAAATGGCAACCAGACAAGAAACACCTATGGCAAGCACTAGAATTGGACCCCTGTCCAGACATCTGACACCCACAGATGATTAGACTAGACATGTGCAGTTTGTTTCCTTCCAAATTAATATTAATACCAACCTAATCGTCCTCTTCGTTCTTCTCAAAACCTCCTGCTCTCTAGCTCCCTCATCACCTCCTCCCATGCTCGCCTCCAGGACTTTTCCAGAGCTTCTCCATTCCTATGGAACTCCTTACCCCAATCTGTCCGATTATCCCCTACTCTGTTTGCTTTTAGATGATCCCTAAAAAACTCTCCTCTTCAGAGAAGCCTATCCTAGCCACACCTAAAAATTTAATTTCACTTATCTCCATCTGATCATCCCCCACAGTTATTACCTTTTGTTTCACTTGACCCTCCTTTCTAGATTGTAAGCACTAATGAGCAGGGTCCTCTGATCCCTCCTGTATTGATTTGTATTGTAACTGTACTGTTTGCCCTCATGTTGTAAAGCGCTGCGCAAACTGTTGGCACTATATAAACCCTGTATAATAATAATAATAATAATAATATTCGGACACATTTTTCGTTATTCAGAGATTCGGATATGTCAGAATACCTGAATTACAATATAAACAAATTTTACAGAATGCTCCAAATAACGTAACAAAATTCATCCATATTTCGGAAATTCGGACTGAAATTCTAATCCAATTTTACATTGAACTCCAGTCGAATTCTAACTACACATATTGCTGAAATCAAAGACTGTGTGTGTTATTAGAGTACCGTTTGGAAATAATGCTTTTTTTGTTAAGCCAAAGGTGATTTAAAGTGGATATAAACCCACTCTCATCCTTTCCAAACTACTGCCATAGTGGTTATCTATAAGGATATACATGCCTCCTACATGTATCCTTACCTGTCTAATGTCTCCCCTCTGTCTGTTCTGAGACCTGAAAAACTGCAGATTGTGTGGGTGGGTCTGTTGTCTGGAGCTCAGTGGGTGGAGTCATGATGTCAGTAGACTCCCCGCCCACCTCTACACTCCCCTTGTCAACATGCATTTTCTCCTGTGTATTTCTTATTTCAAATATTTTTATTGATTTTTATATGATGTACAGTATATGATCATAAATACATGGACATTGGATTCATACATGTCGAGTACTGAAACATTAGCAATAAGAGGGATTGAGAAAGAATGTTGAAACCTAGCTTCAGGCTACGGTAAACTATAAAACTACATTTCCAGACATGCTCTTTGACCAAATGAGCTATGTCAATTAATGGGCCACCCTAGGGGCCCACCACCACCTCTGTAATTCCAGTTATGGACTAACCAGGACGCCCCGCACACCCCTCCCCAATGGGATCTTCCTGAAGGTGAGTACAGTGACCCCCCAGAGTCCACTTCTAATTTCTTAGAGGCTGTCACTGGAGAAGAAGCGGAAGGCAATACAGGTAGTGCCCTCCAAATTGAGGTACCATACTAAGGGTGGGAGATAACTTTTAGCTGCAGGAGGGGTAGTGAACCTCCGGCGGGCCCGTAACATCTTATCATAGTTTTCCCCTGAGGGAGAACTGCATAACCCTGTGTGTTACAGAAATGTGGGGGACAAGAGAGTCCCAGAGGAGGAGGAAAGAGAATGTAGGAAAAGAAGAGGGGGAGGAGGGAGAGGGATAAGGACGAGTTTGGGTCGGGGGGGAAGGTGTTAACATTTGCTCCTGCTGTCATTCCCGGCAAGAGGTTAATGTTCTGAAGTGAGGCCCACGGGCTCCCAGGTGGTCATGAACTTCCCCACTTTATCATTGAGTTTTGCTACTAAATGCTCCTGAGACATTATCCATGAAATTTTTCTAACACAACTCTTGAGGGATACAGTAGGCTTTTTCCAACATTTAGCAATGGTGATTTTAGCTCCCAATAGAATGAAATAGGATAGTACTTGTGAGTGTTTAGGTAAACCAGGAACATTCTGATTAACCACTTCAGCCCCGGAAGGATTTACCCCCTTCCTGACCAGAGCACTTTTTACAAATTGGCACTGCGTCGCTTTAACTGCTAATTGCGCGGTCATGCAATGCTGTAACCAAACGAAATTTGCGTCCTTTTCTTCCCACAAATAGAGCTTTCTTTTGATGGTATTTGATCACCTCTGCCGTTTTTATTTTTTGCGCTATACACGGAAAAAGACCGAAAATTTTGAAAAAAAATGATATTTTCTACTTTTTGTTCTAAAAAAAATCCAATAAACTCAATTTTAGTCATACATTTAGGCCAAAATGTATTTGGCCACATGTCTTTGGTAAAAAAAATGTCAATAAGTGTATATTTATTGGTTTGCGCAAAAGTTATAGCGCCTACAATCTAGGGTACATTTTCTGGAATTTACACAGCCTTTAATTTATGACTGCCTATGTCGTTTCTTGAGGTGCTAAAATGGCAGGGCAGTACAAAACCCCCACAAATGACCCCATTTTGGAAAGTAGACACCCCAAGGAAATTGCTGATAGGCATGTTGAGCCCATTGAATATTCATTTTTTTTGTCCCAAGTGATTGAATAATGACAAAAAAAAAAAAAAAAAAAAAAAAATTACAAAAAGTTGTCACTAAACGATATATTGCTCACACAGGCCATGGGCATATGTGGAATTGCACCCCAAAATACATTTAGCTGCTTCTCCTGAGTATGGGGATACCACATGTGTGGGACTTTTTGGGAGCCTAGCCGCATACGGGGCCCCGAAAACCAATCACCGCCTTCAGGATTTCTAAGGGTGTACATTTTTGATTTCACTCTTCACTGCCTATCACAGTTTCGGAGGTCATGGAATGCCCAGGTGGCACAAACCCCCCCCAAATGACCCCATTTTGGAAAGTAGACACCCCAAGCTATTTGCTGAGAGGCATGGTGAGTATTTTGCAGCTCTCATTTGTTTTTGAAAATGAAGAAAGACAAAAAAAAAAATTTTTTTTTTCTTTTTTTAATTTTCAAAACTTTGTGACAAAAAGTGAGGTCTGCAAAATACTCACTATACCGCTCAGCAAATAGCTTTGGGTGTCTACTTTCCAAAATGGGGTCATTTGGGGGGGGTTTGTGCCACCTGGGCATTCCATGGCCTCCGAGACTGTGATAGGCAGTGAAGAGTGAAATCAAAAATTTACGCCCTTAGAAAGCCTGAAGGCGGTGCTTGGTTTTCGGGGTCCCATACGCGGCTAGGCTCCCAAAAAGTCTCACACATGTGGTATCCCCGTACTCAGGAGAAGCAGCAGAATGTATTTTGGGGTGTAATTTCACATATTCCCATGGCATGTTTGAGCAATATATAATTTAGTGACAACTTTGTGCAAAAAAAAAAAAAAAAAAAAAAATTTGTCTCTTTCCCGCAACTTGTGTCACAATATAAAATATTCCATGGACTCGACATGCCTCTCAGCAAATAGCTTGGGGTGTCTACTTTCCAAAATGGGGTCATTTGGGGGGGGTTTGAACTGTCCTGGCATTTTATGCACAACATTTAGAAGCTTATGTCACACATCACCCACTCTTCTAACCACTTGAAGACAATGCCCTTTCTGACACTTTTTGATTACATGAAAAAATTATTTTTTTTTGCAAGAAAATTACTTTGAACCCCCACACATTATATATTTTTTTAAAGCAAATGCCCTACAGATTAAAATGGTGGGTGTTTAATTTTTTTTTTTCACACAGTATTTGCGCAGCGATTTTTCAAACGCATTTTTTGGGGAAAAAACACACTTTTTACATTTTAATGCACTAAAACACACTATATTGCCCAAATGTTTGATGAAATAAAAAAGATGATCTTAGGCCGAGTACATGGATACCAAACATGACATGCTTTACAATTGCGCACAAACGTGCAGTGGCAACAAAATAAATACATTTTTAAAAGCCTTTAAAAGCCTTTACAGGTTACCACTTTAGATTTACAGAGGAGGTCTACTGCTAAAATTACTGCCCTCGATCTAACCGTCGCGGTGATACCTCACATGCATGGTGCAATTGCTGTTTACATTTGACGCCAGACCGACGCTTGCGTTCGCCTTAGCGCGAGAGCAGGGGGGACAGGGGTGCTTTTTTTTTTTTTTTTTTTTTTTTCTTTATTATTTTTTTGCTTTTTTATCTTATTTTAAAACTGTTCCTTTCATTTTTTTTTTTTTTAATCATTTTTACTGTTATCTCAGGGAATGTAAATATCCCCTATGATAGCAATAGGTAGTGACAGGTACTCTTTTTTTGAAAAAATTGGGGTCTATTAGACCCTAGATTTCTCCTCTGCCCTCAAAGCATCTGACCACACCAAGATCGGTGTGATAAAATGCTTCCCCAATTTCCCAATGGCGCTATTTACATCCGGCGAAATCTAAGTCATAAAATGCTCGTAGCTTCCGGTTTCTTAGGCCATAGAGATGTTTGGAGCCACTCTGGTCTCTGATCAGCTCTATGGTCAGCTGGCTGAATCACCGGCTGCATTCTCAGGTTCCCTGTTGAGACAGGAGAGCCAGAGAAAAACACGGAAGACGATGGGGGGGGGGGGGCATTCTCTCCCACTGCTTGTAAAAGCAGTCTAGAGGCTAATTAGCCGCTAGGATTGCTTTTACATGAAAGCCGACCGCTGGCTGAAAAGAATGATACCAAGATGATACCTAAACCTGCAAGCATCATTTTGGTATAACCACTCAAAGTCGTGAATGCTGTACCTGAAGACAAAAATATGGCTAACAATAAAGCACAGTAAATGGTAAAGTATAAAAAATTGCATACCTGAAAAGCAAACATGATAAAACATAATAACAATAAAACATTGCAGCATAGAATACAGTAAAAAAGAGCAGAACAATAGAGAGAATAGAGAGAGAGAGAATAGAGAGAGAACAATAAAACGACAACTATTACTTTTTATTTTATATTTTTGTTTGTGTTTTTTTTTTTTTTTTTTACACTTTTTTTGTAACTGTAACTTTTATAACTGTAACCGGTTCCAGGTTCGGGTCTCTCAAAATGCGATGGCATCTTGGGAGACCCTGTGAAAGTGTGTCCTAGTCTGTGCAATGCTGTACCCTACGCTAATACTCAGCTAGTGAATGGTAGCATTCAAAACATTCACCAATGCAAAGACCAGGATTGTCAGGACAGGAGGGACAATAATAGCGGGTGTCACGCCTATATCCGTGCTTACTGCAGACACGACATCTTTTTTGGGAGGGTTCGTTGGGTAGGGGTACTAGGGGGAGGACATAAAGAAAATGCCTCTCATGCAGCCGACTGCATTTGGTTGGGGATGTGAATGGGGGAAGTACGGGCGCTGCAGAAGCGGTGGGTTCCCAATTAGGATTGGCGAATGCAGCAAGAAGGGCATTATGGGCATGACGGGCCTGTGTTTGTCTTCTTTGTGGCAGCGGGACACTATTTGTGCTTGCCACCTCACCAGCTTGAACTGCACTTATGGGACTCGCCACGTCACCAAGTGTTACTGCAGTGCTGGTTTGACTATGACCGGGGTGTACTAGGCCGCTGGCGCTTGCCAGTTCACCAAAACGCTACCAAAAAAACTGTTAACGATCGCAGGGATCAGGCCTGACTCTGCGAACGCTGCAGTTATGCGTTTAGTGTTTTGTAAGTGACAGTGATCGATCGATACTGCACTTGGGTGGGCTGGGCTGGGCCGGGCGGAGGGGCAAAACGCAGGTGCTAGCAGGTATCTGGGCTGATCCCACTAACACTGCGTTTTTGGGAACCCTAAACTGCTGGGGATGCCAGTATAGATCTGATCGGATCAGATCAGATATTGATCAGTTCAGATACTATACCACTAAGGGAGGTGTACGGTGCGTGCGTGGGTGTTAGCGCTACTGGCACTAATCTGACGCTGCCTGGGGCTGGTGCTTGCCAGTTCACCAAAACGCTACCAAAAAAACTGTTAGCGATCGCAGGGATCAGGCCTGACTCTGCGAACGCTGCAGTTATGCGTTTAGTGTTTTGTAAGTGACAGTGATCGATCGATACTGCACTTGGGTGGGCTGGGCTGGGCCGGGCGGAGGGGCAAAACGCAGGTGCTAGCAGGTATCTGGGCTGATCCCGCTAACACTGCGTTTTTGGGAATCCTAAACTGTTGGGGACGCTAGTATAGATCTGATCGGATCAGATATTGATGCGTTCAGATACTATACCACTAAGGGAGGTGTACGGTGCGTGCGTGGGTGTTAGCGCTACTGGCACTAACCTGACGCTGCCTGGGGCTGGTGCTTGCCATTTCACCAAAACGCTACCAAAAAAACTGTTAGCGATCACAGGGATCAGGCCTGACTCTGCGAACGCTGCAGTTATGCGTTTAGTGTTTTGTAAGTGACAGTGATCGATCGATACTGCACTTGGGTGGGCTGGGCCGAGCCGGGCGGAGGGGCAAAACGCAGGTGCTAGCAGGTATCTGGGCTGATCCTGCTAACACTGTGTTTTTGGGAACCCTAAACTGCTGGGGACGCTAGTATAGATCTGATCAGATCAGATATTGATCCGTACAGATACTATACCACTAAGGGAGGCGTATGCTGCGTGCGTGGGTGTTAGCGTTACTGGCGCTAATCTGACGCTGCCTGGGGCGACGCATATCACCGCCGGGCGATCAGGGGGCTAAATCTTTATTCGGCGGGTGCCCTGACACTATAAAAAATAAACAAACTAACCAGCGTCACCCGTAACAGTTATACAGTGATCAGTGGTGAAAGGGTTAACTAGGGGGCAATCAAGGGGTTAAAACATTTATTAGGTAGTATATGGGGGTCCCTGTCGCTATAAAACGCTGACGGCGAACCTAAATATTTACCTCACTAACTAGCGTCACCAGTGACACTAATACAGCGATCAGAAAAATGATCGCTTAGCGACACTGGTGACGGGGGGTGATCAAGGGGTTAAAACTTTATTAGGGGGGGTTAGGGGGGTACCCTAGACCTACAGGGGGGTAATACTAACTGTCCTAACACTGTAAATGTCACAAACTGACACCAATACAGTAATCAGAAAAAAAAAAAAAAAAAAAAAAAAAAACCTGCTGGTGTCAGTTTGTGACAGGGGGGGGGGGTGATCGGGGGGGGATCGGGGGGCGATCGGGGGGGGGATCGGGGTGTTTAGTGTGCCTGGCATGTTCTACTGTGTGTAGTGTGTTGGTGCACTTACATTGCAGTCTTCTCTCCTCGGCCCGGAACGGAAAATACCGAGCCGAGGAGAGATGACATCATTTCCTCTGCCTCTGTGTACAATACAGAGGCAGGGAAATGATCCCATTGGCTGAGAGCGATCGCGAGGGGGGGGCCACGAATGGATGGCCTCCCCCTCACCTCCGATCGCCGGGGGAGATTTGCCGACCGCCGCTGGCACCGGGGGGGGGTCCGATCGGACCCCCCACCCGCGGGCAGGCAAGGACGTACATATACGTCCTTTTGCCTGCCCGTGCCGCTCTGTCGACGTATATAGTCGTGCGGCGGTCGGCAAGTGGTTAAGGAGTGATAAATGTATGTTGGGGGCTACGGACATTTTAAATAAGTTACTAATAATTCGGAAAATTTTCTGCCAAAAGTTTTTGATACAAAGGCATGTCCACCAAATGTGAATCATTAAGCTCTCGAGCGAACAACCTCTGAAGCATAGGGGGGGATGTTCCAGGAAATATCATTGCTTATCTGGCAGGAACATAGTACCACCTTGAAATAACCTTTATGCTGGCTTCTATAAGAGAGATATTGCAGATACCTTTGAAGGAGCTAGTCCAATATCTGTACCAATCTGCTGATGTCCAAGTTCGGCCTGTATCCTCCTCCCAGGTCTTTGCGTATACTGGCTTGTCGAGCTTTGTCAAAAGCACCGTGTAGATCAAGGAGATTCCCACATTTTTGGTCCAGGGTATTGGAGCACCAGTGCTCGTAGGGGGTTATGGATGGAGATTTTGAATTGTTACGCCAAATGTTGTGTACAAAATGTGAAATTTAAGTGAATCTGAATGTTTCCGAGTCTGGCATGTCAAGTTTTTTCTGACAGTAAGATAAGGTTAGTGGGCCAGTTGGGGTAAGGAAGTGGCCAATTTGATAGAACCCTTTATCAGTCCACCATCTGAATGCTTGTATGTTTACACCCGGGGGGAAGTCAGTATTATGAAAAATATGTGAGAGAGGTTTTAGAGGAGAGGTCAGGATAGTTTGAATAGCTTGGTACTGAGTGATATGGAGTGCGACAGAGTGGGGGCCATTATGGCTGGTCTGATTTTAGGGTCGCACCACAAAAGGTAGTCAAGGGTGTGAAGAGGCGTTGTTCTTCTTTCTATAGAGAGCCAGTCTGGTTTTGGACCCCTAGAGATGATCATTGATATTTGGGACAATTGAGCAGCTTAGTAATAGCCCCAAAGATCCGGTAGTCCCATTCCGCCCTAAAATTTTAGGCAAAGAAGGACACTGGACGGGCATCTATATCCCTTCTTTCCCCAGACAAAGTGTGTAATTTCCGCTTGGAGTTTGCGGAGGAAACTTTTCTTCAATGGGATTGGAAGGGAGCGGAATAAATACAGGAGGCGTGGGAGAAGTGTCATTTTCACAGCATGTACCCTTCCCAGCCAGGATAGACCACACCTAGACCATTTATCAAGTTCCCCCCTGCATTTACATATTATGGGGGGGTAATTAGCTTTAAAGAGGCTACTGATGTCCGCTGTAAGGTTAATTTCAAGATATCGGATGGTCCTCTGGGCCCAGGGGAAGTCAAAATTGCTAGCGAGTTGAGAAAGGAGGCCGGCAGGTACAGTAACATTTAGCGTGATAGATTTATTCATATTAACCGCCAAACCTGAGACTGCACTGAATGCGGTTAGAACTTTGTATATCCCCAGAATAGAGATAAGTGGGGAGGTAATTAACAGTATGAGATCATCCGCATAGAGAGCGCATTTATGTTCCTGATCTCCGCACTGTACCCTTTTAATGTCCGGGTTTGATCTAATAGCTATGACCAGGGTCTCTATAGCTATTGCAAATAGGAGGAGGGACAGTGGACACCCCTGTCTGGTGCCCCTGCCTATAGGGAACGAAGTTGAGTATCTACCCAGTAGACGTACCTGTGCTGTCGGTTTGGAGTATAGGGAGCAAATCATGTTTAAGCAGTATGGACCAAAACCCCATTTTTGTAGGATGTCAAACAAGTATGTCCAATCTATGGAATCAAAGGCCTTATGTAGGTCAATTGATAAAAGAAATTATTTTTGAGGGGGGCCTCCATCCCAATGAGATTGTAAAAGGGAAATAATGTCAATGGTCCTTCTTGCCGTCCAGGGATAAAACCCACCTGATCTCTATGAATATATGAGGGAATGAAGCTAGACACCCTGTTCGCCAAAATTTTTGTTAGGATCTTAATGTCATTATTCATTAAAGATATTGGGCGGTAATTTCCCACCTCACTGTGGTCTTTCTCTGGTTTAGGAATCATGGAGATATAAGCTGCGTTTAGGTCTGGTCCTAATGGAGAACCCTCTCTAAGGGAGTTAAAAAATTTGGAAAGGTGTGGGGCTAGTGTAGATGCAAACTTTTTATAGTACCCCGTAGAGAATCCATCTGGGCCTGGAGCTGAGCCTAGTTTTAGAGAATTAATCCTATCTAGAACTTCTGACTGGGAGAAAGGGCTCTCTAGTAAATCACTGTGGTCCTTAGAGAGGGAGAGCAATACGATGGAGTTCAAGAATTCCTGCTGTGGTTTCACTAAGTGAGGGGGTCGCGGTTTATAAAGATCCACGTAGTATTGGAGGAAAGCTTTCACTATTTTAGCGGGGTTCTGAGACAGTTCCCCGGATTGTAGCTTCACTTTTGGAAAGGCTAATGATCTGGGTTTGGGGCTAAGCTTAACCGCGAGTTTCGAGCCAATCTTGACCTTTTGGGAGTAGAATTTAGCCCCTGACCATCTGAGTTGTTTCTCAGCCGTTGTAGTGAGGTTCAGGTTTAGCAGTGCCTGTGCTTTATCCAATTTGTCTAGCAATTCTGGAGAGGGGTTTAGCTTGTGGGTTCCTGAGAGGGATTTGAAGTCTGCTGTAAGTTTAACCATGTCCGCTCTGTGTTCTTAATTTGTAATTAGGATTAATTTCCCCCTGATTACTGACTTGTGTGCAGCCCATACCGTCTCAGGGGAAACATCACTTGTGGAATTTATATCAAAGTATTCCTTTATAGCTCCTTCTATGATGGTACACTGTATGTGGTCACTTAATAAAGATTTCTGTAGCCGCCATCGTGGGGTGATAGAACAGGCTCTTTGGGTGACTAGTGTGACCATCGAGTGGTCAGAAAGGGAGGTGTCCACTATCTTGGAATTCAAAACCAAAGGGATCGTAGAGGGTCTAGTGAAGATGTGGTCTATCCTGGCATAGGAACAATGGGGAGCTGAGTAATGAGTGTAGTCTTTAGAGTGTGGGTGAGTCTCCCTCCAAATGTCTATTAATCCTATTTCATGAAGAAGATTTGCTATTTTAGCACTTTGTCTGGAAGGGCGTTTAGGATTAGGGATACCAGTACCTGTCTTGTCCAAAGAAAAATCGAAAAAGCTGTGTTGGAGTCCCCACCAATAAAGATTGTGCCCTTAAGATGTGGTTGGTTATGTAACAGGGAGTCAAAAAAAACTTGCTGACCATTGTTGGGAGAGTAAGAAGAGACAAAGGTATATAACTCTCCATCAATGGTCCCTGAGACCAAAATAAAATGGCCCAGGGGATCCAACACAGTTTCTGAATGAGCAATGTTAATGTGTTTGGCAAAACAAATGGCAACGCCCTTTGTTTTGTTATTTGCAGAGGCGAGGAAAAACAGTGGGAAGTGTTGGTAAAGAAACGTGGGTTGGTAAGATGTGGGGAAGTGAGTCTCTTGAGGGAAGAGGACATCTGTGTGCATGGACTTGTATAACTGAAACAGTTTTCTACGTTTAATGGGGGAGTTGAGTTCCTGGGCATTGTTAGATATGATTTTAAGAGTATGCTTCCCAGTGGGAGGATTATCCATTAAATATGGGAGGTGAGGTCAGGATTTCGTTAAAGATCTTACCGTGCCGGAAGACGGTCGGGGCTCCCATTAGCCCTAGTGTGGTTGAAGTAGTCTTGTCAAGACCTGGGAGGAGAGATCGAAGCCGGACCCTGAACCTGTGAGCGTATAAGTGCAAAAGGGAGGCAAGGGGGGGGGAGAGATGAAAGAGAGCAGGAGAGAAAGCACAAGTGTTATGTCAACGTTCAGTAACAAATATATTTGTAAACACAAGTAACATTGCATAAAAATTGGGGGGCTCCTAGGCTCCCCCCATATCCCAGGGTAGGATGGGGATCCCCTCCTAACCCTATAAACTGAGAGGACCGGTGTCCCATTTCAGGGGCTGCCGGTAAAAGAACCAATGGCATTAACTGCCCACTTGGTTCCTAGCGGAGGTGCACTGGAACCACCTCTACCCTGCCACCAGTAGAACATATCTATATGAAAGGAGGATGTCTAAAGGAAATCATGTGTAACTTAAATGCAAAAGGAAACTCAACAGAGAATTTGTAATCTTAACTGTCCCCCCCCCCGGCCCACTCCTCCGCCCTAGAGCCCAGGGGGGGATTAAATTTTAAATTGGGGGGAGATCAATACAGATAGGGTAAATCATATAAATCAGTTTCCCCCCTCCCCGCCGGTGAGCTCCACAAAATTAATGGACTAATGGATGTATTAGGCCATACATAAGTCCCCAAATAGTATCCTGAGCAGCTCGTGAGAACCAGTGTCCTGCAGGAGTCACGAGTTTCTTGACCTTCCCACATTCCCGAAAGGCGTGCAGTAAAGGCCATTCTCCAGGGGTGTTTCTTCAGGGGGAAGACCGCAGTCAAGGTCCCCGTTGTGGTATGTCCCCAGGGTCCAGGGGCCCTCGAGAAGATTAAGTTATAAGTAAAATTAAAAGGGTATTTCAGGACTGTGGTAGACAAAAGGGAAGTTCGAATCAGAGCCCTGATCCTGATGGGGCCAAAACATCAAGTAGGGAAGTTTTCTTTGGTGCGTTTGGAACTCTGCTTCAGCCAGGAAGGTTGCAGTGGGCTCGCTGGTGGTGGACATTTTGTGGAGGCGGGAGTATTCCTGCCCTGCTGAGGGTATGATGGGTCTTGTGAGATCAGGCCTAGATGTAAAGGCATTCACATTCAGTGAGGGTTGAGAAGCTGTAGCTTTTATTTTTGTAAGCAAAATTTAGACGCAGGGGAAACGACCAGTGATAGGTAATTTCATTTTCGATCAAGTGTTGGATCAGCGGTTTGAGAGAGCACCTCTTCTGTACCGTGTACGGCGATAAGTCAGCGAATATTTTAATCCTGTGGCTGAGCAGTTTGAGGTCGTCAGTACCCCTAGGCCTTCTCATCACCTCCTCCTTCACCGAATAAAAGTGAGGTTTCACGATTATATCGCAGGGGAGCCCATCTGAGCGGGGGGGGGGGGTTGCAGGGCTCCTGTGTATTTCTTACACTGAACTTCTGCTATGATCACTAACATCCAGTCAAAAACCAGGAAAGTCACCACATGACTTCAGCATGCCCAATCATGCAGCCAATCCTGGGAGAACTAGAGAAGAAAGGAGGAGGGGATCTAAAGTACAGACAATGTCCCTCAGGCTCATGCATGAGATATGTAAACCACCTGTCACTCACAGCAAGGGAGAAGAACTGAATCCTATTTCTCTGTGTGTCAGTTTTTATCGTACTGAAAAAAGATAAGAGGATTGCTCAGAGCTTGATTAACTCTTTGTGACAAGACTGGGCACAGATGACATAAAATCCTATACTATACAAGGTACAAGCCTTAATTAAAAAAAAATAGGTTTACAGCCACTTTAAAGATTTGATGAATACATTTTTCTTTTGTTTGTTCCCTTTGCTGCATTCAAATCGAAAATAATATAACATTTATGTTTCGACCGATTTGAAAATTTATTGATTTGATCGTTTCGAATAAAAAAAAAGGTAAATTAACAAATCAAAACAATATGAAACAAAACAAATTTTTTCGTCATGCACATGTCTAGATTAGACCAGAATATCAACTCAAAAAAATATAGGAAAAATAAGTCATTATCTTTTAACCCCTTCACGCCTAAGGGTAAAACAAATCTTTTTTCACATTAAAGAAGTTTATTACAGAAATGTTAAGTGAACATTACAGATCAGAGAGTACAATAACAAATACAAGTGTTTCTGAACGAGCATAAGTTTCAGTAAAAAGGCTGCAGTTTACATTTGTTTATGCAATGTTGATTCAGAATAATCAAAAATTAAACAGTGTAATATCGGTTGTGTCGTTACATAAACCATATTATTTCAGGAGTAAGCCTGTGCAATGTCACAACCCCTTTCGCCTAGGCCTATAATGATATTATATGCGATATTACCATTGACCCTCTGAATAGATCAAAGAGATGAAAAAGGGGAAAAGATAAAGTATACATGAGAAAGAAGGGTAAGGAAAAGAAGAATGAGTGATCTTGAATGATCCTAGTTGACCTCGACCACCCACGTCGACCAAGTGTGCAATCCAGCAAAGATCCACTGTTAGGCCATATCTAAAACTAATTTATCTTATCGCCTAACCCTGGGCATCGACAATGTCGGAAAATGCTTGGGAGTATTTAAACACGTTCCATGGGCGCCATGTATCAAGAAAGTTTTCAACTTGTTCATTTGCTTGCGCCAGAGTATCTTCCATTTCATAAAATTCTGTGACCCTGTTTAGCCATTCCTTTGTTGTTGGTACGCGAGTTGATTTCCAATAAATTGGGATGAGGGACTTGGCCACATTCAGTAAATGTTTTGTGAGCGAACGCTTGTATCTCCCCAGAGGCCAGCTCGAAATATGCAACAGGCAACAAGCTGCGTCTAAAGATAGGGTGGTCTCAGTGATTTCTTTTATATATTCTCGTACACTGTCCCAGAAGTGGGTAATCAAGGGGCAATGCCACCATATGTGTAGCAAAGTTCCACTATCTCCCAAACACCTCCAGCAACGATCTGAAGCCTGGGGGAACATCTTATTTAATTTTGTTGGAGTTAGGTACCACTGAGTCAAGAGTTTAAAAGCTGTCTCCTGCACTTTGGTGCTGATAGAGCACTTATGTGATAAGATGCAAGCGTTCCTCCACTGATTCGGGGTTATGTTTACCTGTAGGGCTTCTGACCACCGCTCTCTGAGTCTGTCATCCATGGGTGTTTTCGTGTTTTGTAGCCACGCATAAATAATTGAAGTAGCCCCACGTATTGGCTCTCCCCTAAGGCACACCGACTCGAAGTCCGTCAAAGGCCTAGAAAAGTCTCCCACCTTGTGATTAGTGCTTACATAACTTCTAACTTGGAGGTAGGTCCAGAAGGGCAAGTCAGTCACATTGTCATTTTGTTTAAGTGTCTGAAAGTCTTTCATTTTGGCTTGGTGGTAACAGTCTCTTGCTAATAGAGGTTTGTCACTGTGAGAAGATCTGAGGTGCGGGTTGCCTACTCCTGGGATGAAATCTGAGTTATCCCTCAGTGAGGTGAGTGGACCTAAGGCGGATGTAACTCCTGTGTCAGCGGGTATCTCATGGATCACTTTCAGAGTGGTACCCGTTAGGGGATGTTGCTTCAGGTCGTCAGTGTATGAAAGCCAAGGTCGCCAAGGTGCAAAAGTGAGAGGGAAGGTCTGAAGGTCCATTTCTAGTTTCACCCAGTCTTTGGTATCTCTGTGACAGTGCCAGTCGATGACCCTTGTTACGTGAGATGCTTTGTAGTAGCCCTGCAAGTTGGGTACTCCTAACCCTCCCAGTGTCTTCGCTTTCTGCAGTGTTTCAAGTTTGATTCTCGGATTTTTTTGTGCCCATATAAATTTCAAAAATATGGTTCTCAGTCTCCTGAACATGTTGGGCGGTAGTTTAATCGGTAAAGTGCGCATAAGATAAAGGAGTCTGGGAAGGACCGTCATTTTAATGATTGCTGCCCTTCCAAACCATGAGAAGGTTCCAGCGTGCCATTTGTGTAAGTCCGTTTCAATAGATTTTAAGAGAGGGGGAAAATTTTGTTCGTATATTGTCGATAATTGAGGTGTTAAAAACACCCCCAAATATTTCAGTTTTTTGTGATCCCATTTAAAGGGTGAGTTTTCTATCACCGATGTGAGTGAGTGGTTGGGAAGGGATATGTTCATGGCTTCGGATTTGGAATAGTTTATCTTTAGATTAGAGACATAGCTATAATGTTCAAAGGCTTTCATAAGATTAGGGAGAGTGGTGTGGGGTCTAGATATGAAAAATAGCAAATCATCGGCATAGGCGGCTACCTTGAACTCCCGCCCCCCCACCTGAAATCCCCGGACCGAATTATTTGCATTGACCTGTCTAATAAATGGCTCTAGGGTTAAAATGAATAAGAGTGGTGAAAGGGGGCAGCCTTGTCTTGTTCCATTCGCTATTTGTACCCGATCCGAAAGAGTGCCGTTTATTTTCAATCTAGCCGAAGGGCTATGATAGAGTGCGGAGATCCGGGCCAGCATCCTATCGCCCAATCCAATATGTCTACAAGTGGACAGCATGTAGTCCCAAGCCACGCGGTCGAAGGCCTTCTCCGCATCCGTGGATAGGAGAAGGCCCTCAGATCCGCTGGACCCCATTTGGTGAATTAGTAGGAGGGCTTTGGTGACATTGTCTTTGGCTTCACGGTCGGGCATGAAACCCACCTGTTCCGGGCCAATTATTTTTTGGAGAAAGGGTCTCAGTCTGTCAGCCAGTATCCTCGCAAAAATTTTCACGTCCAGATTCAGTAGGGAAATAGGACGATAACTGGCACAATCTGAGGGATCCTTACCTGTCTTCGGTATTACTGTTATGTAGGCTGAAAGTAAGTCTGGAGTAGTGGATCTGGGTTCGGACAAGGCGTTCAGGGCCGCCGCCAAGGGGTCTGTCAACAAGTCTGTAAAAGTTTTGTAGTAAATGGCCGTGTACCCATCTGGGCCAGGACTCTTGCCTAGTTTCAAATTTTTAATGGCCATTCTAATTTCAGTCGTGGTTATTGTGTCTTCAAGGGTGTTAGCTTCCGTGGTGTCAAGAGATGGAAGACCACTCTTGCTTAGATAGTCTTCGATTACTTGTGATCTATTACCGTCCATGCCCGGTTGTTTGTGTTGTGGCGGTAAATTGTAGAGATTTGAATAGAATGTATGAAAATGTTTAGCAATCTTCTCTGTGGTGATATCTAGTGTCCCATTTTTTTTCTGTCTTATGCCTGTAATGTTATTGTTTTGGGTGTGTACTCGTAACGCCCTTGCCAATGTCTTGCCCGGTTTGTTGCCCCCTTCATAATAGGTTTTTTTCCTAAAAAATAGAAACCGTTTGGCTTTAGCATCAAACAGTGTCTGAAGTTGTTTCCTGGCTGCTAGTAATTCTGTGGATGTATCCACAGCAAGAGATTGTTTGTGTAGGGATTCTAGCTTATGGATACAGCTTATTAGAGTTTTGATTTCCCTTTCTCTCTCTTTTTTCCTTCTAGCACCCATCGAGATCAGTTCCCCTCTTAGTGTACATTTGTGAGCCTCCCAAATCATTAGTGGGTCCATCCCTGGAGTGTTGTTCTGGGTGAAAAAATTTGACAGGGCCTCTTTGAGTTTGGGTAGGTGGGTGGGGTCCGAGAGTATCGAGGAGTTAAGTCTCCAGATCTGGGTCTTTTTTGGGGATCTTGTCAGGTCTAGTGTTACTGCCACTGGAGCGTGGTCAGAGAAGGATTGTGTGCCTATGCAGGCCTCGGAAAGAACAGGAAGGTCTTTTTGAGTTATAAACAGATAGTCTATCCGTGTATATTTTTTGTGGGGTGCTGAGTAAAATGTATAGTCCCGTCCCTGTGGGTTAAGGAATCTCCAAGAGTCTACCAGTTCCAGCTTGTGGAGAAGGGATTTAATACCCTTCAGGGTTTGGTACCTAATGCTAGTGTTGCCATTGGAGGTGTCTGTTAGGGGATTCAAAGGGATGTTGAAGTCACCTCCCAGTATCAGACACCCCGTAGTAAACTCCTGCAGCTTATGGACCATCTGTTTACAAAACAGCAGATGGGCTGAATTTGGAAAGTATACATTTGCTATTGTGATGGGTGTTCCGCTGTAGTGCCCTTTCAGAAAAATGTATCTACCCTCAGGGTCTATCAGTTGGTCCGTCAGGTCAAAAGGTGCATTTTTACTGATCAGTATTGAAACACCTTTAGTTTTAGCAAGGTTATTTGTGGCATGAAAAACCCTAGTGAAGTTCGAGTCGGTGAGCCCGGGTACGTGTCCAGTTTTAAAGTGGGTTTCCTGTAGCAGTACGAAATGTGGCTTACCTTTTTTAATTTCTCTAAGTAATGTAGATCTCCTCTCTGGAGTATTCAATCCCTGTATGTTGTAGGATATTACTGTGGGACTGCGCCCCAGCAAAGAGTAGGCCATGGCGCAGACTCAGGAGCGGTGCGAGACTTTGATCTGAAAAAGAGATATCGGTGGTCAGTTAAGGCGGTCTTAAGGTTGATTTCGTGGGTGGTCAAAACCCCTGAGATAAATGACAAAAAAAAGAAAAGAGAAGGGGATAGGCGGGGAAGGAAACAGAGGAGGAGAAAAAGAGCAGAAAGCAAGAAAACAAGGAGGTGAAGGTGGAAAGAGGAGCAAGTATAGTAAGAATTAAGTTCAACCTCTAGATAGAGCCCTATCTAGAGAACTGTAGTGCGTCTGCAAAGCTTAATGCAATGACAGACCACCTGCGGGGGTAGAGGGAGGCGGCTGCCTGGTGTGCAAGTCAAACAGAACAAACCATTAAGTATAAACAGAAAACTTATGAAGGATATATCTGGCATAGCCAACCTCCAACGGACACACAGCCTGTGGCTATAAAAGATATACTTCTCTTAACTCTTAACACACACTCACTCAGGTTGAACTGGATGGACTGGTGTCTTTATTCAACCTTACTAACTATGTAACTATGTAACTATGTAACTATGTAACTGAAGTAAAATATATATAATTAATTCACCCTGTAGAATAAGGGAGCCCCTCCGGACCCGCACAGGAGGGCCAGGAGGCGCCGTTGTCATTGTCACACCCGCGACGCGAAGACTCAGCCGCCCGCCACCTCAAAAGTGTCACGACCAAGCTGGCCCCCTCCGCGGTGAGGGTCACAAAACTGCAATAACTCAGACTAATGCTTAAACGTCAAAAAAAGAGAAAAATTTGTGGTACAAGATAAGTGCAATAAGCACGCCTATGTCTGCTTTGAGAGCATGGGAGACAGTGGTGCAATGCCCTAATAAACTGAACCTTAAGAAAAGAAAAACATAAAAATAAAAATTAAAAAATGAAAAATGAAAAAATTGAAAAAATGAAAATTAAAAATAGAAAAAAAAAAAAGGGGGGGAGAGGGGAGAAAAATTGGGGGATAGATTGGGCAATAATAACTCCCTTTTACGTCAAAACAGACAGACAGATCAATGTGGAGGATCATAGGCTAGACGTCTTGGCATCAATCCTCCGCGTGATCACAGTCCCAAAGAGCTCTTGGATTCGGTGTGTTGAATTTGGAACTTCCTGCTTTGCTTGACTTCATTTTCTTGGACGATCTTTTTTCAGGTGTGGAAAATGGTGATCTGGATGGGCTCCTGTTGTGTGGTGGTAAATTAAACTCAGCGTACCAATCCGGCAAGTCCACTAGGTCCAGGCCAAGTCCTGCACAGAAATCGGGGAGATCCAGTGGGGTGCGTAGGATGTGCTGGTGCCCATTTGTCGCCACAATGAGGGCCAAGGGGAAGCGCCAAGTGTACCTGAGGACTTTTTCGCGGAGTTTGTCCAGTAGTGGGCGCAAGGCCCTGCGGTTTCTGAGTGTAATCTGGGATAGATCTTGGAATAGCATTATGTTCTCTCCATTGAAAATGATCCTCTCATTCCTCCTCGCTTTGCGCATTATGTCCTCCTTTAATTGAAAGCTTTGCAAGCAACAAATGATGTCCCGAGGTGGTGCAGTGTCAGGGCCTCTAGGCCTGAGTGCTCTGTGAGCCCTGACGAAATCAATCACAGTCTCCTCTTGCCTTTCCAATAGGCTGTTAAAGACCCTCTGTAGAGCCGGGGCTATTTGATCTGCTTCCACTGTTTCGGGGATCCCCCTCACCCTAATATTGTTCCTCCTGCCTCTGTTGTCGAGGTCTTCTAGGTGTCTGTTTACATCTATAAAGTGTTGGGTATGGGACACAGCAATCTTGTCTATCCTGTCCAGGGCCTTATCTCTCTGTTTCCCTGCATGTTCCACCGATGCTAGTTTTTCAGTGAGGACAACCAGATTCGTTTTGAGATCGGTTATTGCGGCTGAAAAGACCGATTTGATTTCGGCAGTGAATCCGGACATATCTGCGTATGTTAGGGGTTTATGGAGTCTTGATTTCCCCCTGTTCATGTCCTCATTAACGTCTGACTCACCGCTGAAGTCTTCCTCGTGGAGCTCTGCCTGCTGCGTCAACGCCATCTTGGGTTCGGCCTTGCCGTTCTCAGCCTCCGACTTTTGTCTCAACAAATCCACAATATTCCTGGCTGTGGAAGTCGTCAGCCCTTTGTGGGAACGGGTGTGCGGGGTGCCGTGAAGCTTCCTGGCCGGCATGGAAGGTTTTTGGAGAGGGTGTCAGGCTAACAGGCCGTGTGTCCGACGGAGCTCCTCTAATGTGCTGCCATCCAAGCCGCCGCCAAGCCACGCCCGGGTAAAACAAATCTTAATGCCTAAGCACAATTTTGCAACTTTGACATGTGTTAAAAAAAAGTACATATCATCATATAAACTATTTTGTGCATCCAGGTGGATTATACCTTGTTTTTTTTTTTTCAGCACAAACTAGGCTTTTATTTGGTGGTAAATGGTTATGGATATCTCCTGATTTTTTTGTATTATCAAAGGAAAACTGGCCCAAAATAATAATAATTATAAATATAAACACACAATATCTCACAAAAGTTAGTACACCCCTCACATTTTTGTAAATATTTTATTATATCTTTTCATGTGACAACACTGAAGAAATGACACTTTGCTACAATGTAAAGTAGTGAGTGTACAGCTTGTATTAAAGTGTAAATTTGCTGTCCCCTCAAAATAACTCAACACACAGCCATTAATGTCTAAACCGCTGGCATCAAAAGTGAGTATACAAGTGAAAATGCCCAAATTGGGCCCAATTAGCCTTTTTCCCTCCCCAGTGTCATGTGACTCATTAGTGTTACAAGGTCTCAGGTGTGAATGGGGAGCAAGTGTGTTAGATTTGGTGTTATCGCTCTCACTCTCTCATACTGGTCACTGGAAGTTCAACATGGCACCTCATGGTAACGAACTCTCTGAGGACCTGAAAAAAAGAATTGTTGCTCTACATTAGGGATGAGCCGAACACCCCCCCATTCGTTTCGCACCAGAACCTGCGAACAGACCGAAAATTTGCACGAACGTTAGAACCCCATTGACGTCTATGGGACTCAAATGTTCGAAATCAAAAGTGCTCATTTTAAAGGCTAATTTGCATGGTATTGTCCTAAAAAGGCTTTGGGGACCCGGGTCCTGCCCCAGGGGACATGTATCAATGCAAAAAAACTTTTAGAAATGGCCGTTTTTTCGAGAGCAGTGATTTTGATGATGCTTAAAGTAAAAGAAAAAAAGTGAAATATTCCTTTAAATATCGTACCTGGGGGGTGTCTATAGTATGCCTGTAAAGTGGCGCGTGTTTCCCGTGCTTAGAACAGTCCCTGCACAAAATGTTAAATTTTAAAGGAAAAAAAGTCATTTAAAACTGCTTGCGGCTTTAATGTAATGTCGGTACCCCCCAGTCCATTACCAGGCCCTTTGGGTCTTGTATGGATATTAAGGGGAACCCCGCTTTCTGTTCTCCTCTTCAGAAGATTTCACCTCACTTTTTGTCCCAATGACAAATGTTTTTTGAAAATTTGTTTTTTTTTTGTGAAACAAGGATTGGTGATAAAGCATCAGTGGCAAGGAGAAAAGTTTTTTCCCATATTAACTCTTATAGGAGAGAATTTCATCTCACTTCCTGTTGTCTCCTTCCATTTACAAGTAGGAGTCATTTGTAAGTTAGATGTTTAAAAGTAGGGACCTGCCCTATATACTCAGCAGAAATTTGGGCCTTAGGTGTTGTTGTGGCCACAGCACTGTAAGCCCTCACAGGGCCCTGCTGTGAAATATTAGATCAAAATTGTAATTACATGCCCCTGTTGAACAGGGGCAGAAAAATTGGGCCTTTGGTTGTGGTGGTGGTGGTGCTGGTGCCACAACACTGTAAGTCCTCACAGATACTCTTGGTGGGCATAGAAATGGGCCCTGCTGTGAAATATTAGATCAAGAATTCTAATTACATGCCCCTGTTGAACAGGGGCAGAAAAATTGGGCCTTTCGTGGTGGTGGTGCTGGTGCCACAACACTGTAAGTCCTCACAGATACTCTTGGTGGGCGCAGAAATGGGCCCTGCTGTGAAATATTAGATCAAGAATTGTAATTACATGCACCTGTTGAACAGGGGCCTTTGGTGGTGGTGCTGCTGGTGCCACAACACTGTAAGTCCTCACAGATACTCTTGGTGGGCGCAGAAACGGGCCCTGCTGTGAAATATTAGATCAAGAATTGTAATTACATGCCCCTGTTGAACATTGTAATTACATGCCCCTGTTGAAATTACATGCCCCTGTTTGGTGGTGGTGGTGGTGCCACAACACTGGAACCCCTCACAGTTGCTCTAGTTGGAGCGCAGGAACTAGCCCTGCTGCAAAGAATTGCATCAACAATTGTAATTACACGCCCCTGTTAAACAGGGGCTGAAAAATTGGCCCTTAGGCACTGGTGCTGGTGCCACAACACTGCAACACCTCACAGATACTCTAGTTGGAGAGCAGGAACTAGCCCTGCTGCAAAGAATTGCATCAAAAATTGTAATTACACGCCCCTGTTAAACAGGGGCTGAAAAATTGGGCCTTAGGCACTGGTGCTGGTGCCACAACACTGCAATACCTCACAGATACTCTAGTTGGAGTGCAGGAACTAGCCCTGCTGCAAAGAATTGCATGAAAAATTGTAATTACATGCCCCTGTTAAACAGGGGCTGAAAAATTGGGCCTTAGGCACTGGTGGCGGGACTGGCGGTGCCCAGAACCAAAAATGTTCTTACAAGCTATCATCATGATCATTGAGGAGGAAGAGGATAATTACTCAGTATAACAGGATAGTCATTCAGCATCAGCATAGGCAGTCTTTGAAGGGATCTGACATTTCAAAAAAATTTATTCGGTTACATCAGCATCAGGTGCTTGGTAGCTGGTGGTGATCCAAGACTGATTCATTTTTATGAAGGTCAGTCGATCGACCGAGTCGGTGACCAGATGCACCCTGTGATCGGTTACAAAGCCTCCAGCAGCACTGAATGTGCGTTCCGAAAGAACGCTGGATGCAGGACAGGCCAGTAGCTCAATTGCATACTGTGCAAGCTCTGGCCAGTGATCCATCCTCAAGACCAAGTAACCCAGAGGATTTTCGTTGGGAAAGGTGTTCAAGTCAGATCTTGCCCCTAGGTATTCCTGCACCATGTAAAATAGACGCTGGCGATGGTTGTTGGAACCGATCATACCTTGGGGCTGCGGACTAAAAAATTGTTTGAATGCATCGGTCAGACGGCCACCTTCTCCACCGCTCCTTCTTTGACTGACCGAAGCCTCAGCAACACGTTGTCCAGAAACAGGAGTTTGTAACCTCCCAGTCTCTGGGAACGCGTTGCAAAGACCTTTCTGCAAGGCCTCCCGAGGATGTTTCATCTTCTGCTCCCTCTGCGACGGCAAGATAAGGTCCGCAACCTTACCCTTGTAACGTGGATCAAGGAGGGTTGCCAGCCAGCATTGTTCCTTCTCCTTGATACCACGAATACGAGGATCCTTCCGCAGGCTTTGCAGGATCAGGGAGGCCATGCAGCATAGGTTTGCTGAAGCATTCGGTCTGGAGTCCTCTGGGTCACTAAGGATGACATGATCCGCAGCCACCTCCTCCCAGCCACGTACAAATCCATGTGTTTCTTGGGGCTGTAAATGATCCCTTAAAGACTGCTGTTGAGGCTGAGTGCCTCTCACCTCCATACTGACACAATCTTCCTCCTCCTCCTGCTCGTCCTCTTCCTGTGTGATCGACGGGCACGCAGGAACACTGTCTGGATAAAGGGGGCCTTGAGAGCTAAGGAAGTCCTCCTCTTCTTGTCTCTGTTCTGCCTCAAGTGCCTTGTCCATTATTCCATGCAGCGTGTGCTCCAACAGGTGGAAAGGGGGATAGTGTCACTGATGCATGCACTGTCAATGCACACTATCCTTGTGGCCTCTTCAAATAGTGAAAGGACAGTGCATGCATCCCTCATCATAGCCCACTGGCGTGGGGAAAAAAAAAACTAGCTCTCCTGACCCTGTCCTGGTGCCATAGTCGCACAGGTACTCATTGATGGCCCTCTGCTTTGTGTGCAGCCACTGCAGCATGGCCAACGTTGAGTTCCACCTGGTGGGCATGTCACAGATTAGGCGGTTCTTGGGCAGGTTAAATTCCTTTTGGAGTTCTGCCAGCTGAGCACTGGTATTATATGACCGGCAGAAATGTACACAGACTTTCCTGGCCTGCCTCAGGACATCCTATAAGCCCAGGTACCTGCCCAAGAACTGCTGCACCACCAAGTTAAGGACGTGAGCCAAAAAGGGCACATGGGTCAGTTGTCCCTGTCGGAGGGCGGAGAGGAGGTTGGTGTCATTGTCGCAAACTACCATTCCTGCCTTAAGTTGGCGTGGCGTCAACCACCTCTGAACCTGCCCCTGCAGAGCTGAAAGAACCTCTGCCCCAGTTTGGCTCCTGTCCCCCAAGCACACCAGCTCAAGCACCGCATGGCATCTTTTGGCCTGCATAATTGCGTAGCCCCTTGAACGCCTACGGAGCACCACTGGTTCCGAGGACAAAGCAGAGGAAGAGGCCATGGAGGAAGAAGAAGAGGAGGGGGTGGAGGAGAGAGGTGTGTCACAATCATTAGTAGTGGCATTTTGGAGGCGTGGTGGCAGAACAACCTCCAACACTACTGCACCTTGTCCTGCATCCTTCCCAGCTGCCAGCAGAGTCACCCAATGCGCGGTGAAACTTAGGTAACATCCTTGTCCATGCCTGCTGTACCATGAGTCAGTGGTAATATGCACCTTACCACTGACCGCCCTGTCCAGCGAGGCATGGACATTGCCTTCCACATGCCGGTAGAGAGCTGGAATCGCCTTCTGTGAGAAAAAGTGGCGTTTGGGTACCTGCCAGCTGAACACTGTGAGGAGGATGCACTACACTAACTTGTAGCTTTAGCTGAACACTGTGAGGAGGACGCACTACACTAACTTGTAGCTTTAGCTGAACACTGTGCACTACACTAACTTGTAGCTTTAGCTGAACACTGTGAGGAGGACGCACTACACTAACTTGTAGCTTTAGCTGAACACTGTGCAGAGGTTGCACTACACTAACTTGTAACTTTAGCTGAACACTGTGCACTACACTAACATGTAGCTTTAGCTGAACACTGTTCAGAGGACACACTACACTAACTTGTAGTTTAGCTGAACACTGTGCAGAGGTCGCACTACACTAACTTGTAGCTTTAGCTGAACACTGTGAGGAGGAAGCACTACACTAACTTGTAGCTTTAGCTGAACACTGTGAGGAGGACACACTACACTAACTTGTAGCTTTAGCTGAACACTATGAGTATGACGCACTACACTAACTGTAAATAGTCTAGCTGCCTGACTGTGGTACTAATAGGACACCTGGGATGCATATATATACACAATACACTGTAAGTGCAGCTAACTCACTGACTGTCCTGCCTAATCTATCTAACTTAAATAAAATGACACTGTCTCTCTGTCTCTGTCTCTCAACGCCAGAACACACACTACACAGGGCCACCATGCAGGCGGCCTTATATAGTGTGGGGCGTGTACTAAACCCCCTGAGCCATAATTGGCCAAAGCCACCGTGGCTTTGGCCAATTACAGCTCTCTCTATAGACAGCGCTGTGATTGGCCAAGCATGCGGGTCATAGTGTATGCTTGGCCAATCATGAGCCAGCAACGCACTGCAATGCCGCAGTGAATTTTGGGCCATGACGCACCACACAAATTTGGCGCGAACGGCCCATATCATGTAGTGCGTCCTCCTCACATGGGTTCGACACGAACATGAAGCTCATCCCTACGCTACATAAAGATGGCCAAGGCTATAAGAAGATTGCCAAGACCCTGAAACTGAGTTGCAGCACGGTGGCCAAGACTATACAGCTGTTTACCAGGACAGGTTTCACTCAGAACAGGCCTCGCTATGGTCAACCAAAGAAGTTGAGTGCACATGCTCAGGGCGATGACCACTGCCTTGCTAAAGAAGCTGAGGGTAAAGGTGATGGACTGGTCAAGCATGTCTCCAGACCATATTGAGCATCTGTGGGGCATCCTCAAATGGAAGGTAAAGGAGCGCAAGGTCTCTAACATCTACCAGCTCCATGATATCGACACGGAGGAGTGGAAGAGGACTCCAGTGGCAATCTGCGAAGCTCTGGTGAACTCTATGCCCAAGAGAGTTAAGGCAATGCTGGAAAATAATGGTGGCGACAGAAAATATTGACACTTTGGGCCCAATTTGGACAATTTTCACTTAGGGGTGTACTCACTTTTGTTGCCAGCAGTTTAAACATTAATGGCTGTGTGTTGAATTATTTTGAGGGGACAGCAAATTTACACTGTTATACAAGTTGTACACTCACTACTAGCAATGTGTAATTTCTTCAGTATTGTCACATGAAAAGATATAATAAAATATTTACAAAAATGTGAGGGGTATACTCACTTTTGTGAGATACTGTGTATATATATATATATATATATATATATATATATATATATATATATATATATTATATATATATATTCTCAGAGAATAGGTGCAGGAACTCCCCCTGTCTGAGTCACCCCTTGTCTCTGCCCCCTACCCAACTGTGACCACCGTCCCTTGATTCTACCCCCTACCCACCTACCAGTACTGCCCCTTTTAGAGAATACAGAACCAAGTATCGTTTTGTGGTGCTAAATCATTTGTATGGAACATGTTAATGATAAAAAGAAAAGCAGTAAAATAGATCCACTGCAACCAGCAACAATAGAATCCCAGAAATAGATCCCCACACAACAACAAGCAACATTAGACCCTCCCCCAGCAGCAACAACAGATCTCCCAGCAGCCAGTGTCAATAGATCCTCCAGCAGCCAGTAAAAATAGACCTCTCCCTCAACAGTAGATCCCTTCCATCAACATAAGATCCCCCAGCAATGATAGACCCTCACAGAAAATCAGATCCCCACCAGTGACAATAGATCCCCCAGCAGCCAACATCAATAGACTCTCCAACACACCACACACCCCATACTATTACATACATTCAGTGCTGGAGGTGCCGGAACTGCGTTCCCCCGCGTTCCCCCCTGAAAAAAAAAAAAAAAAAAAAAAAAATATATATATATATATATATATATATATATATATATATATATATATATAGGGTTTTTTTCAGGGGGAACGCAGCTCCGGCACCTCCAGCACTGACTGTATGTAATAGCATGGGGTGTGTTGGAGAGTCTATTGATGTTGGATATATATCTATATCTATATCTATATATCTATCTATATATCTATCTATATATCTATATATATATATATCTATCTATATATCTATATAGATAGATATATATCTATCTATATATCTATATCTATATATTTATCTATATATCTATATATATATATCTATATATATATCTATCTATATATCTATATATATATATATCTATATATATCTATATATATCTATCTATCTATATCTATATATATATATATCTCTATATATATATCTATCTATCTATATCTCAATGGGAGGAGGCCGAGCAAGTCTAAATACTGGAAAGTTACAACTCAACACTAGGGATGAGCCGAACACCCCCCTGTTCGGTTCGCACCAGAACATGCGAACAGGAAAAAAGTTTGTTCGAACACGCGAACACCGTTAAAGTCTATGGGACACGAACATGAATAAACAAAAGTGCTAATTTTAAAGGCTTATATTCAAGTTATTGTCATAAAAAGTGTTTGGGGACCTGGGTCCTGCCCCAGGGGACATGGATCAATGCAAAAAAAGTTTTAAAAACTGCCGTTTTTTCAGGAGCAGTGATTTTAATAATGCTTAAAGTCAAACAATAAAAGTGTAATATCCCTTTAAATTTCGTACCTGGGGGGTGTCTATAGTATGCCTGTAAAGGGGCGCATGTTTCCTGTGTTTAGAACAGTCTGACAGCAAAATGACATTTTGAAGGAAAAAACTCATTTAAAACTACCCGCGGCTATTGCATTGCCGACAATACACATAGAAGTTCATTGATAAAAATGGCATGGGAATTCCCCAAAGGGGAACCCCGAACCAAAATTAAAAAAAAAAAATGACGTGGGAGTCCCCCTAAATTCCATACCAGGCCCTTCAGGTCTGATATGGATATTAAGAGGAACCCCGGCCAAAATTAAAAAAAAAAAAATGACGTGGGGTTCCCCCTAAATTCCATACCAGACCCTTCAGGTCTGGTATGGATTTTAAGGGGAACCCCGCGCCAAAAAAAAAAAAAAAACGGCGTGGGGTCCCCCCAAAAATCCATACCAGACCCTTATCCGAGCACGCAACCTGGCAGGCCGCAGGAAAAGAGGGGGGGACAAGAGTGCGGCCCCCCCTCCCTCCTGAACCGTACCAGGCCACATGCCCTCAACATTGGGAGGGTGCTTTGGGGTAGCCCCCCAAAACACCTTGTCCCCATGTTGATGAGGACAAGGGCCTCATCCCCACAACCCTGGCCGGTGGTTGTGGGGGTCTGCGGGCGGGGGGCTTATCGGAATCTGGAAGCCCCCTTTAACAAGGTGACCCCCAGATCCCGGCCCCCCCCTGTGTGAAATGGTAAGGGGGTACTATGTACCCCTACCATTTCACGAAAAAAGTGTCAAAAATGTTAAAAATGACAAGAGACAGTTTTTGACAATTCCTTTATTTAAATGCTTCTTCTTTCTTCTATCTTCCTTCATCTTCTGGTTCTTCTGGTTCTTCTGGCTCTTCTGGTTCTTCCTCCGGCGTTCTCGTCCAGCATCTCCTCCGCGGCGTCTTCTATCTTCTTCTCCTCGGGCCGCTCCGCACCCATGGCATGGGGGGGAGGCTCCCGCTCTTCTCCTCTTCTCTTCTTCTTTTCTTCTCTTCTTCTCTTCTTCATTTTCTTCTCCGGGCCACTCCGCAAACCATGCTGGCATGGAGGGAGGCTCCCGCTGTGTGACGGCGCTCCTCGTCTGACAGTTCTTAAATAACGGGGGGGGCGGGGCCACCCGGTGACCCCGCCCCACTCTGACGCACGGTGACTTGACGGGACTTCCCTGTGACGTCACGGGGAATGCCACAGGGAAGTCCCGTCATGTCCTGTGCGTCAGAGGGGGCGGGGTCACCGAGTGGCCCCGCCCCCCGTTATTTAAGAACTGTCAGACGAGGAGCGCCGTCACACAGTGGGAGCCTCCCTCCATGCCAGCATGGATTGTGGAGTGGCCCGGAGAAGAAAATGAAGAAGAGAAGAAGAGAAGAAAAGAAGAAGAGAAGAGCGGGAGCCTCCCCCCCATGCCATGGGTGCGGAGCGGCCCGAGGAGAAGAAGATAGAAGACGCCGCGGAGGAGATGCTGGACGAGAACGCCGGAGGAAGAACCAGAAGAGCCAGAAGAACCAGAAGAACCAGAAGATGAAGGAAGATAGAAGAAAGAAGAAGCATTTAAATAAAGGAATTGTCAAAAACTGTCTCTTGTCATTTTTAACATTTTTGACACTTTTTTCGTGAAATGGTAGGGGTACTTATGTACCCCCTTACCATTTCACACAGGGGGGGGGCCGGGATCTGGGGGTCACCTTGTTAAAGGGGGCTTCCAGATTCCAATAAGCCCCCCCGCCCGCAGACCCCCACAACCACCGGCCAGGGTTGTGGGGATGAGGCCCTTGTCCTCATCAACATGGGGACAAGGTGTTTTGGGGGGCTACCCCAAAGCACCCTCCCAATGTTGAGGGCATGTGGCCTGGTACGGTTCAGGAGGGAGGGGGGCCGCACTCTCGTCCCCCCCTCTTTTCCTGCGGCCTGCCAGGTTGCGTGCTCGGATAAGGGTCTGGTATGGATTTTTGGGGGGACCCCACGCCGTTTTTTTTTTTTTTTTTTTGGCGCGGGGTTCCCCTTAAAATCCATACCAAACCTGAAGGGTCTGGTATGGAATTTAGGGGGAACCCCACGTCATTTTTTTTTTTAAATTTTGGTTCGGGGTTCCCCTTTGGGGAATTCCCATGCCGTTTGATCAATGAACTTCTAAGTGTATTGTCGGCAATGCAATAGCCGCGGGTAGTTTTAAATGAGTTTTTTCCTTCAAAATGTCATTTTGCTGTCAGACTGTTCTAAACACAGGAAACATGCGCCCCTTTACAGGCATACTATAGACACCCCCCAGGTACGAAATTTAAAGGGATATTACACTTTTATTGATTGACTTTAAGCATTATTAAAATCACTGCTCCTGAAAAAACATCCGTTTTTAAAACTTTTTTTTGCATTGATCCATGTCCCCTGGGGCAGGACCCGGGTCCCCAAACACTTTTTATGACAATAACTTGCATATTAGCCTTTAAAATTAGCACTTTTGATTTCCCCCATAGACTTTTAAAGGGTGTTCTGCGGCATTCGAATTTGCCACGAACAACCCAAATTGTTCGCTGAACTCGAAGCTCATCCCTACTCAACACACCCCCCTCCGCTCTTCCCCATACTCTCCATTCCTCTCAGGATGAGCTTCTTCATAGATACTCTTTCACACTCCCTATAAACAGCTATCACCTGAGGAGATTTTGTATGACTCCAGATATAACCACACATATACCCATCCAAAAACACTTCACCAATCCCCCCTTTTTTTTTTCTCTTTTTTCTACCATACCTATCTTCCACCATCATGGGGACTAGGTTCCTCCTCTATGGTTCTTAGTCTTACTTGAGTGAATGAAAAATGAATAAGATGCATATGTTAGTTATAATTACTTAATTTTAATGGTTATTCAGATAAATACTGTATGTTCTAATTGAGATGCTTTGCGTCTCACGAACCTCAATGGTTCTTATAGTTTATGATTCATTGTCCTTACAGTACAAAATCACTTCTTATTCTCTGATGAATGTATCAATGGGAGCATGGAAGGGATGGAAGAGTGGAAGCAGAATGGATGTGCCCCCACCCATTCACAGTTTGTGCCCAATGGGGGTGTTCAGGTGAACTGGAGGCATGTTTGGCATCTCCAGCAGATTACCACAGAGCTCCACATATCCATTGTTCCATCGTTTTTGTGTTCCGAATCTAATTGTTCTTTAGCCACTTCAGCTCAAAAAGGATTTACCCCCTTAATGACCAGAGCATTTTTTGCGATATGGCACTGCGTCGCTTTAACTGACAATTGTGCGGTCGTACGACCTTGTACCCAAATAAAATTGATGTCCTTTTTTTTCCACAAATAGAGCTTTCTTTTAGTTGTATTTGATCACCTCTGCAGTTTTTAACTTTTGAACTATAAGCAAAAAAACCCAACAATTTAAAAAAAAAAAAAACTTTTTTTTTTTTTACTTTCTGCTATAGTAAATATCCCAAAAAATATATTTCAAAAAGTATTCATCAGTTTAGGCCAATATACTGTATATTCTTCTATTCTTATATTTTTGGTAAAATAAAATCGTAATAGGTGTATATTGATTGGTTTGCACAAAAGTTATCGCGTCTACAAACTATGGGATAGATTTGGGGACTTTTATTTATTTTTTTATTGTTTTTACTGGTAATGGCGGCAATCTGTGATTTTTTAGCAGGACTACAACATTGCGGTGGACAAATCTGACCCCAAATTACTCTTTTTGGGGACCAGTGATATTATTACATTGATCAGTGCTATAAAAATGCACTGATCATTGTAAAAATGTCACTGGCAGGGAAGAAGTTAACACTAGGGGGCGATCAAGGGGTAAAGTGTGTTCCCTCAGTGTGTTTTAACTGTAGGGGGATGGGCTTACTGAAATATGACAGGGATCACTATTCCCAATCTCCAAGAAAAGAAGACCTCTGTCATGGCTTTAGGTAGAACATGTGGGCACGCTCTGTGGCTATTCCTTTATTATGGAGGGATGTACAGGTATGCCAATTTGCGCAGGAGAGCCACTCTGCCGACGTATATCGGCGTGCGCCGGTCAGAAAGTGGTTAATGATTACAATGTGTAAGTTCAAACTAGAATACACTGAAACTGATACTAAGCCCCCCTGCCCCAAAAGCACCCCTCCCATGTTGAGTACATGTGGCCTGGTATGGTTCAGGAGGTGGCACTTGCTCATCCCCTCCCTTTCCTGACCTGCTTGGCCTACTTGCTCCGATAAGGGTGGTATGGATTTGGGGGGGACCCCATGCTGTTTTTCCCTGATTTTTTTTTGTCCGGAAATTCTTTTTTTTTTTTTTACATTCAGCTGTCAGCGGGGAACACAACTGACAGCTGATGACTCGTCAGATGTTAAGGACGTGGCAGCCGTCTTCCTGGTCTGCTCCTTAGCAACCAGCTATATACAGTGTGTTTAAAGAGAAAAAAAACGCAAAATGCATTAAAACTACATGCAAAAATGTAGGTTTAAAAATGCAAAACGCAGTGCAAAACATGCCAGAAAAATGTATCAAGCGCAGCCCACATAGATGTGACACTAGACTAATGCCCTGTACACACGATTGCACATTCCGACAACAAAATCCATCTGATTTTTTCCGAAGGATGTTGGCTCAAACTTGTCTTGCATACACACGTTCACACAAAGTTGGTCGGAAATTCTGAACGTCAAGAACGCGGTGACGTACAACACATTATGAGGAGCCGAGAAAAATGAAGTTCAATAGCCAGTGCTGCTCTTCTGCTTGATTCCGAGCATGCTTGGCACTTTGTGTGTCGGAATTGTGTACACAACATCGGAATTTACGCGAACAGATTTTGTTGTTGGAAAATTTTATAGCCAGCTCTCAAACTTTGTGCGTCGGAAATTCCAATGGAAAAAGTCAGATGGAGCCCAGACTCGGTCGGAATTTCCGACAACAAGCTCCGATCGCACATTTTCCATCGGAAAGTCCGATCGTGTGTAAAGGGCATTACACTTCAGAATCCTACCTCACACATCAAGACCTACCCTTATACATCAGGGGAGCTCCTTCATACATTAGCGCCCCTTAGAAATTAAAGCTTACAAATCAGAATCTTCTCTTGCACACCAGATCCTCCTTTCAAACTATGGATGCCCCCTTACATGTCCCAGCCCCCTTTACATTAGGGGTTCCCTCTTACACATCAGAGCTAACCAATAAACATCAGAGTCTCCTTTTACATATCGCACTTCCCTTGAACAACTAAGTTTCTTCTTAAAGCAGATTTTCAAAAAATTCCCCATTAGTACACCTCCCACACAAAACACTAAACAGTTATTACATTTGTGAAATTTCTTACCGTTTAAGAGATATGACTGATATTGGAAGTCAGCTCTGTGATTCAAAAAATTCATCATCTTTTCTGGCAGGGAGGATCTATTAGAACAGCGATTGCATCACATCCTCTTCTCTCTCTCTAACTGTAATCAGACTACATTTATCATGAATCTTTGGGATTGGAGTGAATGTGGGAGGTACACCAGGCTTGTACATGTAAATATGAACTCGCCACTTCAACATAAATCACACCCCTCATTCTGCAGCCAGCAAGCCATTTATAACACACGGTATGATAGGTTATAGCCTTATAAATACAAAGCATTCTAATATAAGTGCAAATCAGTGCAAAGTGTCAGTTTCCACCATAGCTGAATGTCAGGGACCACCAGAGCCAAATGTCAGGGACCACTAGAGCCAAATGTCAGGGACCACCAGTGCCACATGTCAAGGACCACCACCAGTGTAAAATATCAGGTACCACCAGTGCCGTATGTCAGGGACCACCAGTGCCGTATGTCAGGGACCACCAGTGCCGTATGTCGGGGACCACCAGAGCCAAATGTCAGGGACCACCAGAGCCAAATGTCAGGGACCACCAGTGCCATATGTCAGGGACCATCAGAGCCAAATGTCAGGGACCACCAGTGCCGCATGTCAGGGACCACCAGTGCAGATTGTCAGTGCCCATCAGTGCAGGGACACCAGTGCCTTATCAGTGCCCATCAGCGTGGTGACACCAGTGCCTTATCAGTACTCATTAGCGCGGTGACACCAGTACCTTATCAGTGCCCATCAGTGCGGAGACACCGGTGTCTTATCAGTGCGGTGACACCAGTGCCTTATCAGTGCCCATCAATGCAGAGTGGGGATAGTTACAGATCATCAGGATGACAGAGCACATCTCGGGCTGACAGACCTGGTACAGCCCCACCTCCTGCACTGGAATTGTGATAAATAGCGCACTCTTCCAATGTGCAGGGAGGCGGGGCTGCACCAGGTCTGTCAGCCTGAGATGTGCTCTGTCATCCTGATGATCTGTAACTATCCCTGCTCTGGAGACAGATGGCAGGTTGGTGGCAGGGAGAAGGAGGAGGGAGCAGAGGAGGAGGACTTCACCTCTATGTGCGCATAGACTGGGGGCTGTGAGACCCCCTCTGGCAACTATAGCGAGCCAGGCGGAAGTACAAGTCCCTGCTCACTTTTAGAGGATTACAAGGGGGCGCGTCAGACCGTTGGCTGAGGTTACGGGAGGACTAGCAGCCAGCGGTCTTACAAACAGGAAATTACCAGACAATAAGGTTTTTTCAGCAAGTTCAGCAGCCTACTACAGAGCTCAGAAGAACATGGCTGACATAGTTGGTGAAGGTAGGAGATCAGCAACGAGAACGTGGGAAAAAAGTATTTGCCTGGAGTTCTGCTTTAAACATCACAGTACTCCATACAAATCAAAGTCCCCCTTCACACTACAGGTGCCTCTTACACATCAGAGTCCTCCTTTATATATTAGCAACTTCCTTTTGTATCAAAGCTGCCTACACATCAGGGGTCCCCCTTACAGATCAGATCCCCCTTTATATATCTGAGTACCCCTCTACACATCAGTAGGGATGAGCCAAACACCCCCCTGTTCAGTTCGCATACAGAACATGCGGACAGGCAAAAAATTTGTTCGAACACGCGAACACCATTAAAGTCTATAGGACACGAACATGAAAAATCAAAAGTGCTAATTTTAAAGGTTAATATGCAAGTCATTGTCATAAAAAATGTTTGGGGACCTGGGTCCTGCCCCAGGGGACATGGATCAATGCAAAAAAAGTTTTAAAAACGGATGTTTTTTCGGGAGCAGTGATTTTAATAATGCTTAAAGTGAAACAATAAAAGTGAAATATTCCTTTAAAATTTGTACCTGGGGGGTGTCTATAATATGCCTGTAGAGTAGCGCATGTTTCCCGTGTTTCTAACAGTCCAAGACCAAAATGACATTTCTAAAGGAAAAAAAGTCATTTAATAGTACTAGCGCTAGTGCCGGCTATTAATGAATAGTCTTTGAAAGTCATTGAAAAATAAAAAAATAAATAAAAATAGCTTGGGAGTCCCCCAAAATTCTGTTACCAGGCTCTTCAGGTCTGGTGTGACTATTAAGGGGAACTCCGTGCCAAAATTTAAAAAAAAATGGCGTGGGGTTCCCCCCAATAATCCTTACCAGACCTGAAGGGTCTCGCACGGCTTTTAAGGGGGACTCCACGCCAAAATAAAAAAAATGGCATGGGGTTCCCCAAAAATCCATACAGACCTTTATCTGAGCATGCAACCTGGCAGGCTGCAGGAAAGGAGAGGGGGATGAGAGAGCGCCCCCCCCACTCCTGAACCGTACCAGGCCACGTGCTTTCAACATGGGGAGGATGTCCCCATGTTGATGGGGACAAGGGACTCATCCCTACAACCCTTGCCCGGTGGTTGTGGGGGTCTGTGGGTGGGGGACTTATCAGAATCTGGAAGCCCCCTTTAACAAAGGGGACACCCAGATCCTGGCCCCCCCATGTGAATTAGTAAGGGGTACATTTTACCCCTACCATTTCACAAAAAGAAAGTGTCAAAATGTTAAACGAGGGGCATGGCTTGACCTCGTAGAGAATGGCCGCTTAATCTCAGAGCTCCGCTGACAGGGATAGAAATCTGCCTTCTACGGATGGTCACCGGCATCTCACACACCTGAAAAACTATGGGTACTGCCTCTAGAACCTCGTTGACCTCCCGATGGCGTTCTCCTCGCGAATTACTGGGAAGATCCAGTCAAAAAATCCTGGAGATGTTTCGAGCCCAGACGGGAAATTTTGCGCCGGCTCCCACCTCACAGATCCAGTGGAAAAAAACACAGCCCTCCATTGTTCAACGATCCGTCACCAGCACCTGGCAATAGACACACACACACACGACAACTCAGAGATATGAATTGCAACTTAGAAGACTTAGACAACCGTGGCAGATGCCATAATCTTCGGTTGAGAGATCTACCTGAAGCCGTGGATACGGAACACCTACAAAGTGAAGTTACCCATATTTTCAATAATTTACTCAACAGACCCAGAGATATTCCCATTGTAATGGAAAGAATCCATCGTGCTCTGAGACCGAAGGACTCTGACCCTCCTAGGGATGTGGTATGCTGCATTGTTGACTACCGCCTGAAAGAAGAGATTCTGAGAAGAGCGCGCACCCTGACCCCCTTACTGCATAACGGCACAGAACTTCGCCTATTTCAAGATCTATTGAGTATAACCTTACATCGCAGAAGGGAACTGCAACCCCTTCTGGCAGTACTTCGGGCCAAGGGTATAATTTATCGCTGGAAATTCCCCTTCGATTTGGCGGCAACAGCACAAGGATGCTCGGCTCTACTCAGAGTCCCTGAGGATCTACACTACTTCTGTGACATGATCGGCATCCCTCTCACGGAAGTACCAGATTGGTATGCAGAATTTCATACCTCTATGTCGCCCACGGCACCTTCCAGAAGTGAATCAGTCGAGACCCAGGATGTATGATACCGAAGACGCCGCTCACCATCGGAACCACACTGCAACCCGACCCACACTCTCCTTCGACCTTCAGTCTGACGAAGCCCCCCCGCTCCAAAAGAGCCAGAAGAGATCGGTAAATGCAGATGGCTTCTAAAACACATATTGAAGGCTATCCTCTGACTATTCAAATGTCAATTTTCCTTTCACTATAAGTTCATGCCCCTAACTGGTACTGTCTTCATTCCATTCTTTCAATCTTTGAAGCTTGATTAGTTTATGTGCCACTTTCTACATACACTCATCTCTCTGTGTATCCAAGCACTACCTGATAGACACAGAGTCAGCCTTTCACTGCTTGACTTACAAACGAAACAGCTGCAGAAAAAGTTCCATAATGTAGATTTAAGGTTTCTGCTAGATTTGAACCTCCACAACACTTGAACACTTATGCTGTTTTACTTTTACATTTAATGTGGTAACAGATCATCAGGAATGTCCACTCCAAAAAGTTCTCATTTGGCTGTAAATGTCATTGCCAGGTTAACACTGATACACCCTTCATCTAATACAGTATTCGGTGGTCCTAACTAAAAATACACCCACGATCCCATATCTAGACACACTCGGCAGCCAGTAACATTACTTGTTTTCCAATAATCCTGTCTAAGCTTACTGTATATTTTGGCTGACACATATCTTGAGAATAAACAGAATAGGCCAGAATGAAACTTGCATCCATAACAACCAGAACTACATTACACAACTGGTGTTCTTATTTGGGCGCGAATAACAAGGAGGAGTCATGGTGTGCTGTAAAAAGATCCCCTTCAGCATGACTCACGATTCAGTGCAATATCCCTTCTAATAGGCGGGAGCATACATGTAGCCTGAAGCGCTGTACCACTACCTTTCCTTCTTTTGTATTTACTCTCTAGCAGTCCACAGATGACGATTTATAGGAACCTCCACCCCTATGCCACTGGGTACATACCTGTGGATATCAGATGTTACGATAATGCATTCCATAAGGAAGACAGCAACAGTGAGGATATTTGACATCTTAGATACTTAAATAATTCTATCCCTCTCGGTTACCTTAAACTGAATAGGGTGCTGACCTATTGCCAAAATGGAAAGGACAAGTTTTCCTTACAAAAGTACAGTGAGAGATGTTTAAAAACCTTTCCCAATACCCTTATATAACATCCTTGTATCCACCGTGGTATGCTCACTGCTATCTAAACGATACACACATATGTTTGGTTCAAAGATGTTTGTAACAAGCTTCTTAATCACCATCAGGGGTAGTTAATTGGTTATTTCTTCTATGTTTGACATGCTTAGAGGTATCGCTTTCTACTTGTGCTGTCTTTTCAATCTTTAATACTGTTCAGTTTCATTGATAAATGTTTAATTATCCCAATATTTGGAAATGAGCGCTTAGGAATCAGATATTCCCCGGGTGACAGGTTTAGTTGTCACTCCAGGTTTTTCTGTTAACGCCCTCGGAACACATCCAATAATTTTTACACTTATTTTGTTTAATAGACACCAGGTTCTTCAACTGCTTTTCACGAACTGATCTGTGAACCGTTTATATTCCTTTTTTACATAGTACACAGCCTTTCAGAACCCACCTGATGTACACACTTGGAATGTACACGGGCAATGAATGCAGTACTATCATAATCTCTTAACCACACATGCATCGTCCTCAGCCCATGCCCTTTTCTTATCTCTATCCCACATGTCAGCGGACCTCGTCCCATGCTGACAGGTTTTCATATTCTCTACACTATAGTTGAGTCACCTTCCCACACAGTGGTTTCAATTGACTTCCCGACCTCCACACTCAACCCCTATCCAAAACGCCACTGACCCTTTCCGGTACCAACTACCACAAGATTATACTCGTCTACAACATAGCGAGCAGGTATCGCTAGTTCCCGGATCAATTCCTTTTGCCTACATTACCTGTCACTCCGATATCACTGAGACCAAAGTACACTCATCTCTTCCCTCCCCAGCCTCCCACATTTCAATCCTTACTTTCAACCAAACTATACTCATTCCAAGTAGGCTTTCACTGACTTCCTAAATTGAGGCTCTCATATATAATAATATGCACCACATGTTCCGTTAACACATTTCCCTTCTCGCTCAAACATCTGGACCACAGACAATATCCAGAATACACCAATCCAGAACACTACAAATTATATAATGTCCCAAATTATATAATGTCTCCTAAATTACACGACTCTTCTTCAAAAGCTAACCACAAAACAAATACTAAATTTTTCTCGCTGAACGCAAGGGGACTCAATGTTCCTGAAAAGCGTACACAAGTTCTTCTGTCTATGCGTAAACTTAAGGCAGACATTGTATACATTCAAGAAACTCATTTCAAAACTGATACTGTCCCCAAATTCTCCAACTTACATTATCCAACAGCATTTCATGCTACCAACAAGCAATCAAAAACAAAAGGGGTCTCTATCCTTATCTCAAAAAATTGTCCATTCCAAATAGCAGACACTTTAATGGATGTCGATGGAAGATACTGTATCTATTTATCAAGGGATATCGCTCGTTGGTAAACGATTAACCTTAGCAAACATATATGCCCCCAATGTCAAACAAGTTCCCTTTTTTTGACACACACTGCAATTACTCACCTCGTTTCAGGAGGGTATTTTAGTAGTGGGAGGAGATTTTAATGTCCCTCTAAACCCCTTACAAGGTACTTCATCAGGTTCGTCTAATTTACCCTTTTCTGCGCTAAGAGCAATTAAGAAATGTTTTCAAGAATTGACATTACACGATGCCTGGCGTACCTTAAATCCCACAACTAAAGATTATACTTTTTTCTCAAATCCCCATGGAAGTTATTCTAGACTTGACTATATTTTTCTCTCACAAAGAGACCTCCCCATGCTCAAAAACACCTCTAACGAACCAATGTACATATCAGACCACCACCCGATTACCATGTCTATGGAATTCTCGACCGGTCAATCTCGCTCACAAATATGGCGCCTAGATCCATCACTACTTACAGACACTTTAATAGTGTCCACTATACACGACAGTCTCAAGCTTTACTTCCAAGATAATGACTCTCCTGAAATATCCCCAATGCTAAAATGGGAAGCTCACAAATGCACCATAAGGGGGAAATTCATAGCCATAGCCTCCAAAAGATGACGTGAGAGACAAACACACATTTCCAACCTCTCCAAGTGTATACATGAGTTAGAAAAAGCACATAAAAAGACCCAAGCTATCTCCACACTACAAGAACTTACTCGGGTTAGGACCGAGTTGACAGAGGTGTTGCACCAACAAAAAAAACGCAATTATATATTGTCACAAAAATTATTTTACGAACATGGCAATAAATCCGGTAAAATTCCCGCCAGAGCCCTTCGGGGAAAAAATCATCCACGACCATTCACTCTATCAGTGACTCAACGGGATCCAAATTAACTTCCAACAATCAGATAGCAGATCAATTTGTTAACTATTACTCGCAACTTTATAATATAAAAACACACACACCCAAGACAGACGCTGAACATAGAATACACTTGATTAAAGACTTCTTAGCCCAACACGGTCTCAAACCCATTTCTGAAGCAGAGGCATCACAATTGGAACATCCCATATCTAAAGATGAATTAGATACTGTGCTCAAACAACTGAAAACAGGGCCCAGATGGTCTAACAGTAGGGTACTATAAGGCGTTCATCGACACACTTCACCCACACTTCTTGAATGTATTCAACTCCCTCTCCTCAGATAACCCTCCTCCCAGAGATCTTCTCATGGTCCACATCGCGGTTATCCCAAAACCCGATAAAGATCCAAATTTGGTTTCCAACTATAGGCCAATATCATTATTAAATGTGGACCTAAAAATCTACGCAAAAATTTTAGCTAATAGACTTTTGCCCCTCCTCCCTAGCTTATCTCTCTGGACCAAGTGGGTTTTGTCCCGGGTAGAGAGGCAAGGGACAACACCTTAAAGGCAATCAGTATTCACAAATGGCTGACTTTAACGCGACAACAAGGGTTCCTTCTTTCCCTGGATGCGGAGAAGGCATTTGACAGGGTGGCTTGGGACTACCTAACGGAAGTCCTCAAACACATAGACATACAGGACCGTATGCTACAATTTATACTAGCTTTGTACTCCACCCCAACGGCCAAAGTCCGGGTTAATGGACACCTGTCCGTTGCCTTCTCCATATCCGCTGGAACCCGTCAAGGATGCCCGCTCTCTCCTCTTATTTTTATCCTGTCGCTAGAACCATGTCTTAAACGATTGAAAGACAATCAGGACATTAAAGGTATAACCATTGCAAAATCTACTTACAAGTTAGCGGCGTTTGTGGATGACATCCTATTATTCCTAAATGACCCACACATCACGTTACCAAACTTCCTCAAAGAACTCACCCTGTTTGAAAACCTTACCAATCTTAAAATCAACTTTGCTAAATCAGAGGCCTTAAATATAACTCTGCCACCAGACATAATGATCCAATGTCAAAATAACTTCCCATTTAAATGGAAACCAAATGCCATTAAATACCTTGGGATTTATATACCGACCTCACTATCAGATTTATACAGCAAAAATTATACTCCCATTCTCCAAACTATCCAGAAAGATCTCAAAGCTTGGTCAACAGGAGTGTTCTCCTGGTTTGGTAGAATTTCTATTATAAAAATGACCATACTGCCAAAATTTCTTTATTTGCTTCAAACAGTTCCCGTGACATTACCTCGTACATTTTTCGCCTCATTCCGCAAATATTGTACGGAATTCATTTGGTGCTAGCTAGAATGAGTTTCAGCAGAATGACCATACCCAAAATGAAAGGTGGTCTAGGTTTACCTGACATTCGAAAATACTATTGGGCCTGTCAACCATCCAGAATAGTTGATTGGAATGTCCACACTGAAACCAAATCTTGGATCACCATTGAACAAGCCTTCTCACATTTACCACTCAAACATCTACCCTGGATCCATCCTTGTCACATCTCACAACAATGCAAACAACATCCCCTCATTGGCAACACGTTGACATCTTTCAATACGACATGTAAACAATTTCAAATCTCAACCTCTCCAGGCCCGCTCACACCAATTAAACATAATCCTGACTTCATACCGGGCACTGACGATTCTTTCCTCCATGAATTGGGTCCCCAGACAAGTACGAGAACAGGAGATTTCTTCTCTAAGGGGAAAATAATACCAGTATCCACATTGAACTCCCAAGGGATGAATTGCCAGATCCCTTTCTGGTCCTATATGCAACTCAGACATTTTCTCCTTGATCCCCAAATAAGCACAGCTTTTTCAAGAAATCAATTGCACTTTGAATTCCTTTGTACTGCCACTGAACCTCAACGCCACCTGATCTCCATCCTTTATTCAAACCTCTTTGCTGATCATACCCCCAAGAAAAAGATCTTTCCATCAAACTCTCTGACGCAGAATGGGGAAAGATGTATTCTAATATTCACAAAGGTTCGATTAATGTAACAACACAGGAAAATGGATATAAACTTTTTTCCAGATGGTACAAAACACCACTCAAGTTACACAAAATTAATCTGGAGATTCCACCCAATTGTTGGAGATGTAACGACAAAAATGGGTCACTCCTCCACATATGGTGGGAATGTCCTGCGATCTCTACCTTCTGGACTAAAGTTTTTCACCTCACCTCCCAAATCACCTCACTCCATCTAGACTTCTCTCCAGACCAAGCGCTGCTACACCATTCCTCCCTACCGATGAAAACATATCATAAATCTCCATCTCTACATCTCCTCAACACCTCTAAACTATTTATCCCAGTACTTTGGAGATCATCTAACCCACCCACAATCGCAGACTGGATCAAAAGAGTAAACAAAATAACCTAAATGGAAGAACATGTGCATCAAGCACATGACTCCTTCACCACATACAGGAACATATGGGCCAGTTGGCAACATTTCCACACAACATCTGAATATACCCAATTACTCAGTTAGAGGCCCACGCCCATCTGATCACCAGAATTACAAGGCTCTCCAACTGACTCCCCCCCCCCACCATAGTCTTTCATAAGACGAAAAGTACAGGACGTGATAAGACCAATATCCCTGCAGATAATATTTCATAATATATTATGCTTACACACCTGGAACACATTCACCCTGAATAGAAACTTTCCGATGACCCCAAGGCTGAGCCAGGGACGGGAAAAATCTCTCCCCCATATTATCGCATATTTTACTGTGCTTTCCTCCACAACTATTCAACACTCTACTATGATAGGTTTCAGTATGATTCTATGACTTAATACCAGACTAAACAAAATATCCTTCGTCTGAGAGGCATAAGTCAGAATTACTACTATATTTTGTTGCAGATATATTGATAAACTGTTGCCTCAGACACAACCCTACAACATACTTTGACCCATATAATATTGCTTTGAACAGGTATATTATCATAGTGTTTTCTTTACAAAGATCACAATGCTAAAAAACTATTTTAAATATGCTATAATTTATAAAATAGTCACTTTGCATTCTCACCCATTTGCAATCCCATGTGCCCACACTCATGATGTATTGTGTTTATCAACAACTCAATTATATTCTGTTTTACTCATTGTTAAAATCTATTGTAATTTTCGGATTGTGACCTATACATGACGCTATTATCTTACTATCTATCAATATACTTTTCTGTATGGATTTAATAAAATAAAGATTTATTGGAAAATAAAAAAAAAATGTTAAAAAAACCACAGGAGACGGCTTGGGACAAGTCCTTTATTAAAAATAAAAAAATAAAAAATAAAAAAGAGATTCCAGCGATGTAATCCAATAAATCCATGCTCCTACTCCAGTGATGTAATCCAATTCTCGATCTTCAGCGAGGGATGATCTCCAGCGACTCCAGCGAGGAACATGCACAGGATCCTGCCTCCACCCAGTCAATGACATTAAATAAAGTACAAGAGAAAGAGTTTTGACTCTCATGCAAGTGATGTATACCTTCAAAAACACTATGAATGCACTTCAACCCCCAAAAGAAGGCTAAACAAAGTATCTCAAACAGGAGGGGACAGAGAAGAGCGGGGCTTACAGAAGGGCAATACACATTAGATTATATCAAAAATTTGAATTTTATTGATGTATACAAAAGATGCAGGTAAAAGGGTAAAAACCCTGTACTATACTGTTCTTGGTAGAGATTGCTGACCACCCAAGTGGGCTGGTCTGTCGCAACCACAGAAGGGGGAACAAGACAACAAGACAACATAAATCAAAAAACCATAAACATGAACAGCATCTGGACGCAAAGGAAATTGGTGTCAGTCTTGCCGTCCACCGTGGGAAGTATCCAGCACATTGCTGGGTATGGCCCCAAGGCTGACACCAATCCCCCGGGGGGGTGAATTGGAGCTCCAGGAGGGGAGGGAAAGGCTTAGCACAGATAGTGGGATCTTCCCCTAAGATGGTGGCAAGGAGAGCACGAAACCTGGGTAATATCCTTATCCAGTCGGAACATACCAGAAGTATGGACACTTCCTGGCTGTCCCAGTTCCCTAGAAGTTCCATATAAAAAATCTGATCAACTGTGCTACTACCAGAGTCATTTATATGATTACCTGTCCATGTAACAAGATGTACATAGGCAAAATGAAACGGCAGCTTAGAATTCGTCTGGGAGAACACATGAGAGAAATAGGGGAAAAAAACCTGGACAATGACACGGCGCCAGCTTGACAGTTCTTATGTAGTTGAGGGCGGGGCCACCCATCACGTGATCCCGTCCCCCTCTGACAAGGGGAAACGCCGGGATTTCCCAATGACATGTACGGGTGACCCCGCCTCCCTCTGATGCAACGCAGTATTCCCGTTCCTTAAAAAACGTCCATTTTTAAAACTTTTTTCTGCATTGATACATGTCCCCTGGGGCAAGACCCGGGTCCCCAAACACTTTTTTTGACAATAAATTGCATATTAACCTTTAAAATTAGCACTTTAGATTTCTCCCATAGACTTTTAAAGGTTGTTCCGTGGCTTTTTGAATTTGCCGTGAACACCCCAAATTGTTTACTGTTTGGCGAACGGCGAACAGCCAATGTTCGGGTTGAACTCATGTTCAACTCTAACAGATAGCCCATCCTTACACATCAGATCCCATTCCCATAACAGACCATTACACATTAGAGTCCACCCTTATACACAGAGACCCTTCTTTATCTTCAAAGCCCCCCATGCATATCAGAACCCCCCTTAACATCAGGGGTGCCCCCTTACACATCCAAGTCTCCCTTAACATCATGGGTACCCCTTACACATATGAGTCCCCCTTATACATCATACTTCTCTTACAATTCAAGAGTTTCTTCTTCATTTTTGGGATGCCTCCATACACATTGGAGCCTCTTCACAACAGGAGTGCCCTCTTACACATGAGAATCCCCTGTTATACATCAGGACTCCCCTTACACATCAGAGCAGCTCCCTTATACATCAGAACCCCTCCTAAACATCAGGAGTTTCCTCTTGCACATCAGAGCCCTGCCCTTAATTATTAGAGTCTCTCTTACACATCAGAAGAGATCCCTGATACAACCGTTACTGGCAGCATGGGTACATGGCTAGGGCCTGAAGCCAGGAGGCAAAACAGGCAAGAGAAAAATGTTTAAAAAAATGTTGTGGGGGATCCCCCAATACATACTACACCCACATTTTTTTTCTTTCAATAATTTTTATTGATTATATCAAAAAGAAAATACATATGGAAAAAATATTGGCCAACAAGGCCTAGAAAAAATCAGCGAAAGAGCTTATCAGTATGCAGGAATACAGAAACTTGTGCTTCGTGAAGTTTAGAGAAAAACCTCATCAAAAGAAAATAAACATTTCTATCCTAGGCGACTGTACATCAGGTAAGGCATTAATGGCAAAATCCTCTGTTGAAATACAAAAATATATTAGAAATATCAGAGTGTCGGTTGAGTAGCCAAAACAGTACCAAATAAGAAACAGGAGGCAATGATGTCGGGCATTCGTCCCACCACCTCAAAGGGATCACACTGTTGACAGGAGGTCTCCAACAACAAGAAACCGCCATAATTTATAGACAGGGCTACCCAGAGACCCGGAAGGTATAAATGCAAATGTGTTAGCTTGAGGGTATTGGAACTAACCGCTTTTTAACCACTTCAGCTCCAGAAGGATTTACCCCCTCCCTGACCAGAGCACTTTTTGCGATACGGCCCAGCATCGCTTTAACTGACAATTGCGCGGTCGTGCAAAGCTGTACCCAAACAAAATTGACATCCTTTTCCCCCAAAAATAGAGCTTTCATTCGGTGGTATTTGATTGCTTCTGCTGTTTTTATTTTTTGCGCTATAAACAAAAGAAGAGCGACAAGAACGACATCTAGGATGGAAAAGGACCTGGGGGTCCTATTAGATGATAGGCTCAGCAATGGCATGCATTGCCAAGCTGCTGCTAACAAAGCAAACAGAATATTGGCATTCATTAAAAAGGGGATCAACTCTAGAGATAAAACGATTATTCTCCCGCTCTACAAGACTCTGGTCCGGCCGCACCTAGAGTATGCTGTCCAGTTCTGGGCACCAGTCCTCAGGAAGGAGAGAGTACAAAGTAGGGCAACGCTTATAAATCGTCTGGAGGATATTAGTTATGAAGTCCCCTCTGACTTACGGTGATTTGACGGGGACTTCCCTGTGGCATTCCCCGTGACTTCTGACGGTTCTTAAATAACGGAGAGCAGGGCCATCCGGTGAACCTGCCCTCCGTTATTTAAGAAAACAGTCAGAAGACGAGAAGCATCACACAGCGAGAGCCTCCCATCATGAATGCGGAGCAGCCCAAGAAGAAGAAGGGAAGAAGACGCCACGGAGGAAGATGCCGGACTAGAAAACCAGAGGAAGAACCAGAAGAACCAGAAGAAGAAGAAGATGGAGGAAGAAACCGAAGGAAGATAGAAAATAGAAGATAGAAGAAAGAAGAAGCATTTAAATAAAGGAGTTGTCAAAAACTGTCTCTTTTAACAATTTTGACACTTTTTTTGTGAAATGGTAGGGGTACTTTTGTACCCCCTTACCATTTCACACAGAGGGGGCGTGATCTGGGGGACCCCTTGTTAAAGGGGGCTTCCAGATTCCGATAAGCCCCCCGCCCGCAGACCCTCACAACCACTGGGCAAGGGTTGTGGGCATGAGGCCCTTGTCCCCATCAACATGGGGACAAGGTGCTTTGGGGGCTACCCCAAAGCACCCTCCCAATGTTGAGGGCATGTGGCCTGGTACGGTTCAGGAAGGGGGTGCTCTCTCATCCCCCCTCTTTTCCTGTGGCCTGCCAGGTTGCGTGCTCAGATAAGGATCTGGTATAGATTTTTGGGCGGACCCCACGCCATTTTTTAAAAAATTTTGGCATGGGTTCCCCTTAAAATCCATGCCAGACCTGAAGGGTCTGGTATAGATTTTGAGGGGGACCCCACACCATTTTTTTTACATTTTGGCCGGGGTTCCCCTTAATATCCATACCAGACCTGAAGGGCCTGGTATGGAATTTAGGGGGTTCCCCCACGCCATTTTTTTTTAAATCTTGGTTTGGGGTTCCCCTATGGGGAATTCCCATGCCGTTTTTATCAATGAACTTTTATGTGAATTGTCAGACCGGCAATTCATTAATAGCAGCGAGTAGTTTTAAATGACTTTTTTTCCTTTGAAATGTAATTTTGCTGTCAGACTGTTCTAAACACGGGAAAAATGTGCCCCTTTACAGGCATACTATAGACACCCCCCAGGTACGAAATTTAAAGGAATATTACACTTTTATTGTTTCACTTTAAGCATTATTAAAATCACTGCTCCAGAAAAAACGTCCGTTTTTAAAACTTTTTTTTGCATTGATCCCTGTCCCCTGGGGCAGGACCCAGGCCCCCAAACACTTTTTATGACAATAACTTGCATATAAGCCTTTAAAATTAGCACTTTTGATTATTCATGTTCGTGTCCCATAGACTTTAACGGTGTTTGCGTGTTCGAATGAATTTTTTGCCTGTTCGCATCTTCTGGTCATCCCTACTGGTGACCCCACAATAGGAATAAACAAGGAGTTAACAAGACTCGTGGCCACTCATTAAAATTAGAAGAAAAGAGGTTTAACCTTAAACTACGTAGAGGGTTCTTTACTGTAAGAGCGGCAAGGATGTACAATTCCGTTCCACAGGCGGTGATCTCAGCGGGGGGCATCGATAGTTTCAAGAAACTATTAGATAAGCACCTGAATGACCACAACATACAGAGATATACAATGTAATACTGACATATAATCACACACATAGGTTGGACTTGATGGACTTGTGTCTTTTTTCAACCTCACCTACTATGTAACTATGTAACTATGTGACAATTTAAAAAAAAACACAATATCTTTTACTTTTTGCTTTAATAAATATCCCACATGTTTTATCAAAAAAACACATTTTTTCCTCAGTTTAGGCTGATATGTATTCTTCTACATATTTTTGGTAAAAAAAAACACAATAAGCGTATAATAATTGGTTTGCGCAAATGTTATACCGTCTACAAAATAGGGGATAGATTTATGGCATTTTTATTATTATTATTTTTTTTAAATTGGTAATGGTGGTGATCTGTGATTTTTATCGAGACTGCGATATTGCGGTGGACAAATTGAACACTTTTGACAAATTTTTGGGACCATTGACAATTATACAGCAATCAGTGCTATAAAAATGCACTGATTACTGTATAAATGTCACTAGCAGGGAATGGGTTAACACTAGGGGGCTATCAAGGGGTTAAATATGTTTCCTAGGTGTGTTCTATCTGTAGAGGGGTGGGACTGTCAAGGAGGAGAGATAGATCAGTGTTCATACTTAGTATGAACACACAATCTGTCTCTACTCCCTTGAAAGAACCAGAATGTGTGTGTTTCCACACACAGATCCCGGTTCTCGCTCTGTCACGAGCGATCGCGGGTGCTTGGCGGTCATCGCGCCCGCCGAACACTCGCATCAGCTCCGGGTGCGCGCCCCTACTGGCCAAAAGGTGAAGAAGCGAAGTAAGGTAACATTGTTTTGCCCAGCCGTGCCATTCTGCCGCAGTAAAACTGCGGCGGCTGGTTGGCAAACAGTTAAAAGACTTTTGGTAGGGACTTGTGACAATCAGAGAAAATTCCCTAACAGGTCATGTTAATAACATAGCTCTTTATAGAAACTGGGAATGGAAATGTTCCTAGAAAATGAAAAACCTAATAAAGTTTACAACTAGAGTAAACACAGTCAGTTAACTGAGAGTTAGCTCAAAAGACAAACAAAGTAGGATCTTAGTATCCATGTTAAAAGGCTTTCTGGATGTAATGGGCAATGTATCCACTTACTGATGTCTGTGGTTTAGACTTTTTCTTGTTATGTCTTGCAAAGCACACAAAGAAGAGAGAGACGAAGGAATAGGGAGGAGTGGGAAGGAAAGAATGTAATGACATGGGAATAGTAGAATGAGGGTACAGTGTGGAGGGAGAGAGTTGGAGGGTCACCTAGATTTGGTTCGGTTGAGTAGAGATTGCACCAAGGAAATGTGGGAGTACTTGGCCCAGGGCTCCCAAGGTAATTCAAAAATGTGAACTTTGTCTTGGAAAGTGCTCACCATTTTCTCCTGGGCCATGATCCAGGATATCTTGCGTTTAACAGCAGAGAGCGGGACTGTTGCCTTTTTCCAAAAATCTTGCTATGGTAATTTTGGCTCCTGGAAGCATTAAAAAGACTAGTGCTCGTGTGTATTTAGAGATCTTCTCTACCTTGAGATTAAGAAGCGCTATTTCGGGGATTTGGGGGATAGGAGAGCCCGTTACCTTACGTAATAGAGAGAGAAATCTGTTCCAAAAGCCTTAAATTCGAGGACAGTTTCACCATGTGTGGAATAATGAGCCCAGAAGCACAGAGGGGAGGCGTCCGGGTAGATTTTAGCAAGTAGAGAGGGAACTCGGTACCAACGAGTGATGATTTTAAGGTTAGCCTCCATCAAAGAGACATTCAGTATTCCCTTAAAGCAGCGTTGGAAGTAGTAGTACCATTTTTCGAGCTCCCACTCTTGTTTGATGTCAACCTCCCAGGTTCGGGCATAAGGTGGTTTGTTCTCGGTCTTTGCTAGGGAGGTGTAGATAGTGGATATACCACCCCTCTGATCCATAATACCCATTCACCAAGAATGTATCAAAAAGAAATAAAAACACACACACACAGTTTTTAACAATTACTTTATTAAAAATAAAAAAAAACAATGTCCCCCAATTTATTGTCAATCACAACGCTTTGTTTCTATTATAACATTTTGCAAATAAGTAAGCTTTCTCCTTCACAGATGAGCAATGATGAGGCAGCACTGATGGGCACTGATGAGGCAGAACCGATGGGCACTGATGTTGAGGCACTTATATGCAGCACTGATGGGCACTGATACACAGCACTGATAAGCAGCACTGATGGGCACTGATATGCAGCACTGATGGGCACTAAAAGGCGGCACTGATGGGCACTTATAGGAGGCACTGATGGCCACTGATAGGTGGCAATGATAGGTGGCACTGATTGACATTTATAAGCAGCATTGGTAGGCACTGATGGGCACTGATAGGTGGCACCGATGGGCACTGATAGGCAGCACTGATGTGCGACACTAATGGGCACTGTTGGTGGTACTGATGGACACTGATATACGGCACTGATGGGCACTGATAGGTGGCACTGATGGGCACTGATAGGTGGCACTGATGTGCGACATTGATGGGCACTGATGGGTGGCACAGATGGGCAGCACTGATGAAGAGAAACTGACAGGCATCCCTAATGGGGACTAATTGGCACTGATTGGCATCCCTGGTGGTCGGCTCTCCTCTACTCGGGCCATGTCAGCGCGAGTAGAGGAAAAATTGATAATCGACACTTCCTGGTTACCATGTGATCAGCTGTGATTGGACACAGCTGATCACATGGTAAAGAGTCTACAGTTCATTGAGGGAACCATGAATGCCAACATGTATTGTGACATACTGAAGCAGAGCATGATCCCCTGCCTTTAGAGACTGGGCCACAGGGCAGTATTCCAACATGATAACGACCCCAAACACACCTCCAAGATGACCACTGCTTTGCTAAAGAAGCTGAGGGTAAAGTTGATGATGGACTGGCCAAGCATGTCTCCAGACCTAAACCCTATTGAGCATCTGTGGGGCATCCTCAAATGGAAGGTGGAGGAGCGCAAGGTCTCTAACATCCACCAGCTCTGTGAAGTCATCATGGGGGAGTGGAAGAGGACTCCAGTGGCAACCTGTGAAGCTCTGGTGAACTCCATGCCCAAGAGGGTTAAGGTAGTGCTGGAAAATAATGGTGGCCACACAAAATATTGACACTTTGGGCCAAATTTGGACATTTTCACTTAGGGGTGTACTCACTTTTATTGCCAGCGGTTTAGACATTAATGGCTGTGTGTGCAGTTATTTTAAGGGGACAGCCAATTTACACTTTTATACAAGCTGTACACTCACTACTTTACATTGTAGCAAAGTGGCAATTCTTCAGTGTTGTCACATTAAAAAATATAATAAAATATTTACAAAATGTGAGGGGTGTACTCACTTTTGTGAGATACTGTAAGTATGCAGGCACCCGGGGAGTTGCTAAATGTTGTACCTTCATTAAATGTAACCATATTGCTACACTTAGAGGCGCCTCTCTTCTCTTTTATACTCTGTAGCGCCTGCTGGAGTTTGCTTCTAATGCCCTTTTTCACATTGCTAGAATCGTTTTATATGGACTTTAAACTGAAGGACTTATGAATAAATGGTTGTGGAAGGAATCATTGGAGTTTCCATTATTTCTTAAAGGGAAATTCGCTTTGATATACAAGTGCTTGGGATTACAAACATTTATCTGGAACAAATTATGCTTACAATCCAAGGTTTTACTGTACTCTAAACATATGAACAAGTTTCTGTTAATTTTCATCTGCACCCCTTCTAGATTAGTAAAGTTATAAAAAATGTACCTAGACTGTGCTAAGTCATCTTTCAAACACACCGTGTTACTTAAATAATATGTTGCAGTTATCACTTACCTGTGTATACCGATACAGACTAAGTAACTGGGCCAAAGTATAACTTGTATAGAAAGTACTGTCACCAATAAAACCAGCCACTTCTCCATGTCCCTTACAGTAATAGTTAGGAGCTTCTTTTTCTCTAGACAATATCTTCATGGCATATCCCAAAGTTTTCTTTGGATCAGAACAAGTACTAAATATATGATAGCCCAGGGTAACATTGGGTAGAAGATCGGGGTCCTTGTTAATCTCGTTGACAGCCGAGATCATCACCAAGATGCTTTTGTACTCTTCAAGGTCAACACTGCAGGATATTGAGAGATTTTTAAACAACATAAAATGGTTACTTCTACTGACTACAGTTTGGGCGCAGCCCACAGTCTCCTCAGGACAAACACAAATTTGTTTTACAGACAACAATAATGATTTAAATTTAAGAGAATTTTATCAGATAAAAGATAACATGAAATACAAACATTACAATGGTAATTGTATCCATTTTCCACTTCAGCCCCGGAAGGTTTTACCCCCTTCCTGACCAGAGCACTTTTTACAATTTGGCACTGCGTTGCTTTAACTGCTAATTGTGCGGTCATGTAATGTTGTACCAAAACGAAATTTGCATCCTTTTATTTCCACAAATAGAGCTTTCTTTTGATGGTATTTGATCACCTTTGCGTTTTTTATTTTTTGCGCTATAAGCGTAAAAAGACCGAACATTTTGAAAAAAAATGATATTTTCTACTTTTTGTTATTAAAAAAAATCCAATAAACTTAATTTTAGTCATACATTTAGGCCAAAATGCATTCAGCCACATGTCTTTGGAAAAAAAAACTCAGTAAGCGTATATTTATTGGTTTGCGCAAAAGTTATAGCGTCTACAAACTAGGGTACATTTTCTGGAATTTACACAGCTTTTAGTTTATGACTGACATTTCTTGAGGTGCTAAAATGGCAGGGCAGTACAATCCCCCCCCCCCCCAAATGACCCCATTTTGGAAAGTAGACACCCCAAGGAAATTACTGAGAGGCATGTTGAGCCCATTGAATATTTTATTTTTTTGTCCCAAGTGATTGAATAATGACAAAAAAAATTACAACAAGTTGTCACTAAATGGTATATTGCTCACACATGCCATGGACATATGTGGAAATGCACCCCAAAATACATTCTTATGCTTCTCCTGAGTACGGGGATGCCACATGTGTGGGACTTCTTGGGAGCCTAGCCGCGTACGGGGCCCCGAAAACCAAGCACCGCCTTTAGGATTTCTAAGGGCGTAAATTTTTGATTTCACTCCTCACTATCTATCACAGTTTTGAAGGCCATAAAATGCTAAGATGGCACAAACCCCCCCAAAATGACCCCATTTTTCAAAGTAGACACTCCAAGCTATTTGCTGAGAGGCATGTTGAGTCCATGGAATATCTTATATTTTGCCACACGTTGCGGGAAAATGACAAACTTTTTTTTATTGCACAAAGTTGTCACTAAATGATATATTGCTCACACAGGCCATGGGCATATGTGGAATTGCACACCAAAATACATTCTGCTGCTTCTCCTGAGTACGGGGATACCACATGTGTGGGACTTTTTGGGAGCCTAGCAGCGTACGGGGCCCCAAAAAGCAAGCACCACCTTCAGGATTTCTAAGGTCGTAAATTTTTTTTTTCACTCCTCACTACTTATCACAGTTTTGAAGGCCATAAAATGCCCAGATGGCACACCCCCCCCCCCCCAAATGACCCCATTTTTGAAAGTAGACACCTCAAGCTATTTGCTGAGAGGCATGTTGAGTCCATGGAATATTTTATATTTTGCCACAAGTTGCGGGAAAATGATAAACTTTTTTTTTTTGCACAAAGTTGTCATTAAATGATATATTGCTCAAACATGCCATGGGCATATGTTATTATTATTATTATTATTATTATTCGAGATTTATATAGCGCCAACAGTTTACTCAGCGCTTTACAATGTATAAGGGGGACAACACAATTACAGTACAGTTCAATACAAAAGGTACAGGAGGGCCCTGCTCGTAGAGCTTACATTCTAAAGGGAGGGGGTGGTGGTACAAAAGATAATAGCTGCAAAGAATGATTTGATGGGGGTGGCTCAGGGACAGTTATGTGGGTGTGGGATAGGCTTCCCTGAATAAATGAGTTTTCAAGGATCTCCTAAAGGTGGACAGGGTAGGGGCTGATCGGACATACTGGGGCAGGGAATTCCAGAGGATGGGAGAGGCTCTGGAGAAGTCCTGAAGGCAAGCATGGGAGGAGGTAACAAGGGAGCTAGAGAGCAGGAGGTCCTGGGAGGAGCGGAGGGGGCGATTTGGGCGATATCTGCAAATGAGGTTGGTGATGTAGATGGGGGCGATGTTGTGAATGGCCTTGTATGTTATGGTTAGCATTTTGAATTTTACACGGTGGGGTAGGGGAAGCCAGTGAAGGGATTGGCAGAGAGGAGCAGCAGTCACGGATCGATTAGTGAGGTATATTAGTCTAGCAGCAGCATTCATAATAGACTGAAGGGGGGATAGCCTGCTTAAGGGTAGGCCATTAAGCAGAGAGTTGCAATAGTCGAGGCGGGAAATAATCAAGGAGTGAATAAGTTGTTTTGTAGTGTCGTTAGTCAGGAAAGGTCGAATTTTGGAGATGTTGCGGAGGTTAAGGCGGCAGGATTTAGCCAGTGATTGGATATGGGGGCTGAAGGAGAGGTCAGAGTCAAGGATTACACCCAGGACTCTGGCATGTGTGGAGGGACCAATGGTTGTGTTGTTGATATTAATGGTGAAGTCACAGAAGGGGGACCGTGAAGGAGGAAATATAACAAGCTCAGTTTTAGAAAGATTAAGTTTGAGGAAGTGGTGTGACATCCATACCGATATGTCATTCAGCAAGTTTGAGATCCGTGAGGAGATAGTGGGGGTGAGTTGGGGAGTGGAGAGATAGATCTGTGTGTCATCGGCATAGAGATGGTATTGAAAGCCATGGGAGGTGATCAACTGGCCCAGGGAAGAGGTATAGAGTGAGAAAAGGAGAGGCCCAAGGACAGAGCCTTGGGGTACCCCAACAGAAAGAGGAAGGGGAGCGAAGGAGATGGAGTTGTAAGTGACGCTGAAAGTGCGCTGAGATAGGTAGGAGGAGAACCAGGATAATGCAGAATCACGGAGGCCAAGGGAGTGTAATTTGCTGAGGAGCAGCAGGTGGTCAACTGTGTCAAAGGCAGCAGAGAGGTCTATATGTGGAATTACACCCCAAAATATATTATGCTGCTTCTCCTGAGTATGGGGATACCACATGTGTGGGACTTTTTGGGAGCCTAGCTGCCTACAGGGTCCTGAAAACCAAGCACCGCCTTCAGGATTTCTAAGGGCGTAAATTTTTGATTTCACACGGACTGGTGCTCATAGCCACAAATCTTCAGGGGTAGAGTTACGCTATAGGAGGATGACGTCTATCGCCCAGCTGGTGAGAGAAGCTTTTATCTATTCATTAAGTGTGTACATATGCGCTCCTTCAGCCTATAGTACTCCCCTTGCTGCTACCTGCATATTCATTCATCTATGCCTTATGCCGCGTACACACGGTCGGACTTTCTATCCTACTTGGTCCGGCACACTTTCCGACGGACTTTGTCCGCCAGGTGCGCCGGACTTTAAAACGGACGGACTTGCCCACACACGCCGGGACTTTCCGGCGGGCTAGGTCTGCCCGTCTTTCCGACGGACTTTCGCCGGAGTTCCGGCGGACTTTCAGAATGAACGGACTTGCCCACACACGGACAAGTCCGTTCATTTTGAACGTGACTCAGGTGCGACGGGACTAGCAAAGGATGTCAATCTTGCCGCTTTTATCGGCGAGATTGACACCTTGCGAGCCCCGTTGCGAGGCATACCAGGCCCTTAGGTCTGGTATGGATTATAGAGGGAAGCCCCTACGCCAAAAAAACGGCGTGGGGTCCCCCCTAAAATCCATACCAGACCCCGATCCGAGCACGCAGCCTGGCCGGTCAGGAAAGGGGGTGGGGACGAGCGAGCGCCCCCCCCCCCTCCTGAACCGTACCAGGCCGCATGCCCTCAACATGGGGGGTGGGTGCTTTGGGGGAGGGGGGCGCCCGCGTGTTCCAGTTCTTCGGCCGGCTCCTCTGCTGTCTTCAGGTAGCTCTCTAGCCAGCAGAGGTCCGGACTTCTGGGCTTCTGGGCTTCTTCTCTTCTCTTCTCTTCTCTTCTCTTCTCTTCTCTTCTCTTCTCTTCTCTTCTCTTCTCTTCTCTTCTCTTCTCTTCTCTTCTCCAGATGTTGACACGACGCTCTCTCTGGCTGGACTGCTCTCCGAGGGCTGCGTTGTGACTTATATAGGCGGAGACCCCGCCCCCTTTTGATGTCACAGTCCCTGGGCATGCTGGGACTGTGACGTTTTAGGGGGCGTGGTCACTGGGTGATGTTGACCACGCCCCCTAAAACGTCACAGTCCCAGCATGCCCAGGGACTGTGACATCAAAAGGGGGCGGGGTCTCCGCCTATATAAGTCACAACGCAGCCCTCGGAGAGCAGTCCAGCCAGAGAGAGCGTCGTGTCAACATCTGGAGAAGAGAAGAGAAGAGAAGAGAAGAGAAGAGAAGAGAAGAGAAGAGAAGAGAAGAGAAGAGAAGAGAAGAGAAGAGAAGAGAAGAGAAGAGAAGAGAAGAAGCCCAGAAGCCCAGAAGTCCGGACCTCTGCTGGCTAGAGAGCTACCTAAAGACAGCAGAGGAGCCGGCCGAAGAACTGGAACACCGGGAGAAGAACCAACCGGACGCCGGGAGAAGATGAAGCGGAGGGACCCCCGAAGCCGGAAGAAGACCCCCGAAGCCGGAGGAAGATCCCCCCCCAGAGCTGTTTAATAAAATATTTTAAAAACCTGTGTAGTGTGTTTTATTACTTACACTTTTTCCCTAGGTGAATGGGTAGGGGTACCATGTACCCCATACTCATTCACATAGGGTGGGGGGCCGGGATCTGGGGGCCCCCTTATTAAAGGGGGCTCCCAGATTCCGATAAGCCCCCCGCCCGCAGACCCCGACAACCAACGGCCAGGGTTGTCGGGAAGAGGCCCTTGTCCTCATCAACATGGGGACAAGGTGCTTTGGGGTGGGGGGGCCCCGCGGGCGCCCCCCTCCCCCAAAGCACCCACCCCCCATGTTGAGGGCATGCGGCCTGGTACGGTTCAGGAGGGGGGGGCGCTCGCTCGTCCCCACCCCCTTTCCTGACCGGCCAGGCTGCGTGCTCGGATCGGGGTCTGGTATGGATTTTAGGGGGGACCCCACGCCGTTTTTTCGGCGTAGGGGCTTCCCTTTATAATCCATACCAGACCTAAGGGCCTGGTATGCCCCGCGCTCGCCGCAATAGGAAAATGTGTTTTTCCTATTGCAGCGAGCGCGAGATGCAATACCCTGCCCTCGTGTCGTATCTGGTCCGTCGGACCAGCATACACACGAGCGGGCTTTCCGTCGGACCAGCACACACACGAGCAGACTTTCCGCCCGAAACTGAGTCCGGCGGAAAGATTTAGAACTTTCTTCAAATCTAGGTCCGGCGGGCTTTTGGGAAAAAGTCCGCCGGAAAAGTCCGCCGGCGCCTACACACGGGCGGATTGTCCGGCACACTCTGGTCCGCCGGACCAAGTATGCCGGAAAGTCCGACCGTGTGTACGCGGCATTAGCCTCGCTGTATCTCACAAATCTTTGAACACTCAAGCCCAGCTGTTTGTTACATTTGCTGCAATCCTGCTTACTTACTATGTTAGTCTGTGTTTCCACATCTGACAGACCTTGATGAACTGCCACATTTACCATTCATCATCAGTACACTCCATTCATTCATCCACCTACTCAGTATACCACGCTTACGGCCAACGATTGAAGGGACACTAATTACTAGGAGCTTGTCTTGTGAATATCATTCATTTTTTTATTTTTGACCCATTATTAAAGTCCAGTCTCCATTCTAAAATCTACCATTTTCTTCAATTATCAGAGTCTGTATGTGGTGACTGCGGTATGTATGTGTGATGAGTAGCTGCGTCTCCCCATGTTTTTAATCACCGACAACGTTGTCTTTATTTTAATTGGTCTGTGTTAACCACTTATCTGTGCCCTTGTTTTTTCTTTAATTACTTCAACTAGCGTGGTGTATATTTTTGTATTAATAAAGCCAGTGTTTTGTACTTTCCACAGTGTTCGGTGTCTCACCCTCTTAAGAGAACTTTATTCTCTTAGTTTTTCCTGTATGCCAATAGGGCGACCTGAACTGCATCCTACGTGATTTGTTTGGATGAATGGTTACATCCACTCGCTAATATATTTTTTATATACTCTAAATTAATTATGGAGGTTCAAAAATATATAGTGCTGGCTAGATGGTACCGTAGGATACAGCACCTCATCCCCGAAATAATCAAATAGCTAGTGGATATGGGGACAGGGGATTATAACGGTGCTAAGGTCAAAGAATACAAAGAGAAAAGAAAAAGTTTTAAAAGGCACAGAATTACAAAGTTTATTGGTAATAATACAAATATAGAAAAATACACTTAGATCAATTAACATTTAAAATGAATATGTATACTGCATATGACCCAGTGTATGATGGAATAGGCCAGATGGAAGTGGCCGGCGAAGTGAGGGCTCAATTTCCTACATGTTTCGCCAAGTCATTGGCTTCCTCAGGGAACAAGAGCTCGAAATTGCAAATATAAAAGGGTCTGTATATGGAGATACGGAAAACATCAAATAAGCAAAAACATTTAAGCAATGCAGTATTTTAATACAAGCTCGAATAAATCAATATTGTGGCTGGACAATCATGCACCCAGGCGGCCCCACCAATCACGGCAGCGCAAACGTACCTGAAACGCCGACACCCAAGGAGGGGGGCGCGGAAGGCGTCACCACAGGGGAATAATGGGCAGGCCGCGCCGTGTATTGTGCCTGCAGGGGGCACACAGTAAACCTGACAAAGGAATGTATTAAGAATATGTGAGTAGATGTAAAACATTACCTGTAAGGGACTAGAAATGATGCAGTTATGCATCAATTGTGTAAAGCGAAAAAATATATATATATTTATATCTATTTTAGAAAGGTAAGACTAGTGATCGTTATAGGTTTGGCTAAGGAGAAAAAATCAGAAGGGAACTTACTTAGTAGAGTACGCTGCCAGGTGGAAATCTCATATTGGTGCAATCAAGTGCATAAGATGGAGTATATTTAAATTTGTTTTGTTAGAAAAGCGGCAGTTGCAGTGCGTCCTAGGCAAAGAAGGGTATAAAGGAAAAAATTGAGGCGGCCCGGACTATATTGGAGAAAATAATAAAACTGGTAGGGAGACAGGGAACACATTTACCTGATACGCCAAATATAAGAGAGTAACTCATAGACAATCAATGTTGAGGATTGCCGAGAAATGAATAATAAATCCAAAGTGACTCCTACAAGAGATGATTGGGGACTCAATGAATAATGAACTATGGAGAGAAACAGTTTCAAATGGTGCTAAGTGTCATGCAGAAAAAAGGAGTTACCTTAATGCTGTGTGTAGAGAGTTTTCAGGCACGTCCCTCGTCCAACATGTGGGCTGAGGGACTGGCCGGTTACTAATATACCCCCCACACCTGATCAAAGCACGATCAGGTGTGCGGACGCGGGCAAGGGGCGTCCGCGCCTGCGCACAGTGCGGCGTCACGGAACTACAAGTTCCAAGATGCACCGCGTGCGCATGCTCAGAGCAGGCGGGCCACGTGGCGAATGGGAGGGTGAGGCGCCAAGGAATGGGAGGTACCAAGGCGTCATCACCTCCCATCAGCCGATGGAGGGGAGGGGACCAGAGAGTCCGAGTACGGCGCGGACACCCAGGGCAGACATGAATTGATCTGCCCCGGCTGTCCGTACAGGCACTAACGGCGCTGACCTTGCACCACCCGAGGGGGGAGCCAACACCTCACCCCCCCAAAACTGAAGCACCGGGGGGCCAGGGAACGCCGCGATTCGGTGGCGGAGCATACCAAGTGCAGGGAAGGCGGTGGGCGGAGACACAGGGCGGGGGAGCATCACCCCCATTAACCCCGCAATCCATAAGGGCCATGAGGACAGCGGGAATTACCTGTGTGTCGGCACATCATGTCCAGCCACAAAGTGTATAACATACATAGAGGACCACAGGGTCCTAGTTGCACAAAGAAACAAACTTGTATAACATGGACTAAAAACAAAAAAAATATAGATTAAGAAGGTGTATAAATACAGATATCAGAGACCTTCGCATATCTATGAGTACAAACAGAAAATAGAAGTTAAACAAGTGAAAATCAAGGTATCGATATTGATGTATAAACATATTAATATGGAGAGAAATGCCATAATGACAAATAGCAATCGTGATGATGTAACAAACCATAAGGGATCTGTAGAGAAGACAACAAGGGGAGCCATGGCAGAGGAGTGGAGGCCAAAGAGATTGGAGTGAAAAAGAAAAAGAAAAAAGACAGAGGGAGGGGGGAGGAGAGAAGAGGGGGGACAAAAAGAGAGGGGAAAGGGGGGAGCGAAGAAAAAAAACCATAAATGACACGGACTGGAAAAAGGGCCGTAATGGAAAAAGAGATACACAATATATTTACAGGTATGGCTGATAGGAGTATAGGTATTAAAGAAAAGGTTTGAAACTAATATGTTCATTAAGTCCCGGGAAAATAGTAGCATTTAGTGTGTGGATCCATTTTGTTTCAAGTCGTAGTAATTTATTATCTATGCTTCCGCCTCTGACATGTGGGGGAACATGCTCAAGTGCGGAAAACAAAACGACGTGGGGATCAAAATTATGCTGGGCAGCGATGTGTCGATTGATAGCGGTAGTAGTAGTATTTTTGTATAATGGTTTGATGTGATCACGGATACGGATCTGAAACGGACGCTTAGTTTTGCCAACATAGTATGAGCCGCATTGGCATTGAGCCAGATAAACGACTCCTACGGTGGTACGGGTGACTCGATGTCTAATGGTATGAATGTTTCCATTAGGCAGGTTCACCACTTGGGAATTATTGACAAAAGCACAGATGTCACATCTGCCACATTGGTAAGTGCCAGTGGCAGTGGGTCTATGGGCAATGTCAGTCTCATGATGGCTACTGATGAGTCGATCACGAAGTGAGGGGGATCGACGGTATGTGATATCGGGATATGTTTTAACATATTTGGCAATAATGGGGTCTGATGTTAATAGAGGCCAAAATTGATTGAGAATGTGCTTAATTTGAGTGTGTTGGTTTGAAAAATGGGTAATAAGTCGTATCGGTTGTCTTGTGTCTAATGGTTTGTCGGAGAAGACAAGATCCTTTCTGTTGAGTTTCTTTGCCTTGTTAAAGGCTTTTTTCAAGAGAGAGTGGCTGTAGCCTCTGTCTCGAAGTCTATTGTACAATTCATGTGCTGCCTTGAGGAAATCTTCCTCTAGGGTGCAATTACGTTTTATCCGCAGATATTGGCTAAACGGAATACTTCTGAGGAGAGGTCTGGGATGGGCACTGTGGGCATGTAATATTGTATTGCCCGAAGAGGGCTTCCGATAAAGGGCAGTGTAGATTTGACCATTGGGTTGCAAGCCAATCTGGAGGTCCAAAAAGTGGATCTGCGATTGGCTGCACTCCATGGTAAACCTGAGATTGAACGTATTCAGAGTAAGATGCTGAACAAACAGAACAAGTTTTTCTTTGGTGCCTGACCAGAACAATAATATGTCGTCTATATACCTGTACCAGGATATCACCCTGGACAGGTAAGGATTGGAATGGGCCGGATCAAATAATTCTCTCTCCCACCCCCCAGGTAGAGGTTGGCATAGGCTGGGGCACACTTGGTCCCCATAGCCACACCTTGTACCTGGAGGTAGTGGGAGGAACCGAACATAAAGTAATTCCGTGTTAGTATGAACCTCAATAATTCAAGGACAAAGTCCCCATATGTGTCATATCTGGGGCCTCTTTCCCGGATTAGTTTACTAATCACTGAAATGCCTCTAGTATGTGGAATAATGTTATATAAACTTTCCACGTCTAGGGCTACTAACCATGTGTTTTTTGGTAGGGTTTGACTGTCAAGTATCCGAAGGAGGTGGATAGTGTCCTTGATATATGAAGGCAGGGCAGCTACGTGAGGTGCCAGGTATTTATCAACCAATGCACTGGCAGATTCAGTGAGGCATTGTCGTCCGGACACGATTGGACGGCCCGGAGGGTGATCAAGAGATTTATGGAGTTTAGGAAGGGAATAAAAGGTGGGAGTTGTGGGTTCTCTGACACTGAGAAACTTCCATGTATTGGAATCTATGGTGCCCTTTTGATGGGCTCCGAATATCAACTGTTGGTATTCAGATATGTAATGAGCAATAAGTGATTTGGAAATTGGTCTATACCAGTCACGGTTGTTCAGGATGTCAAGACACATTTGTTCATAAAAGGGCACATCCATCACCACCACATTGCCACCCTTGTCGGCTGGCTTTATGATCAGTTCAGGATGATTCTGAAGGGATTTGATAGCTTTGATAAGGGCCGGAGTGAGATTGGAAGGGTGAGGGGAGTTGGGGTTTAGCCCTTCAATGGTGGTGGTGACCTGTTGTACAAAGGCCCAGATGTTGGGGTGTGTGGAAAGATTGGGAAAGTTGGTGGATTTGGGTTTGAAAGAAGTAGGGGGGGGAAAGAGACATCAAGGGCGGCGACCCCGGGATCAAGAGAGTCCAGGGGGTCGTCAATTCATGTCTGCCCTGGGTGTCTGCGCCGTACTCGGACTCTCTGGTCCCCTCCCCTCCATCGGCTGATGGGAGGTGATGACGCCTTGGTACCTCCCATTCCTTGGCGCCTCACCCTCCCATTCGCCACGCGGCCCGCCTGCTCTGAGCATGCGCACGCGGTGCATCTTGGAACTTGTAGTTCCGTGACGCCGCACTGTGCGCAGGTGCGGACGCCCCTTGCCCGCGTCCGCACACCTGATCGTGCTTTGATCAGGTGTGGGGGGTATATTAGTAACCGACCAGTCCCTCAGCCCACATGTTGGACGAGGGACGTGCCTGAAAACTCTCTACACACAGCATTAAGGTAACTCCTTTTTTCTGCATGACACTTAGCACCATTTGAAACTGTTTCTCTCCATAGTTCATTATTCATTGAGTCCCCAATCATCTCTTGTAGGAGTCACTTTGGATTTATTATTCATTTCTCGGCAATCCTCAACATTGATTGTCTATGAGTTACTCTCTTATATTTGGCGTATCAGGTAAATGTGTTCCCTGTCTCCCTACCAGTTTTATTATTTTCTCCAATATAGTCCGGGCCGCCTCAATTTTTTCCTTTATACCCTTCTTTGCCTAGGACGCACTGCAACTGCCGCTTTTCTAACAAAACAAATTTAAATATACTCCATCTTATGCACTTGATTGCACCAATATGAGATTTCCACCTGGCAGCGTACTCTACTAAGTAAGTTCCCTTCTGATTTTTTCTCCTTAGCCAAACCTATAACGATCACTAGTCTTACCTTTAAAGCAACCTATTTTTCTTATTTAGGCCCTTCTTCCATTCGATTGCGGATTCCGTTAATTGTTTTGCTGTGTGCATGCATCCACCTACAGGTACCCTGTGTCCACTGTAATTCAGTGTTTTTAAAGAAAAGTGTGAGTCTTTGATATACCCTTCTAAAATAGATATAAATATATATATATTTTTTCGCTTTACGCAATTGATGCATAACTGCATCATTTCTAGTCCCTTACAGGTAATGTTTTACATCTACTCACATATTCTTAATACATTCCTTTGTCAGGTTTACTGTGTGCCCCCTGCAGGCACAATACACGGCGCGGCCTGCCCGTTATTTCCCTGTGGTGACGCCTTCCGCGCCCCCTCCTTGGGTGTCGGCGTTTCAGGTACGTTTGCGCTGCCGTGATTGGCGGGGCCGCCTGGGTGCATTATTGTCCAGCCACAATATTGATTTATTCGAGCTTGTATTAAAATACTGCATTGCTTAAATGTTTTTGCTTATTTGATGTTTTCCGTATCTCCATATACAGACCCTTTTATATTTGCAATTTCGAACTCTTGTTCCCTGAGGAAGCCAATGACATTTGGCGAAACATGTAGGAAATTGAGCCCTCACTTCGCCGGCCACTTCCATCTGGCCTATTCCATCATACCCTGGGTCATATGCAGTATACATATTCATTTTAAATGTTAATTGATCTAAGTGTATTTTTCTATATTTGTATTATTACCAATAAACTTTGTAATTCTGTGCCTTTTAAAACTTTTTCTTTTCTCTTTGTATTCTTTGACCTTAGCACCGTTATAATCCCCTGTCCCCATATCCACTAGCTATTTAATTATGGAGGTTGATCCAGGCAACTAACCATTATTTTTTGTTAGTCTCAGCAATGGCATGCAATGTCAAGCTGCAGCAAGCAAAGCAAGCAGGATATTAGCATGCATAAAAAATTGGAATTTACGCCAGAGATAACATGATAATCCTGCCACTTTACAAAACTCTGGTTCAGCCACATCTGGAGTATTCTGTCCAGTTCTGGTCACCAATCCTCAAAAAGGAGCAAAAAAAATTATTGGGGGGACTAGAGGACCTCAGTTACAAGGAACGACTACAAATACCTCAAATTAAGAAATCTATTGTAAGAAGTGTAAGGAGACACTGGGCCACTCAATAAAATTGGAGGAGAAGCAGTTTTGTCAAATGACGGCTGGGTGGGACCTTTGTCGTTGCAGTTGGACATCATATGATGTCCTCCCGGAATGAGCCGTGTACACGCCCCACAGACTACACTGCTGCACAATCTGTAACTAGCTGTGTCCACTGCCCAACCACAGAAGATCACATGACAATTGTAAACAATGAATGGCTTTGATTCATGCTATTCATTATGTATAATTGTGTTGCTAGATGTGATTGGTCACAGTGATCACATGGTTCAGACAGGACCAAACACAGCCCATCTGTACCATGTGATTAGCTGCGGAAAATCTCAGCTAAGAGGAACACTGGGTTACATATAATCATGAGCTGTTGGGAATACATGGATCCTAGGTTTATGCTTCCCCCATATAAAAGCCAGAATTTGACTTGGGATTGTTTATAATATATGAGGAGGGATCTGACCCCGGAGCACACTGAACAGATAAAGTAATTTAGGGAGGTAAGTCATTTTTAGTGCCGCCATGCGACCTAACCAGAATATCTGATGTTTTCCCCATACTCCCAACAGAACTCACAATTAATATGGCTCAGAAAGAAGGATCTGAGCAAGGAGTATGTAGCCCTTCCTGGGAATATTTTTTTATCAGGATGGGAGATTTAATACCACATCCCCCTTAACTAGTACCGTCCTGACAGTGTTGGATTGTATACCTACCAATAGGTGTGAAAAGAATGGTACCTCATGGTCACTGGGAGCATAGTACATTATAATGGTCACCTGGGCATCAGTCAGCTTTCCCAATATTAATAAATACCTGCCTTCAGGATCAGAAATATTATGCTCCAGTGTGAAGGGAATAGCTATTATTGCCTATTAGTGCCCCTTTTTGTTTGGTAGGGGCATTAGCAGTGACTATAGGGTAGGAGGCATGAAAATATTTTGGACAGGAGGACCTGGAAAAGAAAGACCCCTGCAAGAAAATTATTTCTGCATGCAGGGATTTGAAGTGTCTGAAAGCCTTAGTTCAGTGAGTTTAGGCCCTGAATATTAACTGAAAGTAGATTTAGTTCCAAAATGATTGGTTAGTGAAGAAGAGCGGTAGGGGTTAGCTTACAACATAGCCCATGATGAACCCATCCCTGGCAATGAGGGAGGTAAGGAGAAAAGACAGGGGAAAAGGAGAAAGGGAGAAACAGAGACATGATAGATATCCAGAGACAAATTTGAGGAAAAGAGGTCAAAGCAGTAATATAAAGCAACGTGGACACTAAAGCATCCAAAAGTAAACTCACAGTGTGGCATACTCAATGGGTCCCCACTATGAGTGATTAAATTGGGTTGGCAGTGACCACCAACCAGACAAGAAGCTGCAGCAAAAAAAAAAAAAAAAATGATATGGTGAAAATTAGGGTTGCACCAATACCACTTTTGTAAGACCGAGTACAAGTACCAATACTTTTTTTTAAGTACTGTACTTGTTAATACGGATTACTGATAGTTTTTTTAATGTCGTATGACAGTGGCACTAATATGCACTGATAGGTGGTACTGATGGGGCATGGATTGTGTCAGTAGTTTTACATTTTTTTTTTTACAAATTCATTTTTTACAATTTATTTTTTTATTATTTTGGACAATTTATATATTTTTCTGTTATTATTGTTTTTACAATGCTTTCTTTTTTTTTGGGGGGGGGGGGTTAATTTTATTGTTTATTATATTATAGTTGCACCTTTAAATATTTATTTATTACAATTCTTTTTTTTTTTTTTTTTTTTTAATCAGTCCTGTTGGGGAGGGGGGGCTTTGGTGAGATTTGGGTTATTCTTGGGTTTTCTGAAACAAGGGGAGTGCTTTTCCAGGTTAAATTATCTTATTAATTTTGTTTTGGGGCAATTGGTTCCTTACAAAAATTACACATATAAAAAATAACCAGCCAAGGAATGCAATTTCTCTGATGCACCACAGGAATTAGTCAGGGCACCAGGGATGCAGAGGCTTCAACATAAAAAGTAACACCAGGATCCAGACCCCTGAATACATGTACTGAATAGATAACAAAGATTCTGGTCATTTTTTTAAAGAACATTTCATATTCCTGATATTTGTCTGCTATACCATGTACTTGTTTGAAAAAGCATCCTGTTCTCTTTGTATTGCTTCATTTCTGTAAATTCCCTGGTATTCCTGCCAGTCCCTTTGCTTTCCTATCAAAAACTGACCACACTAAGCAGGAAAGCACAGCGTGGTCAGTTCTCTAGTTATGCTGGGAACTCAGCCTGCTCTTCTCCAATGATCAGACTTGTCCTGACACCCCCATCCCCCGCAAAGCCATTCACTGGGAAGATCAATGTGCTTCTGATTCTCTTCCCACCAGCCCTTATGCAGCGGAGAACAGAGAGAATGTGATCACTTATAAATAAGAGAAAAAGGTATTTATGTTTTTTTTTTTTTTTTTTTATATCTATGCACAAATGTTTTGCCTTTTATTTCTATTTTAAACGGAATGGGTTGTTTTACAAAGCGATCTTTTACAATCACTTTAAGGGCTTGTTCCTGTGTAGGTAAGTGATAGTTATAAAAGAGGTGAAAAAGTCAGTTCAAAAGCAAACATCGGAAAGGCAAATAAACTGGCTCTCACCATAGGAGTAGGTAGTACGAAAAGTGGTCACTTCAATAGTGAAGCTGTAAAACAGATAAATAAACCCAACCGACCGGTATGTGTAAGTTCCATGAGGCTTCACTTAATTGGTCTTGTAGAAGTTTGGCAGCATAAGCTAGGTAGTTCAGCATCTTGGAGAGACTACGTGGGGTGTGTTGAACTTTAGGGGATGCTTGAAAGAAAGATTGGTGGTTCAGAGGCAGTGATTTGAAAAATGGTTCCACAAATGTATGTTTTGCTTCTCCGGAGTAGTAGTGACGAGGTGTTGCTGGTTATTGTAAGTGAAAGCTAATTTAAACGGGAACACCTGTTGCTGCAAAACTTGAATGAAAGGTTTCAGTTCTCCTCTCTTTTGGATAGTAGAGGGTGCTAAATCAGTGAAAAGCTGATAGGTGTGGCCCTGGAGTTGCAACACATCCTTCTCCCTCATGGCCATCAATAGTCGTTCTTTAGATTTGTAGTAGTGAAGTGTTATCACTTTATCTCACGGTGGTCCTCGAGATTCACTTTTTTTTTTGAAAATCTTTTTATTGAGTACAAAAAAATACAAACAAATAACAACATTAAACCTGCCACAGCATTGGGACTAGACCCACGCAGGAGTCAGTGCCAGCCGGCCATTGGGCTGCATCCAGCATTAATATCATACAGCTGTAGCATGTCCGAAAGAATAGAACAACAACAAACAAACCTAGTGTGGTATTGGCTCCTGCTCATTTAAAGTATTTCAGGATCAGATTTATCAGTTGAGACCCAAGAGACAATATCAGATATCAAATAAACCCATTTCAGAGATTACATTACCAAAAAATCAACCAATGTATCAGTATCACTTTCTCCCGTGGAGAGGTATTATGTACCTGTTCAATCAGTCTGAGGTTGCCGTGGAGGCCTCAGCTAGCCATTTGGCCCACACTCTATCATATTTTTTGGGGCATCCCCTATTATGATAGGTTTCCTTATAGAGTAGTAGTACTTTATTGACATGTGTTTTCCACAACAATATGGATGACGAGACACGTTTTTTCCAGTAGAGAGTGATCATTTTCCTTGCATAAAAGAGCAGGAGCCCTATGAGGGTTCTCTCTGCTATCTTGGGGGCTAATTCTTTCCACTAAACCTAGAAGGCAGATCTGCGGGGTTGGGGCTATATCTGTTCTCACCACTTCTTGTATTACACATAGTACTTCTGACCAGTAGTTTTTAATTGCCGGACAGGACCAGAAAATGTGTATAAAATCCCCTGGATCCCCAGTATATCTCCAACACTCCGAGGACAGGGAGGTCCTCACCTTATGTAATCTATATGGGGTGAGATATGCCCGATGTAGTATTTTGTATTGTATGAGACGGTCTCAAAGTGAGACCAGGATTTTGAAGGGGAAATCCCACATGTCCTCCCAATCCTCGGAGTCCAGTGTCGGGATATCCTGTGTCCATCGCTGCCGGAGCTTTGACAGATCTGGAGAGGAAACTCTGAGGAGATGTGCATAAAGGACCGAGGTCGGTTTCCTGGTGCATTCATATCTTGTGACCCTCTCCAGATCGGATTGCACTATTTGTGTGTCATTGGGTATTATTTGGGCTTTAAACGCATGAGACAGTTGCATATAGCGAAATAGATGCGAAGGAGGCACATTGTATTGGGATACCAGGTGATTGAAGGGGTGTATGGCGGTGCCGGTGGCGAGGTCAGATATCAGTTTAATACCGCATTTAGCCCATATTTTAGGGTCTGGTAATGAGTAGAGATGGGGTAGGGTAGGGTTGTTCCATAGGGGGGTGTGCGGGGAGACTGCATTTCGTGGGAACTCCTCAAGTTCCAGTCTTGCCCTCCAGGCCCTTAGAGTCGTGCGCATGGAGGTGGTCAAATGATATGGAGCCTTGGGACCTCGAAGGGGTAAATGTGTAAGGGCTTCCACAGAGCGAACCACAGCAGCCTCCAGAACCGCAGCGGGGTTGGACCACCAACCTGCGGTGACCAGCTGGGCTGCCAGAAAATATTTCTGGCAGTCTGGAAATGCCAGCCCCCCCTGCGACACCAGACGCATTAGTGTGGAGAGTTTAAATCTAGGGGGGTTTGGACCCCAGAGGAAGGAGGAGAAAATTTGGTTCAATTTCTTGAAAAATGAGCAGGGTATCCATTGTGGGGAATTACGAAATAGGTATGTAAATTTAGGTATGGTTTTCATTTTAATTAAGTTAATGCGGCCTAATAGGGATAGAGGAAGGTTCTCCCAGGCTTTGAGTTTGGCCTTGACTACTTGGACCACCGGGTCTAGGTTAAGGGGGATAAAGCTGGATACGTCCCTCGAGACGCGTACCCCCAAGTACACCATTTCGTCCACCCATTGCATCTGCAGATCCTGCGGGGCCAGTCTTTTTGCCTCAGTGTCAATAGCCAGCAACTGGGATTTTGTCCATTTCACCCTTAATCCTGTTACCTTTGAGAATTCAGTCAATACTTGCAGCGCTCCTCTAAGAGAGGAGTCTGCGTCATTCAGAAAGAGCAGGAGGTCATCCGCATACAGAGCTACCCTCTCCTCCAGCCATGCTATTTTTAATCCTTTTATATGGGGCGAGACCCGCAGTGACTGGTTCCATAGCTATTGCGAACAATGCCGGAAAGAGGGGGCAGCCCTGCCTGGTACCCTTGGACAGCGGGAAGGGGGGAGAAACATTACCTCCCAATCTGATTGCTGCCTTCGTGGATTTGTATAAGGTTTGCAGCCAGGCAATAAAAACCAATGGAAATCCCATCCCCTGCAGAGTTTCCCAGAGAAATGGCCATTCGATTGTATTGAATGCCTTTTCGATATCGAAGGAGGCAACCGTTCTAGTGCCCACATTGTCATGTATGGTATGTAAGTTGGTGAATAATCTGCGGAGGTTGATGTCCGTTGACCTATGTGCCATGAACCCAGTCTGATCTGTTTCTACAATAGAGGGCAGAAGTGGGTTGAGTCTAACAGTAATTCGTTTAGATAAGATTTTGAAATCAATATTAAGAAGTGCAATGGGCCTGTATGAGGCGCACTGTTTGGGATCTTTATTGGGCTTAAGGATTAGAATAATGTGTGCATCTGCCATAGAAGGTGGGAGCGCTCCCTCCTCCAGACATCAGGTATACAGGTCCGCCAACAGGGGGGGCCAGTAGATCCGCATGAGACCGATATAAAATTTGACGGGTAGACCATCAGGACCCGGTGCCTTCCCAACTGCCAGTGTGTTAATGATAGCATGTACCTCCTCTGCAGTGATAGGCCTAACCAGATGGGACCTCTCCTCATCCGAGAGCCACCCCAGAGCCAGGGGGTCCAGGAGAGGCGCCATCTCGCCAGGGGTCACATCCCGAGGGAGCATGGTACTGTATAGTGTCTGATAAAAAGGACTGAAACTCCTTTAGGATATCTTCTTGGGACGTAATAGATTCACCTGTGGGAGAGATCAGTTCGGGGATCAAAGTTATGGGGGTGTCATGATGGGACATCATTGCCAATAGTCTGCCATTTCTGTCCCCCTGCTCAAAGAATCTTTGTTTGGTGTGGAATAACTCTAAGCGCGTAACCTCAGTGAGATGGAGGTGGAGATCTCTCTTTGTGGACTGCAGCAGTCCAAAATTGGAAACCGAGGGGTCAGACCCGTAAGTGGCTGATGCTGCCTCAATCTCCCCCTCCAACCGCCTTGTGCTGGCTTGTTGATTTACTTTCACTGCCTTAATTGCTGACATATAGTGTCCTCTAGTGAACGCCTTGAAGGCGTCCCAAACTATGGATGGAGAGGATGACCCCGCGTTATGTTCCCAAAATTTGCGCAATGTTTGTAGAGTCTGCTCTGAAATCTCATCATGGGAGATCCAGTGGGCCCCCAGGTGCCACATGGAGCCACTGCGTTTGTCTCTGGTCCGCATAGTGATCTTGAGGGGGGAATGATCAGAAAGCCCGCTAGGTAGGTATGTTGCCTCCACTATGTCATTTAGCATAAGTTGATTTGCAAACGCATAATCAATTCTAGAGGAGGTTTTATATGAGGTAGAAAAACATGAATAAGCTTTAGTCTGGGGGTGTAACCACCTCCACACCTCAGTAACCCCTGCTGAAAGTGTCCACCCAAGCAGGTCCCCTGTAGAGGACTGCGAGGGCGTGGGCCTATCAAGATCAGGGGAGAGGGTATTATTGAAGTCTCCTAGGATTAACAATTTAGCTGGACAATACGGGGTAATCCTCTCCAAAATAGTGTATAGCACTTCCGGTTTGAAAGGTGGTGGGATATAAACTCCTACTATGATATACCTGTGTTGCCAGGCCGTCAATACCAAAATCACAAATTTGCCATGGGGGTCTGTATGCACCGCCTCAACATTACACGGGTAGGATTTATTTATCAGTATTGAGACCCCCCTGGCATTTGAGGAATACGTGGCATGAAAAGTTTTCTGAACCCAGGGCTTTTTCAAGGCCATCAGTTTGCCCCCCGTCAAGTGGGTCTCCTGTAGGATCAGTACCGGGTTGTGCATCTTGACATACTGGAACATCAGTGCCCTTTTAAATTTGAGGCCTCTGACATTCCAGGATATCACCTACATTATTCCCTGATCACGTGACTCCATGATACCAGGGGAGAATTGCTAACTTCAGGGTGAATGCGTCCCAACTGAAACCCACCTGATGAGTGTATTTAGAGCCATAGCCAACCACACATAACATAGAAAACATAGCAACCAAATTCAAACTTCGCGAGCACCAGGTGCTTATCCTACCATTTCCCATTGTCCCCAAAAACAACATGGGGGAGGTCAGGAAGCGGCCTATACCCAAAAAACAAAAAAACAAAACACAATGCCTGTGAACCTGATAGTCAGGTCACAGTGCAGTCTTCATCAGCACTGAGCTGAATTAAGCTTGACTTTTGAATAGCAAATGTCTCTTACTGGAGGCTCAAAGTTCCTGAGATCACCCCAGCTAGTTTCAACCTCTAACAGTAGGTGAGGGTTAGCGGATATGTATCCCGACACAGCCAGGAGGAGCAGGTGATCTGGAGCAGTTGTATAGTTCCACCGGGTAGTGGAGTTCTCCAGATAGGTAGATAAAACCCGGTCCTCCGCTCTGAGAGATAAGAACAAAACAAACAAAAAACAAAAAACTGTAGGGGGGGGGGTCACGTGTAAAGGTACACTTGAGGTAACTCCGGTGTTTACAGATAGCTTATTAGGATAGATCAGAACCAGGATGTGAAAGATCCGTGCATTAGATGACTTAATGAGAAGAAACTTTTAACGCAAGTTGGTCAGCCAGTCGTCAGCATCCGCTGGGTTGTCAAAGAAGCGGGTCGCTCCGTCATGTTGGACTCGTAAGCGGCTTGGGTAGAGCATGCCATATTTAATGTTCTTGTCTCTGAGTCATCTGCGGACATCATTGAAGGTTTTCCACTTCCTCTGCAGATCGGCCAAAAAGTCAGGGAAAAGAAGAATAGAGGAGTTGCAATGTTTGAGTGTGGGGTCCCGATAGTTAAGGAAGCGGATCAAAAAAGGCCTGGGAGGACTCCCTGGGATGACACGGCCCGTGGGCACCCGGTGGGCCCTTTCAACAACGTATGTAGGGGGAACGTCCGTGAAGCCCAATAGGTTTTTAAAGAACTCCTCTGCGAATACAGCAGGGTGGTCACCTTCTTCTCTCTCAGGCAGACCCAGGACTCTAACATTATTGCGCCTCAGCCTGTTTTCGGCGTCGTCCGATTTTGCGACAAGGGACTGTACTGTGCGCTGCAACTCGGCAATAGAGGTGGCATGGTTGGCCATAAGATCTTCGGTGGCTGATACTCTGGACTCGGTTTTGGTCATTCTCCCCCTTATTTTGTCGAGGTCGTTCTGTATAAGATTACACTCCTCAGCGAGGTGGTTGATGCGTACCAGCAGCGAGGTCCTACTTCACTCGATTGCAGCAAGGATCGTGGCCGTACTGTCTTGAGGCAGTGGGGCTGATCCTTCTGCCATTGGAGCCGGGGCAGGGTCCATTTCCAGGTCGGCCAGCAAGGCCCGAAGCCGCCCCACTATTATTGGGTCGGTCTGTGGGGAAGATGGCAGCGGTAGCCTGAGTGGTGCGTCGGTCCTTGTGGCTTTGGAGGACCCCCTCCCTTTTTTGGAGGATGAGGACATCGAACAGTTCACCCCGAGAGCCCTCTATATGGGATACTTATCCATGCCCAGGTGAGCGTGCAGGAGGCAATTAGAGGGCGATCAAGCTGGCAGCAGTCGCTGAGCCCCAGGAGAGAGCATGCTGGGCCGGTCGTCCGTGTTCGCCAGCAGCTCCCAACTTTACCGCAGACACAGAGGCAGAGACAAGGTGGTGAGGGTGTGATGCTGGGGGCACTAGGGTGGAGAGGGCCCAGGGCAGTATGCAGTCTAGTGAGGGTGTCCAGGCAAAGTTTATCAGGCAGGGAGGGAAGGCCAAGGGAGCTGGTAGGAAAGCAGGAGGATCGGAGGGATGCTGGGCCTCAGGACCCCCCAGCCAGCCTACAAAGGCAATCTCCACCGGGCAGCCTAGCAATTCTCAGCAGAGAGGTGGAGGATAGTGGTGTAGCTGAGAGCAGGAATGTCCGCAGCTCGGGGTTCCTCTCAGGCCGACCGCAGCGCTCCTCTGCCGACCGGCAACGTAAGAAAGTCCAGTGGGCAGCAGGCTCTACTAGGCCGCACTAGGCTACTAGGCTGGACCAGGTCGCGGCCTCTACAGGCGATCCTGGCGGCCCCACGGACCACCAGACCCTGCCAGGCACTCGGAGGGGCAGGCTGGATGGTGAGGGGAGTCCCTTACCTCACTGTCAGGCCAGGAATGGCTCCCCCCAGCAGGATGCAGGCTGGAAAGATGGTGGCGGCCGCGGGCCTGTAGGACCAGCTTCTCCCCAGCTAATCACAGGCTGATTTGGCACAATATTGGCTCAGACTGCAGCAGGGCATGTGGAGGAACAATCGGGCAGGTAGAATGGCTTTCTTCTGTCAATTAGATGCACGGATGGCTAAGGATGGGGTTTAGGATAGCCGGAGCTCCCTTCTCACAAGTCTGCTGCCTTTCACATCCGGACACGCCCCCCTTCTCCAGGTTCACTTTTAGTTGGGGTTCTGTGGACTTGATCCATTTCCAGTCTTTCATTAGGGATAGCTGGACAGAGTGCTTGGAACAGTGTGGTAAAAGATCAGTAACCATTTCTGCTATGAACCTGATCCATACGTTAGACCTTCTAGCCTTGTTTTCTGCATTATTTATTTGTAGTGAAGCACTTAGTTTTCTGACTTTAGAGAGTCCACATGACCCTCCATCCATTGTGTATGATAGCCCAGATCTCTGATTTCTTTAGTAATCAGTAAAAACGTTTTGACTGCACATATAGAGTTTTTTGTAAGAGTGCCTGGAACTTGTCTAAGAGGTCCATGTTACCATCTGAGGCTTGAGAGACAAAGAGCTGTGGAGAGCTGTCCATAGATTGATAAGACTCACTGGTCTGTACCTCTGCTGGGCCACTATGTGGAGAGCACCCTGATGCCCTGTTGCCCCATGCTCTGGCTAAATGCTCCTTCATGGTATGGTGGGGCACTAAGCTTCTGAGCTGAGCCACGGTGTTGTGGATCTCCCTGCTGCTGCCTCAGAGTGCTGTGGGGGTTTCAACCGAGAATGATGGACCCCAGGTTTGGAGCAATACGACGTAGAGGCTTCAGTAGGATCATTCACTTTTCAGTGGATAATCGTCTAATGACAAAAAAAACGATTGAAAGAGAAATAGCACTTGAATTCGATTTTTTTAGAATGATGCAACTAGAAGCCTTTATCAGATCTAAATCAAATACATATGCAGAAGTGAGAGCATTCACTGCGTTTGAGGAGACATGCTTGAAGGGAGAGTCAATGAGACACTCGCTGCCTTATTTTTACAATACATTAACTGGACTAGAGACATCTCAGGAACGTACTTTCCCCCAAGCGTGGGAAAGAGATCTAGAGATGTCATTCTCCCATGAACAGAAGGGCAGGATTTTGCTATTTAATCAAAAGGCATCAGTAGCAAGTAGATATCAGGATTGGGTTACAAAATTCTCACCATGTGGTATAGAACACCGAATGTATTACATCGGATTTACCCCCAAGTGTCAGATGTCTGCTGGAGATGCCACGAAGCAGAAGATACAATATTACATATTTTCTGGGAATGTCCAAGAATTAGAGAGCTCTGAGAAATGGTTGCTGAAACTATCAAAACAATAACAGGAATCTCCCTTGGCGATAGACCTGTAACTTTTTTGTTGCTGGATATTCCTATATCAGTGGAAAAATTTAAAATTCTCTGCTGAGACATTTTCTAACGGCAGCTAGGGCATGTATCCCTTTCCTCTAGAAAAGAGACAACCCTCCAACTAGAGCACAATGGCTTGCTAGAATTGCTGAAATCCAACAAATGGAAAATCTTACTTTGGCAATGAAAGATCAAGATGAGAGATATCTTAAAAACATGGGCCCCGTATTTGGCGTACAGGGAGAGATTAGAATGACATAAAAAATTTGCTAATGAGAATAGAGGGCCGGGGAGTCTGATGGAGAGGAGAAGAGGGAGGAGAGTGTGGGGGGGGTTATAAATCCTCTACCCTCCCTTGCTCCCACCCTTTTTTTTTGGGGGGGGGGGGTAGATGATAATTTTTGATAGGGGAGGGGGGTAAAAGTAGAAAAAGGGAAATCACATGGAATTAGAGAGCCAATCAAAGGTAATACAAGATACACAGATGATAGAAGATGATAGAAGCACTTAGGATGTATTAAGAAGATACTGTAAGATTGTAATGAACTGTATTGTGAAATCTATGAAAAAATAAAGAATTTATAAAAAAAGAGTGCTGTGGGGAATAGAGATGAGGCACTGCTACCAGTGCAGTAGGTGTTCAGGACATTATCTTGCCTGGATGGAGCGGATCAAATGGCAGCCATCTTCAAGACCCACGTATGCGCAACCCGAGACCAGATGGTTTTAATTTCAGGTATTACTGTTCAACCACACTACTTTAAAGAGTGTGTAATACACATTTCACAGCTGGGGAGCAGCATGGGAAAATATAATGTGTTGTGGATTTTTAATGATGAAACACTGCAATTTTACTAAAAAAAATAATGGCAAATGCAGCATCTACCAACGCCCAAAATTTGAATAATTTCTACCAACCTAGAGGAAGCAAATTTATGTTTTTGTGTATTTTATGTAGAGGCAAGGCAATATAACTTAACATTAAATTCTTGCAGAGAAGAAAACAGCAGATGTCCCACATGAGGATGTCAAACAAAATGTGAAAAAAAAAAATTGCACTTAATTGCCTGATTGTGATTGCATAGTATGTGGGCAACCATACATTTGTATGGTTTAAGGCTCCGGTAAAATGGCGTCAGCCCCACTTTCTTATGATGCGTGCACATCGTGAAATGCATAGAAGAGAGACTTGACGCCCATACACATAGGAGACCTTCACTTCCGCCGGGTCGTTGGAACGCAAGCCGCATGCCGCTAGCCAGACAGCAGTGCGGGGTTGTTTTTTACAGACCTCAGAGCTGCTAATGTGCCGATTTTTTCATCGTATTATATACATGTAAGTGCAGCCTTTTTTATACCATAAAAAAAACTATACTGCACTATACCTGCCTTCTGTGGCACCTTTGGCGGAGCTAATTTCACAGAGCCTTTTGATGGGAGAAAGAGTCTGATACTAATCATTGTAGAGGATATATCAAATTGAAAACTTTTGATTTATATATACACATGTTGGTGATCTGGTCGTGGCCGTATTCATCCATATACCATATGAGGAGAAGAGGTGGATGGTGAATATGGTGTAGATTGACCCATAAATTGATTGAAGCGGCATTTTTAATATCCAAGTTTGATGGTCACTTGCTGGCCGGATACATCTGGTGAGCGCAATTCATTTCTCACTACGGGTGGAGCACTGTTGTTTTTGAGCATTGGAGCACCTTCTTAGGATCACGGTGTTGGAGATTTTATTTCAGATTTTATTTCAGAGTGATCACACACAGAAATCATGAACTTTAACAGATTATACATTGCATTGATTGACAATTTGTTTATTGTTCACATTTTATTGTTTACATTTGACTACACATTAGTTGGTTTAATTTATTTACACCATTATTCACCTATTAATTTAATTGAGTGAATTAATTACATTGGTTCACATCTCACTTAATTGTCCAGTTAGTGCCCTTTTGATTTCTTTTGATTTATTTATTAGGTTACACTAATTTTAGGAGCAGCGCTGGCATACATATTGCACCAGTTTGAAGTTGGCACCGTCTATCTTGTTTTTATTTTAACATGCAGACCGCCGCACGCCGATTTACACCGGCAAAATAGCACGGACAGGCAAAAGGGGGTACTCGTACATCCCTTTGAAATTTCCGCTTGGCGTGCGTGGGAGCGTGCCCAGGGGTCCTGCAAACTCAATTGCGGTGAGGAGAGCAGAACGGGAGATGTAAACAAGGCATTTCTCTGTTCTGCCTAGCAACTTGACAGGGATCTACTGCTCCCAGTGATCAGGAGGCGTGATCTCTGTCATGTTGTAGTGAGCCCTTACACATCCAGGGAGCACACTTAACCCCTTGATCGCCCCCTAGTGTTTAACCCTTTCCATGCCAGTGACATTTATACAGTAATCAGTGGCTGATTTTAGCTCTAATCGCTGTATGAATGTCAATGGTCAAAAAATAGTGTCAAAAGTGTCCGATCTGTCCGCCGCAATGTCACAGCCATGAAAAAAATTCATACTAGTAAAAAAATAATAATAATAAAAATGCCATAAATCTATCCCCTATTTTGTAGGCGCTATAACTTTTGCGCAAACCAATCACTATACACTTATTGCAAATTTTTTGTACCAAAAATTTGTGGAAGTATGCATAACAGCCTAAACTGTGGAAGAAACTAGTTTTTTTATATATTTTTGGGGGATATTTATTATAGCAAAAAGTAAAAAATATAGCTTTTTTTCAAAATTGTCGCTGTTTTTTTTGTTTATAGCACAAAAAAGAAAAACCGCAGAGGTGATCAAATACCACCAAAAGAAAGCTCTATTTGTGGGAAAGAAAGTACATCAATTTTGTTTGGGTACAATGTCACACAACTGTGTAATTGTCAGCTATAGCATAGCAGTGCCGAATCGCAAAAAATGGCCTGGTTAGGAAGGGGGTAAATCCTTCCGGGGCTGAAGTGGTTAAAACTGACCTGTCATCTGCCTTCTCAGTGACGGATCATCAGAGAGATCCCCCGCTGAGCAGGCAGATCCGCTGGCTGAAAGGGGCCTAAATATAATAAAACAAACTGTAATGAGTTAGTAAATAACAAATATTTGTAAATTTAGAATTTGCGCCTTTTTGCAAAATGGTTAAAATAGAAGGTAAACCTGTAAATAAACAACTGACTTTAAAATCTGTTATCATTTTTCAATTACAGTTTTCAGAGTTAAAAAAAAAAAAAAAAACAACAAAAAAAATAAAAACATATATTTTATGAAAGCATGGTTGAATAAAAAAGATGGTGCTACCGATTTTGTAGGTCCCATGATGGTTGCGCAAATGTTTATCAAACTTCGATTTTTGATGAAAATACACTAAAATCATTATTAGCGGACACAATCACAACACAACAATTCCTACAAAAATCCTACTATATCTAAAAGCTAAAACTGTATTGAGTTAATAAATAGCAAACGTTTGTAAATTTTTTTATTGTGCCTTTTTGTGAAATGGTGAAAATTGAAGGCAAAGAAAACTGTAAGCAAGCAAATTACATTATGAGGCTGGGTTCACACTGGTGCGATGTTAGACATTGCATGCGATTCGCACCGCACTGCTGCAATGTCTGTGCGATGCAAATTCAGCCATACAGATTGTATGGCTGAATTTGCATCTCATTCACACCAAAATGGTGTAGGACCCTTTCCCTGGTCTGCACTGGAATCGGATCGCATGCAATCCGATTCCTGCACCATTTGACAGTTCCCACTGCGATTTGCAAACCTATCTGGGTTTGCAACATGCTGACATGCAGAAAAATACATTTATGTAATTTAAAAAAAAAAAAAAAAAAAAAAAGAGCACTGCCAAAGGTTTTAACAATGCACTGCAGCACATGTGCATGGTGCACACCACTGGGCACTGGCTGCCTTTCCCTTGCACAGCCTATGGGGATTAGAGTAGACATGTGCAGAGCAGAAAAAATCCTTTTGTTTCGTATACATTCGTCATGTTACTGATTTTGTTTTGTTTCAGAATCTGTTTAGTATGGTTTCAGAATTCGTTAAATTTAGTTTTGTTTCTGTAAAATTTTGCTTTGTTTATTTATTTTCTAATGCATTCCAAATTTTTAGACCGATTCAAATCCAGATCACTCGAGAAATGATTGAACTATTCAAATTCTGTGTGAAGAATAACTGGTCGTTAAGCAACGGGATGGGAGCAGGCCACTGCGTCGTTAACAACTAATGAGTCATGAGCTGTCAGCTGGCTTCCCTAATGCCGGCAATAGAAAATTCTGGAAAAAAAACTGTGTGGGTCCCCCAACCCCAGTCCTTCAGGTCTGGTATGGATTCTAAGGGGAACCCCAAGCCAAAATTAAAAAAAAAATGACATGGTGTCCTCCCCAAAATCCATTCCAGACCCTTATCTGAGCATGCACCCAGGCAGGTCAGGAAAGGGGGGGGAGGGAGCGGCGCCCCCCCTCCTGAACCATACCAGGCCACATGCCCTCAACATGAGGGGGTGGATGCTTTGGGGAGGAGGGGGGGGCTCTGTCCCCCACCCCAAAACACCTTTTCCCCATGTTGATGGAAACAAGGGCATCATGACCACAACCATGGTTGGTGGTTGTGTGGGTCTGCAGGCAGGGGCCTTATCGAAATCTGAAAGCCCACCCCCACATGAATGAGTATGGGGTACATAGCACCCCTACTTATTCACCCAAAAAGTGTAAAAAAATGAATAAAGGCAGTAAACAAGTTTTTAACAATTCCTTTATAAAAAATAATAAACAATGTTCCCCGATGAAGATCCATCTCATGCCGCCTGCCGCACCCAAAAAGAAAAAAAAAAACCTCCTCAATGCCTAGACGAACGCTTCCTGCGGACCGCCTGCTCCTCTGTCAGACATTTCTTATATAGCTAAGGGGCAGAGTCACCCGATGATGTCAGTGGGTGATCCCACCCCCTTGTGACATCACCGACAGGGGCATGCTGGGTCGATGATATCACAAGGGTGCGGGGTCACCAGGTGACCCCGCCCCTTACTTATATAAGAAATGTCAGATGGAGGAGCAGGCAGTCCACGGGAAGCGTTCAATGAGGCCAGAGTTATTGTGTTTTTTTGGGGTTTGGCAATGCAGTGGGTGGCGTGAGATGGATCTACATCGGGGGGGGGCATTGTTTTTTATTTTTTAATAAGGGAATTGTCAAAAAACTTGTTTACTGTCTTTGTTAACTTTTTACACATTTTTGGTGAATGGGTACTATGTACCCCATACTCATTCACATGGGGGGGTGGGATCTAGAGGCCCCCTTGTTAAAGAGGGCTTCCAGATTCTGATAAGCCCCCTGCCATCAGACCCCCGCAGCCACTGGCCACAGTTGTGGGATGAGGCCCTTGTCCCCATCAACATAGCGACAAGGTGCTTTTGGGTGGGGGGGACAGAACTCCCCGCCCTAAAGCACCCACCCCCCATATTGAGGACATGTGGCCTGATATGGCTGGGGGGGCGCACTCGCTTACCCCCCCTTTCCTGACCTTGGTCAGATAAGGGTCTAATATGGATTTTAGGGGGGGACACGTGTTTTTTTTTTTCTGAATTTTCTATTGCCAGCATTGTTTTGTTACTTACTTATTGCCAGCATTGTTTGTACATTTCAGCTGTCAGTGGGGAAACCAGCTGATGACTCATCGGTTGTTAAGGATGTGGCAGCCAGCTTCCCAGCCCGCTACTTAACGACCAGCTATTCTTCACACAGAATTTGAATTGGTCGATCATTTTTCAACCGATCTGAATTCTAATTGTTCTGAATATTTGGAATTCGCTAGAAAACGAATAAACAAAACACATTTTAACACATTTCAATGACATTTGTTACTATTTGTTACTATTTCTCATCAAATGTGTTTATTATTTTTTAACCACTTCCCGACCGCCGCACGACTATATACGTCCTAAGTTTGAACGGGCATATCGTTGTTATGGCAGCAGCTAGCTGCCATAACCCCGGTATCCCCGTTTTCGTGCGGCGGCCGGCTTTCAGATAAAAGTGGTCCCTGCGGCGGATTCGCCGCGAGATCACTTTTATCGGTGGCGGGAGAGGGGCCCCCCCCCTCCCGCCGCGATCCGGTGCCCTCCGCCGCTTACCGGAGCCGTCAGTAGCGGCGGAGGCGATCGCGTCCTCTTCCGTTGTGTGTCAGGAGACAAGTGAGGCCAAGATGGCGCTCACTCGTCTCCAAGATACTGCTGGGCGGAAGCGACGTCAAAACGTCACTTCCGTCCACGCCTCTTAAAGGCATATTTTTTCAAATGTCATTTTTCTAAATGACTTTTTTTTTTATTGCATTTTAGTGTAAATATGAGATCTGAGGTCTTTTTGACCCCAGATCTCATATTTAAGAGGTCCTGCCATGCTTTTTTCTATTACAAGGGATGTTTACATTCCTTGTAATAGGAATAAAAGTGAAACATTTTTTTTTTTTTAAACAGTGTAAAAATGAATAAAATATTTTAAAATAAATAATAAAAATAAAAAAAAAAATTTTAAAACCCCCCTGTCCCGACGAGCTCGCGCGCAGAAGCGAACGCATACGCGAGTAGCGCCCGCATATGAAAACGGTGGTCAAACCACACATGTGAGGTATCACAGCGACCGGTAGAGCGAGAGCAATAATTCTAGCCCTAGACCTCCTCTGTAGCGCAAAATATGCAACCTGTAGAATTTTTTAAACGTCGCCTATGGAGATTTTTGAGGGTAAAAGTTTGACGCCATTCCACGAGCGGGCGCAATTTTCAAGCATGACATGTTGGGTATCAATTTACTTGGCGTAACATTATATTTCACAATATTAAAAAAAATTGGGCTAACTTTACTGTTGTTTTATTTTTCTATTCAAAAAAGTGAATTTTTTCCAAAAAAAGTGCGCTTATAAGACCGCTGCGCAAATACGGTGCAAAAAAAAGTATTGCAATGACCGCCATTGTATTCTCTAGGGTGTTAGAAGAAAAACCATATATAATGTTTGGGGGTTCTAAGTAATTTTCTAGCAGAAAAACCTGTTTTAAACATGTAAACACCTAAAATCCAAAACGAGGCTGGTCCTTAAGTGGTTAAATATAACAAAGATTGACAAATTGAGTATGGTACAAGGATGGTATGGTACAAGGATGGTACAATATTCAAATAGCAATAAAGCTAAATATCGATTTAAGAACAGGATGAGTACATAATAATGTAAAAATATAACGAGTAGAGCAATTAATAAACCAATAAAGTATCACATCGAAAGCATTAGAAAATTCCATCGGAAGGAAAAAAGTAAGCTAGTGACTATTGGTTCACTTTGCAAGAGCAGTAATAAGGAGATGAATTTAATAGGTAAATAATAAAAACAGAAGAGATAATCTGTTTATAAGTACCACACGATATTAAAAGAAAGGTAGACAACAAAAAAATAGGAGTAGAAAGAGAGAAAAGGGTAGAAAAAAGGGAGAAGGGAATGGGGAGGGGGTTACAAGTGGTGATGCGAACAGAAAGTATAGTCAAGGCAAATAGAGTAACATTTTAAAATTGCCAGTGCAATAATAGTGTGTCATCAAAGTCTGGAGGTAGACAATGCTTAACCCAAGGAACCCAGAGTTTCTAAAATTGACAGATTTGATCTCTTTCGATTGCTTCCATTTTAGCATGAATAAGAGCTTTATTAGTTCTATGTATGGTTTCAGCTAGAATTAAATATTACGTTTTCCATGCCTTAGCAATGGTTTGTTTTGCGACTGTTAGAAGCTGTAAAAGAAGATGAAATTGTGATTGTGTGATCCCATCAGGTTTAAGGTTTAAAAGGGCTGTAGCAGGATTGGGCTGTATAGGTGTATCAAAGATTTTAGAGGCCAAGTCAAAAACTGCCTTCCAGAATTTTTGGAAGGGTGCCTTTGGCCAATTATGGCTCAGGGGGTTAAGTCCATGCCTCACAATACATAAGGCTGCCTGCACATCAGCCTTGTGTAGTGTGTTGTTGGCAGAGAGAGAGAGATACAGAGAGAGAGAGAGAGAGAGTGTCTTTTTATTTATTTTGAGCAGGCAGTTTATTCAGTTAGCTAGAACTCACTGCAGACCGTTCCTGCTGTACTGTTTCTAATCTACTTCAGGCAGGCAGTTGATTCAGTTAGCTGCAGTGTATTTTGTATATATGTATACATTCCGGCTTTGTATCCAGTTTAGCTAGATCTCACTGCAGACCGTTCCCGCTGTACTGTTTCTAATCTACTTCAGGCAGGCAGTTGATTCAGTTGGCTGCAGTGTATTTTGTATATACTGTGGGGACGGAAACTATTCAGACCCCCTTACATTTTTCACTCTTTGTTATATTGCAGCCATTTGCTAAAATCATTTAAGTTCATTTTTTTCCTCATTAATGTACACATAGCACCCATATTGACAGAAAAACACGGAATTGTTGACATTTTTGCAGATTTATTAAAAAAAGAAAAACTGAAATATCACATGGTCCTAAGTATTCAGACCCTTTGCTGTGACACTCATATATTTAACTCAGGTGCTGTCCATTTCTTCTGATCATCCTTGAGATGGTTCTACACCTTCATTTGAGTCCAGCTGTGTTAGATTATACTGATTGGACTTGATTAGGAAAGCCACACACCTGTCTATATAAGACCTTACAGCTCACAGTGCATGTCAGAGCAAATGAGAATCATGAGGTCAAAGGAACTGCCTGAAGAGCTCAGAGACAGAATTGTGGCAAGGCACAGAACTGGCAATGGTTACAAAAAATTTCTGCTGCACTTAAGGTTCCTAAGAGCACAGTGGCCTCCATAATCCTTAAATGGAAGACGTTTGGGATGACCAGAACCCTTCCTAGAGCTGGCTGTCCGGCCAAACTGAGCTATCGGGGGAGAAAAGCCTTGGTGAGAGAGGTAAAAAAGAACCCAAAGATCACTGTGGCTGAGCTCCAGGGATGCAGTCGGGAGATGGGAGAAAATTGTAGAAAGTCAACCATCACTGCAGCCCTCCACCAGTCGGGGCTTTATGGCAGAGTGGCCCGACGGAAGCCTCTCCTCAGTGCAAGACACATGAAAGCCCGCATGGAGTTTGCTAAAAACACCTGAAGGACTCCAAGATGGTGAGAAATAAGATTCTCTGGTCTCCTTTGACACTTTACGTGAGAAATTCAATATCCCTCCCCAACTTTTCTATTTCTACCTGCAGGTTAGACATTTTTTTCATTCTAAATCTTCAATTTTAACTCTCGACAGTCCAACTACCTTCGAATACTTATGAGCTCAAGGACCCCACCAACTACACTTAATATCCTCTATCCATCGTATCCTTCATGAGTCGACACCTCTTACTGAGACCACGCATCATTATATGGGAAAATGGTCCCATTTGATAGGCAGATCTATTTCAATTCAGAGGTGGGATAAGATTTGGTCTTCTGTTTCCAAGTCTTCCAAGTGTGTGACCCAATGGGAGACTTCTATGAAAATTCTTATGTTTTGGTATAGAACCCCTGATGTTATTCATAGATATGATCCTTCAGTCTCGCCGCGCTGTTGGCGTTGTGGGACTGACACGGGTTCCTTATTCCATATAATTTGGCAGTGTTCAATGATACAGCCTTTTTGGGGTGAAGTGAGGCTCCTGATACAGAAAGTGTTGGATAAATCCCTCCCACTCGACCCCTTACATTATTTGTTGGGCCTTCCTTTTGCTGGCTTAGCCAAAAGAGCAAACCGGCTTCTTTCTTACATATTACTGGCTGCCAAACGACTTATTCCCCTGTGTTGGCCTCCTTGGCCCAAATTTTTACAAATAGTGGCTGATATCCAGAGGATGGAATATCTAACGGCCTCAGTACATGACACTATCCCCCAATTTGAAAAACTGTGGGAATTCTGGGATAGGTCGGAATTTGGGACCCCTATGCCAAATACCGTTTTTTAAACTTTTACTGGCATAGGCCTACCATGTGATCATATGGTTCCACCCCCCATTTGCCCCATTTTCACATATGTTATTTAGAACTTATTATTCCGTACCACATATCCTCCATGGAATCTATGTTATTTTTATTTTTTATGTGATTAACTTATGGTTTTGATCCTGCACTTCTATTTTAGGATTGTTTATTTTCTATATCCTGGACATATTGTGCAGAGCACCCCTGTGCTCTGTAATTGTGAATTCTGTTCATATGTACTTATTCTGTTTTGATATCAAGATGTTTTCAATAACTTTATATTCTATATTGTACAACCATGCTGTACTTGTTCATTTTAAAATATAAAAAATCTAATAAAAATACAATTATAAAAAAAAAAGATTCTCTGGTCTGATGAGACCAAGATAGAACTTTTTGGCCTTGATTCTAAGCAGTAAGTGTGGAGAAAACCAGGCACTGCTCATCTCCTGTCCAATACAGTCCCAACAGTGAAGCATGGTGGTGGCAGCATCATACTGTGGAGGTTTTTTTTCAGCTGCAGGGACAGGACGACTGGTTGCAATTGAGGGAAAGATAAATGCGGCCAAGTACAGGGATATCCTGGACGAAAACCTTCCCCAGAGTGCTCAGGACCTCAGACTGGGCCGAAGGTTTACCTTCCAACAAGACAATGACCACACACAGCTAAAATAACAAAGGAGTGGCTTCACAACAACTCTGTGACTGTTCTTGAATGGCCCAGCCAGAGCCCTGACTTAAACCCAATTGAGCATCTCTGGAGAGACCTAAAAATGGCTGTCCACCAACGTTTACCATCCAACCTGACAGAACTGGAGAGGATCTGCAAGGAGGAATGGCAGAGGATCCCCAAATCCAGGTGTGAAAAACTTGTTGCATCTTTCCCAAAAAGACTCATGGCTGTATTAGATCAAAAGGGTGCTTCTACTAAATACTGAGCAAAGGGTCTGAATACTTAGGACCATGTAATATTTCAGTTTTTCTTTTTTAATAAATCTGCAAAAATGTCAACAATTCTGTGTTTTTCTGTCAATATGGGGTGCTGTGCATACATTAATGACGAAAAACATGAACTTAAATGATTTTAGCAAATGGCTGCAATAAAACAAACAGTGAAAAATTTAAGTAGGTCTGAATACTTTCTGTCCCCACTGCATATACATCCTGGCGTTGTATACAGTATATATATATATATTGTATATATATTGTATATTGTACTGTATCCAGTATAGCTAGATCTCACTGCAGACCGTTCCTGCTGTACTGTTTCTAATCTACTTCAGGCAGGCAGTTGATTCAGTTAGCTGCAGTTTATTTAGTGTATATATACATCCTGGCTTTGTATATATATATATATATATATATATATATATATATATATATATATATATATATATATATATATATATATATATATATATATATATATATATATATATATATATATATAGTGGGTACCTATAGGTAGGTGACCCTTCTTGGTAGTTTTCGTGCCAGGTAAATTTAGACAGGCTTGTGCCATTACAGCAAGCCTGTCTGTTGTCAATTTTTCATTTTGAGTGGCAGGTAGTTTGTATGCTAGTCTCGGCCAATCATTAACCTACTTGGGAATACCCAGGACTTTCATATAAAAGGGGGTCACATGGTGTCCGGGGAGATTCATTTGCAGTCCTGCTCTGAGGAGCGGAGGAGGCCAGCCTGATTCCTGGAGGGGGGAGGGAGGTTTTCCCCTCCGGGGAACCAACGGAGCTTTTCCCTTGCAGTAAAGGGGAATGGAGAACTGGTCCTCCATGAAGGAACAAACAACACTTCACAGCATGTGATCGCTGGTGTCGTTGGCCGCCCCTGCGGGGAGGGGAGCGGGCCACAAAGAAGAAAAGGAGCTAAGAATCATTGCGGGAGAAGTAGCAACAAAGCGGAAGGAAACTGGGTGATCGATCGTTTATGAGTGGCACATGGACTGTTGATCACGTAAGTGAAAGCCCAAGGGAAACGGTACTACCAGAGACTGAGGGTTGTTAGTGCACAAGTCAGTGAGATGGGTGGTGATGGCCTATGACTTTGGGTTCAGCAATACCCCGGGGATTCCAATCAGTCAAGCGGGAAAAGTTATTCAGAGTGACTCTTCTTTAGCTCAACTTGGAAGTACCATGCAGATGGGAAGTAGTGGCAAACAGGTAGCGGTGAAGCTGCAAGCACATATATATATAGAGAGATACGGACAGTTCTTTAAAAGTCGCATAGATGAAGATGTTATTCTGAGTGACTCTTTATCAACTTTTCTCTATAAAAAATCTACTTCCATCTTCCCTGATTTAAGAGATCATTTGAAGATGATTTCTTAACTATCCGCAACTGATCATAGTATTCCTGCAAGATTCACTTAAAAGATGATAATGTAACAAAAGAGCATCTCAGAGGAAGTCCTTCTCCTATCCCAGTTTGTGTTGTTGAATAAAGCAAGTGAAAAAGCACTAAGGACTGTGACTGTAAATATATATACAGTCCTCAACATATATATATATATATATATATATATATATATCCACTGCATTCTAGTCTAGCCAAGCCTATATCTGACTGCAGGTAGTTCCTGGTGTACGTTTTCAAATACACTTTCAGGCATTCAGGCAGGTGATTCAGTGATCTGCAGTGCATAAAATATTTATACAGTCTCCTACATATATATCCACTGCATTCTAGTCTAGCCAAGCCTATACCTGACTACAGGCCATTCCTGGTGTACGTTTTCAAATAAACTTTCAGGCAGGCAGGCAGGTGATTCAGTGATCTGCAGTGCATAAAATATATATACAGTCTCCTACATATATATCCACTGCATTCTAGTCTAGCCAAGCCTATACCTGACTGCAGGCCATTCCTGGTGTAATTTTTCTAGTAAACTTCAGGCGGTGTTTTGCTAATCCAATTTTACAGTATGTCTGGAAGGCCACCAAGGAAAGGCAGATGCTCACAGGCCACTAAAAGAGGGCAAGCAGGCTCTGTGTCTACAGCCAACAGTGCTGGTTGTGGACACGGTGCATCCTCAGCACTTGGCCATGGGGCACGCTTGTCCTTTTTTTGGCAGCTGGCCGTGTTAAGCCACAACATGCAGAAAAGTTGGTAGAGTGGATGACAAATCTGTCCTCATCCTCCTCATCCTCTGTCACCCAGGCTAAGAGACGTTTGGCTGCCAATGCAGCTGCCAAAGCGGGCTATTCAATTGGCTCAATGGCATCAGTCACTCCTAACCTAGCCCCACCATCATGTCCTGAGGAGTCCCCTGAACTGTTCGACCACAGTTTCGGGTACATGCTACAGGAGGATGCACAGTGTTTTGAAGGCTCCGAGGATGGTTCCCAAGTTGAGGATGAAGGCAGTAATGTGAGCCCAGAGAGAGGGGGGCCCAAGAGAGGGGGGCCCACTATTTTCATTTTAGGTGGTCATTACTGGCTCATTATCTGGTCTCACCATGAATACCAGCAACCTGGGTCCCTGGGTCCAGGGGTGGCTTTTGCACGTCCCACCTGCACGCTACCCCAGAATACCTCAGCTCCCGGGTCGGACATTTTTCTGGTCCCTGTTTCCATACCCGCTACACCCCAATGTACTGACTATATGTAAGTACTTAGGGTGGGCTTGCCTGCCCTCCCCCAGCAAGACATGCCACACTTAGACTAATCACTTTTTACCATATTTTCCAGACGTCCCCATGTCATCGCCTCTGATGAGTGTCTTTCACACGAAACGCGTCGGTCATTCTGGGATGCAGACACATGTTTATAGTAAATTAGATCTTCACTTCAGAATATTTTCCATGTTTTATTTACAATTTTATTGTCTATACCTCCATCTCCGGTGCAAGTGCTGCTGTAACATCACATGTATACATATGAGATTTTTGTTCTGGTTGTATAATTTCATCAATTGTGACCACTATATGGCACCATGTGGGTATATATTTGATGTACTCTTGATGTCTGTATTACGTGTGCACATACATATGTGCTTGTAAATACTTTATGAAATGATATTTATTGCAATGTCTTTTATATATGTGGTCTATCACATTGATATGATTGTGCATTCGATCACGAATAAATATGCAATTTTCTATTCAGTTGTTTCCACGGTGTCCATGACCTCATTTTAAAGTCCCAACTTTCCCAATTTAGCCTTGAATTTAGGGATGGAGGCACACCACATATGTGCCTCATCTAAAGTCCCAAATCCCCCCTCTTTTCCTTGTTGCATAGGGATGGAGGTTCATGGACTGGGCAGGCAGTGTTCCCCTGCCACCCGTGTGGGAATTGTTACAGTGACCTGGATGGTGATGTGCCATGTCCGGGTCTTGTATTTGTGGATGCATGTATTCGCAGTCCACATGATCATGCAGCACAGCGGTGTGGTTTCACCATGCCGGGAGTATAATGCGGGTCTCTGCTTGGTTCCGGGCCATTTTCATGTCCGATACCCGGGAGCTGCGATGCGCTCTGGGTGTCCCCTCCCCCTCCCGCTCCTGTCCGTCCTCATGGGGCGGGGGGAGTGTATTGTTTCAGGTGGGGTGGGCGGGCTTCCGCGGCGCATCGGCGCCACACCCCCTGCCTCACGTTTGACGTCTCCGTTGGCGTCATGACGTGGGGCAGGAGTTTTTCATCTCAGCTGGTTAGGCAGGGAACATGGGTGTTCCTTACAGACGGTGTTGCCGTCTGTGTCAGAGCGCCACCCTGCCCCTTGCCGTGCTTGTGTGACGCTGGTTGGGGGTCGGTGTGCACGTGTGCGGGCTGTGTGTATATATATTGACCTCCCCCTGCCACAGTCTGGGTGTCATGGTCAAGACATGTTACACTCCACTACAGTGCTCCATCCTCTTCCTTCTTGTGGTACATGTAAGTTATTATTCAGGCTATCCATTCTGTTGCCAGCCAGTTGGTGTTTTTTTTTTTTTTTTTTTTTCTTGCCCCATTTGTTTTGATTTTTAGCCATCGGAATTGTCTTTGCAGCTTCTTACATATTTGCACACCAGACCTTATTATGTCTTGGGTGTGATTGTATTCTCATGTCACTTTTTGTCATATGCACAGACGTCCGGTTTGCAATACCTTCGTTAACTAGATATTCTACCCCCTCCCCTCCTTTCAACAAAAGGATTTTTTTTTTTTTTTTTTCAATTTTTATAATTTTTCCTTTTTTAACCCAGCATGATTGACACATTGATTATGCATTTTTTATTTTTATTTTTATATTTATTTTTATTTATTTTTATTATTTATATTTTTTTATTCACTATTTTCATTTTAGGTGGTCATTACTGGCTCATTATCTGGTCTCATCATGAATACCAGCAACCTGGGTCCCTGCGTCCAGGGGTGGCTTTTGCACGTCCCGCCTGCACGCTACCCCAGAATACCTCAGCTCCCGGGTCGGACATTTTTCTGGTCCCTGTTTCCATACCCACTACACCCCAATGTACTGACTATATGTAAGTACTTAGGGTGGGCTTGCCTGCCCTCCCCCAGCAAGACATGCCACACTTAGACTAATCACTTTTTACCATATTTTCCAGACGTCCCCATGTCATCGCCCCTGATGAGTGTCTTTCACACGAAACGCGTCGGGCATTATGGGATGCAGACACATGTTTATAGTAAATTAGATCTTCACTTCAGAATATTTTCCATGTTTTATTTACAATTTTATTATCTATACCTCCATCTCCGGTGCAAGTGCTGCTGTAACATCACATGTATACATATGAGATTTTTGTTCTGGTTGTATAATTTCATCAATTGTGACCACTATATGGCACCATGTGGGTATATATTTGATGTACTCTTGATGTCTGTATTACGTGTGCACATACATATGTGCTTGTAAATACTTATGAAATGATATTTATTGCAATGTCTTTTATATATGTGGTCTATCACATTGATATGATTGTGCATTCGATCATGAATAAATATGCAATTTTCTATTCAGTTGTTTCCACGGTGTCCATGACCTCATTTTAAAGTCCCAACTTTCCCAATTTAGCCTTGAATTTAGGGATGGAGGCACACCACATATGTGCCTCATCTAAAGTCCCAAATCCCCCCTCTTTTCCTTGTTGCATAGGGATGGAGGTTCATGGACTGGGCAGGCAGTGTTCCCCTGCCACCCGTGTGGGAACTGTTACAGTGACCTGGATGGTGATGTGCCATGTCCGGGTCTTGTATTTGTGGATGCATGTATTCGCAGTCCACATGATCATGCAGCACAGCGGTGTGGTTTCACCATGCCGGGAGTATAATGCGGGTCTCTGCTTGGTTCCGGGCCATTTTCATGTCTGATACCCGGGAGCTGCGATGCGCTCTGGGTGTCCCTTCCCCCTCCCGCTCCTGTCCGTCCTCATGGGGCGGGGGAGTGTATTGTTTCAGGTGGGGTGGGCGGGCTCCCACGGCGCATCGGCGCCACACCCCCTGCCTCACATTTGACGTCTCGGTTGGCGTCATGACGTGGGGCAGGAGTTTTTCATCTCAGCTGGTTAGGCAGGGAACATGGGTGTTCCTTACAGACGGTGTTGCCGTCTGTGTCAGAGCCCCGCCCTGCCCCTTGCCGTGCTTGTGTGATGCTGGTTGGGGGTCGGTGTGCACGTGTGTGGGCTGTGTGTATATATATTGACCTCCCCCTGCCACAGTCTGGATGTCATGGTCAAGACATGTTACACTCCATTACAGTGCTCCATCCTCTTCCTTCTTGTAGTACATGTAAGTTATTATTCAGGCTATCCATTCTGTTGCCAGCCAGTTGGTGTTTTTTTTTTTTTTTTTTTTTCTTGCCCCATTTGTTTTGATTTTTAGCCATCGGAATTGTCTTTGCAGCTTCTTACATATTTGCACACCAGACCTTATTATGTCTTGGGTGTGATTGTATTCTCATGTCACTTTTTGTCATCTACACAGACGTCCGGTTTGCAATACCTTTGTTAACTAGATATTCTACCCCCTCCCCTCCTTTCAACAAAAGGATTTTTTTTTTTTTTTCAATTTTTATAATTTTTCCTTTTTTAACCCAGCATGATTGACACATTGATTATGCATTTTTTATTTTTATTTTTATATTTATTTTTATTTATTTTTATTATTTATATTTTTTTATTCACTATTTTCATTTTAGGTGGTCATTACTGGCTCATTATGTGGTCTCACCATGAATACCAGCAACCTGGGTCCCTGCGTCCAGGGGTGGCTTTTGCACGTCCCACCTGCACGCTACCCCAGAATACCTCAGCTCCCGGGTCGGACATTTTTCTGGTCCCTGTTTCCAGGGAAACAGGGACCTGTTTTCCTGTCACCCCTACTGGGTACATACTGTGAGCAGGAACCTCTGATTGTCTTGAACAAAGTAGCTCTCTAGCGACCTTAATGAGGGTCATTAGTGGCTGTTTACAAGATAAGCTTAATTTTTACTTTGTAGATAACTATCTTAAAAACTTCAAACCGTGATACTGTCTTATTATAGTAATAACATAAAACACATACTTTATAGTGTAGTCACAACCTATTAAAATCCGTCTAGGTTCTGCTGATGTGACTACTCCTGGAATTGTTATTTGTTTATTGGTTTACTTATCATTTTCTCTACTTATTTAAAGTCTTAAACCACTATGGTGGAGTGTTCGGATTCATTTTATTGATGCGTAGAGGTGTAAGATACCACCTGTGCAGTATCTTCTGTGCGTTTTCCCAATGATCTATGCAAGCTGAAGATTTGCCATTGCTTTTTACAGCTAGATGCCATTGGTGCAATGGGTATTCTTTGTTTAGTTCCCGTTCCCACTTTCTCATATTGGGCACCTTGGTCTGCATGTATAGGGGGGTAGCGTATTTGTAGAATAGAGATATTCCTTTGTGTTTCCCCGGGTTTTTGCTTAGTAGATAATGCCAAAGTATTTGGGGAATTTTTAGTGGTCTAGGGGTATTAGATTTAATGTAGTGCTTAATTTGAAACAATTGATATCTTTCCAGTGTTTCCTGTCCCTGTAGGTCAGATGTAAGAAAGTGTTCCCCGTTCCTTTGAAAAGTTTGGGTCGAGATATTTGGAATCAGATATTCATACGTTGCTAATGGAATATGTATTTCATGCATTGTTGTATCCGTAAATGGGTGTTGTAGCATAGAAGACCACGCCATTATAGAGGCTTGTATAGTGGGGAATTGTGGTGTAGTAGGTCTGTGGTTTATGCAGGCTGCTAATGCCAGTGCTGGGAGATTATGGCCGGGGGGTAATTTCTTGTTCTATTTCAGACCATCTATTGTCCGTTTGACATGAGAACCAGTATCGAGTTTGTTCTAGTATAGCTGCTTGGTAATAAATGTAGGCGTTGGGAAGTCCTACCCCACCTAGATGTTTGGGTTTGTACAGATGATTCAGTGCATTTCTGTTTTTTTTTTCCTGCCCAAATAAACTTATTTAGTATTTTCGCCAATTGTGTGAAGAATGATTGGGGGATAGGTATGGGTAGTGTTCTAAAGTGGTATAGGAGTTTGGGTAGTATCTGCATTTGATATGCAGCTATTCTCCCCATCCATGATATGTGCAGTTTGCCAATTTGGACCATCTCTTCTTCTATATTCGCAAGTAGGGGAGGATAATTGCTATGGTATAGCTTAGCGGAAGAGGAGGTGAGTTGCACACCGAGATAGGTGAGTGATGGGGGGTTCCAGTTACAGGGGAACAAATGTTCGATAGTATGCTGTTCCTCTGTGGGTAAGTGAAGTGTTAAAGTGAAGCATTTATTTGTGTTGATTTTGTAAAAGGAGACTTGACTGAAAGTTTGCATTAGCTTTTTAAATTCTAGTATAGATTCTGCTGGTTTAGATAAAGTCAGTATTATATCGTCGGCAAAGAGTCCAATTTTATGGTTTTCTTTACCTATTCTAATGCCATTGATAGCTTCATTGGACTTGATACTTTGTGCCAGAGGTTCTATAATGAGTGAGAAAATTATTGGGGAGAGAGGGCATCCTTGTTGCGTACCATTAGATAGTGGGAAAGGATCAGATAGGAGACTAGAGGTATAGACTTGGGCTGTGGGGTTGGAGTATAGGGACATAATCGCTGAGTGTTTCAATCCCGATATTTCAAATTTGAGTAAAGTTTTTGATAGGTATCCCCAATGAACCCTATCAAACGCCTTTTCGGCATCTAAGGCTAGAAAGATACTCAGTACTTGATTGACTTCTGCGAATCGCAGGAGGTCTAGCATCCTTCTAGTTCCGTCTGGTGCTTGTCTGCCTTTTACGAATCCTACCTGATCCAGTCCTATAAGAGAAGGGGTAATTTCTAATAATCTATTTGCCAATATCTTTGCATATATCTTCAGGTCAGAGTTAAGCAATGATATTGGCCTATAGTTTTGGGGGTGTGAGTCGTCTTTGCCGGGTTTGGGTAAGGTAACTATTATTGCTTGGAGCATTTCTCTTGGGAAATATCCTGTTGTGGCTGCTATGTTGAAGACATCTACAAGGTTAGGTGCTAGGAGGGAGCTAAAAGCTTTATAGTACTCAGCGGAAAAACGTCTGCTCCTGGTGATTTGTGCATGGGAAGAGATTTGATAACTGTCTCGATTTCTGCACTAGTGATTGGTGCATTAAGGGTTTGTAGTGTTGTTGAATCTACTAAGGGCAGTTGGATTCCTTGAAGGAAATCATCTATTTCTTTTTCTGTAGGTTGGTAGGTGGGTGGGTCTTTGTTGAGGTTGTAAAGGGATTTGTAATAGTCCCCAAAGGCATTAGCTATGTCTTTAGGATTGTAGAATGTGGTGTCGGAGTTATGTTGTTGAATGCGAGTAATATTGGATTTAGCATGTCTTTTTTTGAGTTGTGCGGCCAGAAGTTTGCTAGTCCTATTATTTTGGGAATAAAAGGATAGTTTCAGACTTTTGAAATAAAGATCGTAATCTGCCCTAAGTTCCTGTCGCAATTCTTCATGACAGGAATTAAGGCGTTTCAAAATGTTGGGGGATGTGGTGCGGGGATCCTTGTGTTGGGCCTCTAGATCTGCAATGGACTTGTGGAGCTTTGCTAAATGTTGTGATTTCTTTTTTCTTTCCCTAGAGGCAATCTGAATAAGAATTCCCCTAGCAAAAGCTTTGTGTGCGCACCATATCATTGTTGGAGAGCATTCCCCATTGGCATTGAGTTTAAAATATTCTTTAAGTTTCTCCTCTATCTCAGCTTTGATGTGGGGGCATGACAAAAGGTAGGTATTGTTGCGCCATAGTGGTTTATGGGAAGTTTTGTCATCCGCCTCCACCTCAATGGCTACGGGTGCATGGTCAGACCAGGTAATATTGAGTATATCAGCTTTTTTCACCTTCTGGGGTGTGTACATATCTGTTAGGAAGAAATCAATCCTAGAGTAGCTATTGTGCACTGTGGAATAGTATGAGTAGTCCCTCTCGGTGGATCTAAGGCAGCGCCATGGATCAAAGAGTCTTTCTTCATGACTCCAGGATCCTAAAGAGGGCCTCTTCCTCACAGCCATCGAGGAAGAATCTAGTACATCATTCATAACCATATTGAAATCCCCACATATTATAAGATTGCCCTTTTGTAAGGATTTGGCAAGTGTGACAACTTTACGTATAAACTTCAGCGGTTTAACATTTGGGGCATATAGGTTTACCAGTGTGTAGAGGACCCGGTCTATTTCAGCAACCAAAATAATAAAGCGTCCATGGGGGTCATTATGAATCTGTAATAAAGAAAAGGTTAGTGTGTCCTTAATAGCGATCAATACCCCATTTTTTTTTAAAATGTCATTGGCGGTGAACACTTTGGGGAATTTCTTGTGCGTGCACTTTGGAGGTTTGCTGCTGGCGAAGTGTGTTTCTTGTGCACACAGGATGTCACATTTCAGGTCCAGAGCTGACTTCCACATGGCCCTGCGCTTGTAGGGGCTGTTTAAACCTCTCACATTGTGTGATACTATTTTAATGTTCATTCAATTCAATTAGTGCCAGCTGCTGCCATCTAGTGGTAGGAACCAATAAGCAATATGCTCCTGAGATGTTGAAGGGTATGTGTATTATTTGAGGTAAAGATCCTGAGGTAATTTTCAGAATATCAAAAAGAAAAGAAAAAACATGAACAAAAAACCAAGCTGAGTTATGCAGCAATATGGAACAGTCAAACAATAAAGTTTTCATAGAACAGTTCACAGGAGTCATCCTGTAATTGAATAAGGGGGATAACTAGGGTTCATTTTAGCCGAACAACGGCTGCTTCTTTAACCTACACTTAAATGCAGGAGAAGTTTGGAAGTTGTCAGGGGTTAATGGTGCTGAGATTGGTACCGCACATTCATAAAGGCCATCAGCCGGGGTGTTCGTGAAGCATAGCTGTGCCTATCTGCCCCTTCTGTTTTGACGGTGATTATTTCTTCTGTCATGTCGGGGATCAGGTTCTGCAGCTTCTCCATCTGGAGGTAGAAGACGCCATCTTTTGAGGAGCTCCATCCCTTTTTCAAGTGAAGTTATCGCGTGCGATTCGTTCTGCATTTCTAGCAGCAGTTTAGCAGGGAATCCCCACTTGTAAAGAATCTTATGGTTGCGTAAGATTTTTGTAATGGGGACCAAATTGTGCCTTGCCGTTAGTGTCGCTTGCGATAAATTTGCATACAATGCGATTCCGGTGAATGGATCAGGGAGCGTGGGGTGCTGTCTGGCGAATCGCATCAGCTGATCCTTTATGTGGTAAAAATGGATCCTAGCGATGACATCCCTGGGGATTTGGTCAGACAGGAATGAGGGTTTTGGCAGTCTATGGGCTCTATCTATGATTATGTCGTTAGGCCCCAGAGACGGCAGAACCGTGGTCATGAGCTTTTGGAGGTACGCTGTAAGTTCAGCTGGTTTGATTGATTCAGAGATCCCTCTGAATTTAATGTTGTTCCTGCGTGCCCTGTCTTCGATGTCTGCCATTTTGAGGCGCATGGATTTGATCTCATCTTCCACATCAAAGTGAGCATCCACCAGCTGATTGTGTGCTACTGTGAATTCCTCCATTTTTTTTTCCACATAAGTGACTCTGCTGCTGAACGCTGACAGTTCAGTTTTAGTGTTCTGCATAAATGAAGACATGTCCTGCTGAAGGGCCCCCCTGAGAGTCAGTAACATTTCCTTCATTGTGGTATCTAGGATGGGCTGTCCTGAAGTGGGGAAAGGATCTAGCTGCTGGCCATAAGGGGAGGATTCCTCCATTATGTCTCCCGCCATCCCTGCCTCATCTTGATTCTCCTCTTCCACCTCAATCTTCCTCTTTTGTTTCACAGGGCTATCAGAGGGTGAGGATAACATTTGGGATCAGACTCACCCAGGGATGGCGACGGATGGCTGCAGGAGTGTGCAGGGGATGCTGGATTTCTTTCTGCAGAGCGGGCGCCATCTTGGAAATCTCGGCCGGCCGTGAGGGGGTGCCAGGTTCCACACTTACCAGACAGATGAGTCCACGTGGGCAGAGGGTAGGCTCCCTTACGTGTCCGATTCGGGGCCCCTGGTAGAGCAGACAGGAGGCCCGCAAGTGCGGAGTGGTATGAGAGCCTGAAGTTAGAGTCCTGGAGCACAGTGGTCTGGCAAGCAACCGGTAGAGCTTGAGACTTGGTGGAGCAGATGCTGAGCAGGAGTTAATCAGACTTGGTCACACACAGGCAGAGGTCGGCAACGGGCTGGCGGCAATGGTACAAGGGAGAAGGCAGAAGCGAGGTCAGACAAGCCGGGGTCGGGTTCAGGCAGCAGTCAAGGAAGGTCCAAAGGTAGCCGGGTCACAACGGGTAAACACTACGGAGATACAGGAACACAGGATGATCACGGGACAAGACACAGAGCTGTTTGATCAGGCAGCACCGGGTCAGTGCAGAGGCAGGCTTCAAATAGGCTGATTGGCACCAAAACGCCGCGCACGCCGATTCGCCAAGGCGCGCCGTGCACCCGCGCGCGCCCGAGCGCGCCCCCGACACCAGCACGCACGCCCACACCGCCGGGCACGTCAAAGGCAGCGCCCACAGGCGGACGCGCGTACGCACAAACGCCCGGACGCCACCCCGCACGCCACGGCCGGTCAGCCCAGGCGTGCCGGTGCCCACAGGGACACGCGCCCCAGCACGCACAGGGACACGAACGCCAACGCGCCCCGGCACGCACCGGCGCCCAACCAGGTAACCTCTCTGACAGGGGGTAAAAATCGGTCAGTTTTCTCGGTCCCTCCCTCGATTTCCTTTTATTCATTGTGACCGCTTTATTCCTCCTGATCTCCCCTTGCTGTGGGTGCAATTCGGGTCTGTGTAGGTTAGCTGTGAGCAGCGATATACAGGCCGTTGTGGCAGAGCTTTCTCCTCACACTACCATCCGCTCTGGCCGCCGGCTCCGCCCCCCATGTGGGTATATATTTCATGTACTCTTGATGTCTGTATTATGTGTGCACATACATATGTGCTTGTAAATACTTTATGAAATGATATTTATTGCAATGTCTTTTATATATGTGGTCTATCACATTGATATGATTGTGCATTCGATCACGAATAAATATGCAATTTTCTATTCAGTTGTTTCCACGGTGTCCATGACCTCATTTTAAAGTCCCAACTTTCCCAATTTAGCAGAGAGAGGGGGGCCCAAGAAGGACAAGAAACTGGCAGTCATGTTCCCCCAGCTGCAGCATACTGCCAGGTTTGCTCCAGTGGCGAGGAGGGAGAAGATGATGAGGTAATTGACTCTACGTGGGTGCCAGATAGAAGGGAGGAGGAGGCACATCTCCAATGAGGCAGGATGCCCTCTTGGGGCCAGCTTAAGGACAGCCAACTGACTGCATCACACCGCAGAACTCCGCATGTGCAGGGCGCTGCTGACTCTGCGCGTTTTTTCAAAAGTTCTTTGGTGTGGGCCTTTTTTTAAACATGTGCAGCAGATCGCATCGTTGCTGTTTGCAACATATGTCTGAGGTGTATCAAGCATAGCCAAAACAGCAGCCGCTTGGGCACCACATGCTTGACCAGACATATGTCGACCTCCCATTCAGTCCGTTGGCAACAGTACTTAAAAGACCCATACCAAAGAACATGGCGGACCTCTCCTTGCTCCTCATCAGCTGGGATCTCTAATCCCACTATACCTTCAGTTCTCTCAGAGACCTGCACTGAGAGGAATGAAGGTGTAGAATTAGGTGTCCCAAGCACTTGCGGGAAATCTGCTAGCGGTACATCTAAATCCGATTGTAGCAGGAAAATTTCCCTACCCCAGTTGCTGAACAGGCAAAAGAAATTTGGTCCCAGCCATCCACATGCTCAGCAGCTGAATGCTAGTTTGGCTAATTTGCTAGCACTCCAACTGCTGCCTTTTCAGCTGGTAGACTCTGCCCCCTTTCAAGAATTTGTGGAATGTGCGGTACCTTAGTGGCAGGTTCCCAAACACCATTTTTTTCTCTTTACCGGAATGTGGAAGGCAATATCTTGGCCTCGTTGGACAGGTCGGTCAGCGGTAAGGTGCATATTACCGCTGACTCATGGTCTGGCAGGCATGGACAGGGACGTTACCTTTCTTTCACGGTGCACTGGGTAACCCTGCTGGCAGCTGAGAAGGATGCAGGACAGGGTGCAGTAATGTTGGAGCTTGTTCCACCACCACGCCTCCAAAATGCTGGTAGTGGTGATTCTGCCACACCTCTCTCCTCCACCCCCTCCTCTTCTTCTTCCTCTATGGCCTCTTCCTGTGCAGATTTGTCCTCGGAACCAGCGGTGCTCCATAGGCGTTCTGGGGGCTACGCAAGCACTCAGGCAAAAAGATGCCATACGGTGCTCAAGTTGGTCTGCTTAGGGGACAGGAGCCACACTGGGGCAGAGATTCTGGCAGCTCTGCAGGGGAAGGCTCAGAGGTGATTGACCACACGCTAGCTTCAGCCAGGAATGGTGGTTTTCACCAACCTCCTCTCCGCCCTCCAACAGGGACACTTCAACCATGTTCCCTGTTTGGCTCTCACTTTAATTTGGTGGTGCAGTGGTTCTTGTGCAGGTACCTGGGCTTACAGGATCTCCTGAGGCAGGCCAGGAAAGTCTGTGGGCATTTCCGCCGGTCATATAATGCCAGTGTTCGGCTGGCTGACCTTCAAAAGGAACGGAGCCTGCTCAAGAACCGCCTCATCTGTGACATGCCCACCAGGTGGAACTCAACATTGGCAATGCTGCAGTGGCTGCACATGCAGCAGAGGGCCATCAATGAGTATCTGTGCAAGTATGGCACCAGGACAGGGTCAGGGGAGCTTAGCTTTTATTCGCAATGCCAGTGGCTAATGATCAAGGATGCATGCACTGTCCTGTCACCATTTGAGGAGGCCACGAGGATGGTGAGCAGTGACAGTGCATGCATCAGTGATACTGTCCCTCTTGTCTTCCTGTTGGAGCACACGCTGCGTTGAATAATGGACAGGTCACTTGAGGCAGAACAGAGGAAGGAAGAGGAGGACTTCCTAACCTCTCAAGGCCCTCTTTATCCAGACAGTATTCCTGCAGACCCACCTATCACACAGAAAGAGGAGGAGGAGGAGAAGGAGGAGGATTGTGTCAGCATGAAGGTGGAGCCTGGCACTCTGCATCAGCAGCAGTCTTCAAGGGATCGTTTTCATTCCCCAGAAACCCATGGACTTGTACATGGCTGGGAGGAGGTGGCTGCGGATCATGTCGTCCTTAGTGACCCAGAGGACTCCGGACCAAATGGCTCAGCAAACCTTTGCTGCATGGCCTCCCTGATCCTGCAAAGCCTGCGAAAGGACCCTCGGATTTGTGGTATCAAGCAGAGTGATCAGTACTGGCTGGCAACCCTTCTTGATCCATGTTACAAGGGTAAGGTTGCGGAACTTATCCAGCCTTCGCAGAGGGAGCAGAGGATGAAACATCTTCGGGAGGCCTTGCAGAAAGGTTTGTGCAATGCGTTTCCAGAGCCTGGGAGGTTACAATATCCTGGTCCTCCTGGACAACGTGTTGCTGATGCTTCGGTCAGTCACAGAAGGAGTGGTGGAGAAGGTGGCCGTCTGACCGATGCGTTCAGACAATTCTTTAGTCCGCAGCCCCAAGGTCTCATTGGTGCCAGCAACCATCGCCAGAGTCTGATTTACATGGTGCAGGAATACCTTGGGGCAAGATCAGTCTTGGAGACCTTTCCAAATGAAAATCCACTGGGTTACTGGGTCTTGAGTATGGATCAGATGTTGCACAGAGCCAGAGCTTGCACAGTATGCAATTGAGCTACTGGCCTGTCCTGCATCCTGCGTTCTATCTGAACGCACATTCAGTGCTGCTGAAGGCTTTGTAAACAATCACAGGGTGCCCCTGTTCACAGACTCGGTTGATTGGCTCACCTTCATAAAAATGAATCAGTCTTGAATCACCAGCTACCAAGCACCTGATGCTGATGTAACTGATTAATTTTTTTATGAATGTGAGATCCCTTGCCTATGCTGATGCTTAGTGACTATCCTGTTATGCTGAGTGACTATCTTATTCCTCCTCAATGTTCAGGATGATAGCTTCTAAGAACATTTTTAGTTCTAGGCACCAGCACCAGTGCCTAAAGCCCAATTGTTCTGCCCCTGTTTAACAGGGGCATGTAATTACAATTTTTGCTGTAATATGTTGCAGCAGGGCTCGGGCCTGCGCTCAACTAGAGTATCTGTGGGGGGTTGCAGTGTTGTGGCACCACCACCACCGCCATCTAAGACCCAATTTTTCAGCCCCTGTGTAACAGGGGTGCATAACTACAATTTTTGCTGTAATATTTGGTAGCAGGGCACTTTCCTGCGCTCAACTAGAGTATCTGTGAGGGAAGGGTTATCACCCCTGTGACATTTCTTTTGCTGCACCTCTTCAGAAGATTTTACCTCACTTTCTGTCACAATGACAAATGTTTTTTGACAATTTGGGTTTTTTAGTGAAACAAGGGTTGGTGATAAAGCATCAGTGGAGAGGAGACACGTTTTTCCCATATTAACTCTTACAGGAGAGAATTTCCCTTCCTAGGGGTAGATTTCATCTAACTTCCTGTTGTCTTCTTCTGTTTGCAAGTAGGAGTCGTTTGTAAGTTGGATGTTTGAAAGTTGGGGCCTGCCCTATATACTCTGCAGAAATTGGGGCCTTAGGTGTTGGTGTTGCCACCACACTGTAAGCCCTCACAGTTACTCTTGATGAGCACAGGAACTGGCTCTGCTGTGAAATATTAGATCAAGAATTGTAATTACATTCCCCTGTTGAACAGGGTCAGAAAAATTGGGCCTTTGGTGGTGGTGGTGCTGGTGCCACAACGCTGTGAGTCCTCACATTTACTCTTGATGGGCACAGAAACGGGCCCTGCTGTGAAATATTAGATCAAGAATTGTAATTACATGCACCTGGTGAACAGGAGCAGAAAAATTTGGCCTTATGCACTGGGGCCACAACTCTGCAACCTCTCACAGATACTCTAGTTGGAGCACAGGAATAAGCCCTCCTGCAAAATATTGCATCAAAAATTGTAATTACACGCCCCTGTTAAACAGGGGCTGAAAAATTGGGCCTTAGGCACTGGTGCTGGTGCCACAACACTGCAACCCCTCACAGATACTCTAAATGGAGCTCAGGAACGAGCCCTGCTGCAAAGTATTGAATCAAAAATTGTAATTACACGCCCCTGTTAAACAGGGGCTGAAAAACTGGGCCATAGGCACTGGTGCTGGTGCCACAACACTGCAACCCCTCATAAATACTCTAGTTGAGTGCAGCAACAAACCCTCCTTGCAAAATATTGCATCAAAAATTGTAATTACATGCCCCTGTTAAACAGGGGCTGAAAAATTGGGCCTTAGTCACTGGTGGCAGTGCCTAGAACCAAAAATATTCTTACAAGGTATCAGCATGATCATTGAGGAGGAAGAGGATAGTCACTCAGCATACATGATAGTCACTCAGCATCAGCATAGGCAGTCTTGAAGGGATCTGACATTTAAAAAAAAAAATATTCGGTTACATCAGCATCAGGTGCTTGGTAGCTGGTGGTGATCCAAGACTGATTCATTTTTATGAAGGTCAGTCGATCGATCGAGTCGGTGGACAGGCGCACCCTGTGATCGGTTACAAAACCTCCAGCAGCACTGAATGTGCGTTCCGAAAGAACGATGGATGCAGGACAGGTCAGTAGCTCAATAGCATACTGTGCAAGCTCTGGCCAGTGATCCATCCTCAAGACCCAGTAACTCAGAGGATTTTTGGTGGGAAAGGTGTCCAAGTCAGATGTTTACGCACCATGTAAAAGAGACGCTGGCGATGGTTGATGGAACCGATCATACCTTGGGGCTGCGGACTAAAAAATTGTCTGAACGCATCAGTCAGACGGCAACTTCTCCACCGCTCCTTCTTTGACTGATCGAAGCCTCAGCAACACGTTGTCCAGGAACAGGAGATTTGTAACATCCCAGTCTCTGGGAACGTGTTGCACAGACCTTTCTGCAAGGCCTCCTGAAGATGTTTCATCCTCTGCTCCCTCTCCGACAGCAAGATAAGGTCCGCAACCTTACCCTTGTAACGTGGATTAAGGAGGGTTGCCAGCCAGTATTGATCCCTCTCCTTGATACCACGAATACGAGGATCCTTCCGCAGGCTTTGCAGGATCAGGGAGGCCATGCAGCGTAGATTTGCTGAGGCATTCGGTCCGAGTCCTCTGGGTCACTAAGGACGACATGATCCGCAGCCACCTCCTCCCAGCCACGTACAAGTCCATGGGTTTCTTGGGACTGTAAATGATCCCTTAAAGATTGCTGCTGATGCTGAGTGCCAGGCTCCACCTCCATGTTGACACAATCCTCTTCTTCCTCCTCCTCCTCCTCGTCCTCTTCCTGTGTGATCGGCGGGCACGCAGGAACACTGTCTGGATAAATGGGGCCTTGAGAGCTAAGGAAGTCCTCCTCTTCCTGCTTCTGTTCTGCCTCAAGTGCCCTGTCCACATGCGGAGCTCTGCGGTGTGATGCAGTCAGTGTTCTGCCCCTAAGCTGGCCCCTGGAGGGCATCCTGCCTTGTTGGTGATGTGCCTTTTCCTCCTCCTCCTCTCTCCTATCAGGCACCCATGTGGAGTCAGTGACCTCATCATCCCCTCCCTCCTCATCACTGGAGCAAAGCTGGCAGTATACTGCAGCTGGGGGAACATGACTGCAAGATTGCTGTCCTTCTTGGGCACCCCCTCTCTCTGGGCTCACGTTACTGCCTTCCTCTAGCTGGGTACCATCAACGGAGCCTTCAAAACTATGGGCATCGTCCTGGAGCATGTACAGTACCCAACACTGTGGTCAAACAGTTCGGAGGACTCTTTAGGAGGACATGGTAGGGCTAGGGAAGGAGTGACTGATGCCATTGAGTCAAGGGAAGAGGCCGTGTTGGCAGCTGCTTTGTCAGACAAAGTACCCTGAGCCTGGGTGAGAGAGGATGAGGAGGATGAGGATGGTTTGGTCATCCACTCTACCAAGTCTTCTGCATGTTGTGGCACAACACGGCCAGCTGCCGAAAAAAAGGACAAAAGTGTTACACGGCCACGTGCTGATGAGGATGCACCGTCTCCATGACCAGCACTGTTGCCTCTAGACAAAGAGCCTGTTTGCTTTCTTTTATTGGCTTGTGACTGTCTGCCTCTCCTTGTTGGTCTTCCAGACATACTAATGGCTTGCAGTGAGATGTAGCTGCACAAAGCTTGGATGTATATATATACTGATACTGCAGCTATCAGAATCAACTGCCTGCCTGTGGTATTAATAGGAGCAGAACAACAGCAATTGCCTTCAGGTAGCTTTAGGTGCACACTGTGCAGGGGACGCACTACACTAACTGTAAATACTGTAGCTGCCTGCCTGTGGTATTAATAGGATCAGAAGAACACCACTCATTTTCTTCAGGTAGCTTTAGGTGCACACTGTGCAGAGGATGCACTACACTAACTGCAAACACTGTAGATGCCTTCCTGTGGTATTAATAGGATCAGAAGAACACCACTAATTTTCTTCAGGTAACTTTAGGTGCACACTGTGCAGAGGATGCACTACACTAACTGTAAATACTGTAGCTGCCTGCCTGTAGTATTAATAGGAGCAGAACAACAGCAATTGTCTCCAGGTAGCTTTAGGTGCACACTGTGCAGAGGATGCACTACACTAACTGTAAATACAGTAGCTGCCTGCCTGTGGTATTAATAGGATCAGAAGAACACCACTAATTTTCTTCAGGTAGCTTTAGGTGCACACTGTGCAGAGGACACAGTGCACTAACTGTAAATACTGTTGCTGCCTGCCTGTGGTATTAATAGGAGCAGAACAACAGAAATTGTCTCCAGGTAGCTTTATGTGCACACTGTGCAGAGGACGCACTACACTAACTGTAAATACAGTAGCTGCCTGCCTGTGGTATTAATAGGATCAAAAGAACACCACAAATTTTTGTCAGGTAGCTTTAGGTGCACACTGTGCAGAGGACGCACTACACTAACTGTAAATACTGTAGCTGCCTGCCTGTGGTATTAATAGGCTCAGAAAAACACCACTAATTTTCTTCAGGTAGCTTTAGGTGCACACTGTGCAGAGGACGCACTACACTAACTGCAAATACTGTAGCTGCCTGCCTGTGGTATTAATAGGATCAGAAGAACACCACTAATTTTCTTCAGGTAGCTTTAGGTGCACACTGTGCAGAGGACGCACTACACTAACTGTAAATACTGTAGCTGCCTGCCTGTGGTATTAATAGGATCAGAAGAACACCACTAATTTTCTTCAGGTAGCTTTAGGTGCACACTGTGCAGAGGACACAGTACACTAACTGTAAATACTGTAGCTGCTTGCCTGTGGTATTAATAGGAGCAGAACAACAGCAATTGTCTCCAGGTAGCTTTATGTGCACACTGTGCAGAGGACGCACTACACTAACTGTAAATACAGTAGCTGCCTGCCTGTGGTATTAATAGGATCAAAAGAACACCACAAATTTTCATCAGGTTGCTTTAGGTGCACACTGTTCAGAGGACACAGTACACTAACTGTAAATACTGTAGCTGCCTGCCTGTGGTATTAATAGGAGCAGAACACCAGCAATTGTCTCCAGGTAGCTTTAGGTGCACACTGTGCAGAAGACACACTACACTAACTATAAATACTGTAGCTGCCTGCCTGTGGTATTAATAGGATCAGAAGAAAACCACTAATTTTCTTCAGGTAGCTTCAGGTGCACACTGTGCAGAGGACACAGTACACTAACTGTAAATACTGTAGCTGCCTGCCTGTAGTATTAATAGGATCAGAAGAACACCTGTCAGGGAAGACTTTTTCCCTGGAAACCACCAAGGTGAGATTCATTATTTGCCTCCTCCAAGGGGAACCACAGACTTGGGCCCACCAGCTGTTAGAAGAGAACAACGCACAACTAAACACCATGCAAATGTTCTTTGACACCATGGTGCTGATTTATGATGACCCACAACGTACCACCACTGCTGAAGCCGCTCATCTTATACTCCAGCAAGGCCATAGAGCGGCAGAGGACTATGTCACTGACTTTAGACGCTGGAGTGCAGACACTAGCTGGAATGACGCAGCCCTGCGTCATCAATTTCGTCTGGGCCTCTCAGAAAGCCTGAAAGATGAGTTCGCTCGGGTCGGGGTGCCAAGCTCTCTGGAAGCCCTAATCACTCTGTCCATTCAGATTGACCACCGCCTACGAGAATGCAGGTCTGAAAGAACCACACAGCACTTCCGTCCAGCCTGGATGTTACCTAAGATCCCTGCTTCTCCTAACCCGGCTCCTGGAAATTCCACTTTCCTGACTCCAGAGGTGCCTAAACCCATGGAATTGGGCCTGATTCGCTCTTCTTTGACTCCAGAAGAACGCCAACGCCGACGAGTAAATAACCTATGCCTGTACTGTGGAGAAGCCGGTCACTTCGTACATACCTGTCCTGCCAAGCTGCGTAAGTGTCTTTCCCTTTCTTCACTCAAGCAGTCACCCCTGCCTGCCTTGTCTGCCAGCTCAGCTCATATCGCTCTGCCTGTTTCCTTCCAACTACCGGGAAGAACCGTATCAGTGACCGCTATTATTGATTCTGGAGCGTGTAGCTGTTTCATCGACCAGTCCTTCGCAGCTCAGCAACACATTCCTCTACAAACCAGAGGACAGGGACTCACTGTATTCCTGGCCGATGGGTCTTGTATTAAATCTGGACTGGTAACAAAGGAGACCCCACCGATGCTGACCATCTCCTCCACCAACCACCGAGAGCTGCTGCGTTTAGACGCAATTTCTTCGCCCTTATTTCCCATCATCCTGGGCCTACCCTGGCTACAGGCCCACAATCCACAGATAGACTGGAAATCCGGAAGTGTCAAGTTCCAGTCAGCATATTGCCAGAGACACTGTTTGGAAACTTCACCACCATCACCTGCTACCCTGCAGTGTATGGACGCAGACCCTGAATTATGTCAAGTAGTTCCGAATTCTTACCACGAATACCTGAACGTTTTCAGTAAACGAGGAGCAGACACTCTTCCTCCACACAGACCTTATGACTGCCCCATCGAGCTCCTTCCTGGGACAGAGATTCCATTCGGGCGCATCTTCCCTTTATCTGAGCGGGAATCAGGAGTTCTGAAGGACTATATTGATGAGAATCTGCAGAAAGGATTCATCTGTCCCTCTACTTCACCGGCTGGTGCCGGTATATTTTTCGTAGAAAAGAAGGATCATTCCCTGAGACCATGTGTGGACTATTGTGACCTAAATAAAATAACAGTGAAAAATCACTACCCCCTTCCTCTAGTCCCTGAACTGTTCCAAAGACTCAAATCAGCAAGCATTTTTACTAAGCTGGATTTAAGAGGGGCCTATAACCTAGTTCGCATACGAGAAGGGGATGAATGGAAAACTGCCTTCCGTACCCGATTTGGGCACTTTGAATATCTAGTTATGCCCTTTGGCCTTTGTAATGCCCCTGCCACCTTCCAGTACTTTATTAACGACATTTTCAAAGACTTTCTGGATATTTTTGTGGTTGTCTACCTTGATGACATCTTGATATTTTCTGTATCATTAGAGGTGCACCGAGGGCATGTTAAAAGCGTATTGTGCCGGCTCTGCAAATATGGACTTAATGCCAAAGCCGAGAAATGCGACTTTTAGCAACAGAGCATCCAGTTTTTAGGTCTGATCATTTCGACCGAAGGGATCAAGATGGACCCACAGAAAGTCTCAGCGATACTAGATTGGCCAGCCCCCACAGACAAGAAGGGAATACAATGATTCGTGGGCTTTGCCAATTTTTACCGCAAGTTTATCAAGAACTTTTCTGCTATCATTCACCCTATTACACAGCTGACCAAACAAGGTATCCGTAGCTGTTGGACTTCTGAGGCTCAAGCTGCTTTTGAAATCTTGAAGAGACGGTTTACCATTGCTCCTGTCTTAAGTCACCCAGACTCTACCTTGCCTTATATTGTGGAGGTGGATGCTTCAGAAAGTGCAATTGGGGCCATTCTATCACAACGTCAAGGCCTCAAAGAAGTGACCCATCCAGTGGCATTCTTTTCACGCAAACTCACGTCAGCTGAAAGAAACTACGATGTAGGGGATCGGGAACTTTTGGCGATCAAAGCCGCTTTGGAGGAATGGAGGTACTTGTTGGAGGGAGCGGCCCATCCAATTCTGATCTACACGGATCATAAGAATCTTGAATATCTGCGATCCGCTAAACGCCTCAAACCACGCCAAGCTCGCTGGGCACTCTTTTTCTCAAGATTCTCATTCCATATTACGTACAGGCCCGGATCAAAGAACACTAAGCCTGATGCGTTGTCGCGCATGTTCGAAGATCCAAGAGACATCCTAATACCAGACAACATTTTACCAGCTGGAAATTTCCTACTATTACACACTGACCTTATGTCTCAGTTACAGCAAGCTTCTGCAGAAACACCCAGTCCTCCAGGGGTCACACTACAAGCAAAGAATGGGCTATTATGGAGGGGTAAGCAGATTTTTGTACCTAAAAAGGTTCGAGCAATGATGTTGGGGGTTTGTCATGACCACCCTTTGGCAGGCCATTTTGGGGTTCATAAGACTGTCGAACTTGTACAACGCTCATTTTGGTGGCCAGGTTTGGAGAAAGACTGCAGAGCCTATGTAAATGCATGCACCACCTGCACCCGGAGTAAAAGTTCCCGTAACAAAGCTTGGGGATTACTCAGACCTTTGCCTATACCTGACAGACAGTGGAAGATGATTGCTATGGATTTTATAGTTGAACTTCCACCTTCTGAAGAATGTACCGCTATCTTTGTTTTAGTGGATCGCTTAACAAAGATGGCTCATTTCATTCCTCTAAAGAGTACACCATCGGCTGCAGAAACCGCCCGGGTGTTTATAAAAGAAATTGTCAGACTCCATGGAGTCCCCGCAAATATTGTGTCTGATCGCGGAGTCCAGTTCACATCCAGATTTTGGAAGGCCTTGTGTGAGACCCTACAGATTGAACTCTCATTCTCTTCTGCTTACCACCCACAAACTAATGGGCAGACGGAGAGGACTAATCAAACCCTAGAACAATACATCCGTTGTTTTACTTCTTTTGTCCAGGATGATTGGGTATCATTATTACCACTGGCGGAATTTGCCTATAATAATGCCATCCATTCTGCCACCAAGCAATCTCCGTTCTTTGCTAATTATGGATTTCATTCCACCTTCTTACCTAATCTTGTCACAGAATCTTCCGTTCCAGCCGTCCAGGATACTGTGGACTTTTTCTCTCGCAATAATATGTTGTTACAGGAAACCATCGCGAAAGTGCAGGAGGACAGCAAGAAATCATTTGACAAGAAAAGAAGGGGGGAACTGATCTTGCAACCAGGAGATCAAGTATGGCTTTCAACAACAAATTTGAAGATGCTATGTCCTTCAAGGAAGCTGGCACCAAGGTTCGTAGGACCATTTCCGGTAAGGAGAAAAATTAATGATGTTTCTTTTGAATTAACCTTACCTGAGTCTTTTAAAATCCACCCAGTGTTTCATGTATCCTTGCTAAAGCCTGTTGTGCCAGATCCATTTCCGGATCATAGACCAGGTCCTCCCGCACCTATTATTATTGATGGGGATGAGGAATTTGAGGTTGAGGCTGTTTTAGACTGCAGGAAAAGAAGGGGGCAGACACAATATTTAATTAAGTGGAAATGTTATGGTCCAGAGGAAAATTCCTGGGAACCCGCACGAAATGTACATGCCACAGACTTGATCCATGCCTTCTTCCGCAGGAACCCGCAAAAGAGGAACCGGTTGGGCACACGGAGGTTGCCCGTAGGGAGGGGGCAATGTCAGGGAAGACAGGCTTTCCATGTAAGCACCCAGCGTGCACGCATGCGTACTAGTACTTTAAGACACACACCTGTCACTAATACTGAAGTCAGGCGGGCTATTTAAACAGGGCTCCTACAGAGGTTCATTGCTGTTTGGTCTGCAGCTCCTGTGTTGTATCCTGTTTCCTGTGTGACCTCTGATTCTGATCCAGCTTGTTGTTACCTGTGATTGCCTGCTGCCTGTTCTGATCCCGGCTTCCCATAGACTCTGATCCTGCCTGCTGATTCTGTCTGCTGATCTTCCGGTACTACTTGGCTTGTGACCTGACCTCTCTTCTGCCTACCGTCTATGCCTGATCTGCCTGATTATTACCGACCCGGCCTGTCTGACCCTGCATCTTGCTCATCCAGCCTGCTACAGCTCCCAGCCCTGCAAGCCTGCATCTGGTACTGCTCTGTGGTTCATCCCAGCCTGCCACCAGTCAAGCATCGTGTCAGCTCATCTACTATCTGCCTGCTGATCACCGCTACTACACGGACTATTGAACTGTTTACAGGCACTCATACCCCACCGTGCTCCTGTGGCTGCTGTATTACTACCAGTGGTCCGCGAGCCGGAGTTGTACGAGAGGCCTTCCTCTACACGTCAGGCTCACATCCCAGGTACGTAACAACACCACTAATTTTATTCAGGTAGCTTTAGGTGCACACTGTGCAGAGGACGCACTACACTAACTTGTAAATACTGCAGCTGCCTGCGGTACTGTACTAATAGGATCAGAAGAACACCACTAATTTTCTTCAGGTAGCTTTAGGTGCACTGTGCAGAGGACGCACTACACTAACTTGTAAATACTGCAGCTGCCTGCGGTACTGTACTAATAGGATCAGAAGAACACCACTAATTTTCTTCAGGTAGCTTTAGGTGCACTGTGCAGAGGACGCACTACAATATTGTGTAAATACTGCAGCTGCCTGCGGTACTGTACTAATAAGATCAGAAGAACACCACTAATTTTCTTCAGGTAGCTTTAGGTGCACAGTGTGCAGAGGACGCACTAAACTAACTTGTAAATACTGCAGCTGCCTGCGGTACTGTACTTATAGGATCAGAAGAACCCCACTAATTTTCTTGAGGTAGCTTTAGGTGCACACTGTGCAGAGAACGCACTAAACTAACTTGTAAATACTGCAGCTGCCTGCGGTACTGCACTAATAGGATCAGAAGAATACCATTAATTTTCTTCAGGTAGCTTTAGGTGCACAATGTGCAGAGGACGCACTACACTAACTTGTAAATACTATAGCTGCCTGCGGTACTGTACTAATAGGATCAGAAGAACACCACTAATTTTCTTCAGGTAGCTTTAGGTGCACACTGTGCAGAGAACGCACTACACTAACTCGTAAATACGGCAGCTACCTGCGGTACTGTACTAATAGGATCAGAAGAACACCACCAATTTTGTTTAGGTAGCTTCAGGTACACACTGTGCAGAGGACGCACTAAACTAACTTGTAATTACTGCAGCTGCCTGCAGTACTGTACTAATAGGATCAGAAGAACACCACTAATTTTCTTCAGGTAGCTTTAGGTGCAAACTGTGCAGAGGACGCAGTACACTAACTGTAAATACTGTAGCTGCCTGCCTGTGGTATTAATATAGGATCAGAAGAACACCACTAATTGTCTTCAGGTAGCTTTAGGTGCACACTGTGCAGAGTACACAGTACCCTAACTGGTAATACTGTAGCTGCCTGCCTGTGGTATTAATATTGGATCAGAAGAACACAACCATTTTTATTCAGGTAGCTTTAGGTGCACACTGTGCAGAGGAAACAGTACACTAACTGTAAATACAATAGCTGCCTGCCTGTGGTATTAAAAGGAGCAGAACATCAGCAATTGTCTCCAGATAGCTTTGGGTGCACACTGTGCAGAGGACGCACTACACTAACTATAAATACAGTGGCTGCCTGCCTGTGGTATTAATAGGATCAGAAGAACACCACTAATTTTCTTCAGGTAGCTTTAGGTGCACACTTTGGAGAGGATGCACTACACTAACTGCAAACACTGTAGCTGCCTGCCTGCGGTATTAATAGGATCAGAAGAACACCACTAATTTTCCTTAGGTAACTTTAGGTGCACTGTGCAGAGGACGCACTACACTAACTGTAAATACTGTAGCTGCCTGCCTTTGGTATTAATAGGCTCAGAAGAACACCACTAATTTTCTTCAGGTAGCTTTAGGTGCACACTGTGCAGAGGACACAGTACACTAACTGTAAATACTGTAGCTGCCTGCCTGTGGTATTAATAGGAGCAGAACAACAGAAATTGTCTCCAGGTAACTTTATGTGCACACTGTGCAGAGGACGCACTACACTAACTGTAAATACAGTAGCTGCCTGCCTGTGGTATTAATAGGATCAAAAGAACACCACAAATTTTTGTCATGTAGCTTTAGGAGCACACTGTGCAGAGGACACAGTACACTAACTGTAAATACTGTAGCTGCCTGCCTGTGGTATTAATAGGAGTAGAACATCAGCAATTGTCTCCAGATAGCTTTGGGTGCACACTGTGCAGAGGACGCACTACACTAACTATAAATACTGTGGCTGCCTGCCTGTGGTATTAATAGGATCAGAAGAACACCACTAATTTTCTTCAGGTAGCTTTAGGTGCACACTTTGGAGAGGACGCACTACACTAACTGCAAACACTGTAGCTGCCTGCCTGCGGTATTAATAGGAGCAGAAGAACACCACTAATTTTCTTCAGGTAACTTTAGGTGCACTGTGCAGAGGACGCACTACACTAACTGTAAATACTGTAGCTGCCTGCCTTTGGTATTAATAGGCTCAGAAGAACACCACTAATTTTCTTCAGGTAGCTTTAGGTGCACACTGTGCAGAGGACACAGTACACTAATAGGGCGTACACACGGTCGGACTTTGTTCGGACATTCCGACAACAAAATCCTAGGATTTTTTCCGACGGATGTTGGCTCCATCTTGTCTTGCATACACACGGTCACACAAAGTTGTCGGAAAATCCGATCGTTATGAACGCGGTGACGTAAAACACGTACGTCGGGACTATAAACGGGGCAGTGGCCAATAGCTTTCATCTCTTTATTTATTCTGAGCATGCGTGGCACTTTGTCCGTCGGATTTGTGTACACACGATCGGAATTTCCGACAACGGATTTTGTTGTCGGAAAATTTTATATCCTGCTGTCAAACTTTGTGTGTCAGAAAATCCGATGGAAAATGTGTGAAGGAGCCTACACACGGTCGGAATTTCCGACAACAAGGTCCTATCACACATTTTCCGTTGGAAAATCCGACCGTGTGTACGGGGCATAACTGTAAATACTGTAGCTGCCTGCCTGTGGTATTAATAGGAGCAGAACAACAGAAATTGTCTCCAGGTAACTTTATGTGCACACTGTGCAGAGGACGCACTACACTAACTGTAAATACAGTAGCTGCCTGCCTGTGGTATTAATAGGATCAAAAGAACACCACAAATTTTCGTCAGGTAGCTTTAGGTGCACACTGTGCAGAGGACACAGTACACTAACTGTAAATACTGTAGCTGCCTGCCTGTGGTATTAATAGGAGCAGAACACCAGCAATTGTCTCCAGGTAGCTTTAGGTGCACACTGTGCAGAGGACGCACTACACTAACTGTAAATACTGTAGCTGCCTGCCTGTAGTAATAATGGGATCAGAAGAACACCACTAATTTTCTTCAGGTAGCTTTAGGTGCACACTGTGCAGAGGACACAGTACACTAACTGTAAATACTGTAGCTTCCTGCCTGTAGTATTAATAGGAGCAGAACAACAGCAATTGTCTCCAGGTAGCTTTAGGTGCACACTGTGCAGAGGACACACTACATTAACTGTAAATACTGTAGCTGCTTGCCTGTGGTATTAATAGGATCAGAAGAACACCACTAATTTTCTTCAGGTAGCTTTAGGTGTACACTGTGCAGAGGACGCACTACACTAACTTGTAAATACGGCAGCTGCCTGCGGTACTGTACTAATAAGATCAGAAGAACACCACTAATTTTCTTCAGGTAGCTTTAGGTGCACACTGTGCAGAGGAAATAGTACACTAACTGTAAATACTGTAGCTGCCTGCCTGTGGTATTAATAGGAGCAGAACATCAGCAATTGTCTCCAGATAGCTTTGGGTGCACACTGTGCAGAGGACGCACTACAATAACTATAAATACTGTGGCTGCCTGCCTGTGGCATTAATAGGATCGGAAGAACACCACTAATTTTCTTCAGGTAGCTTTAGGTGCACACTTTGGAGAGGACGCACTACACTAACTGCAAACACTGTAGCTGCCTGCCTGTGGTATTAATAGGATCAGAAGAACACCACTAATTTTCTTCAGGTAACTTTAGGTGCACTGTGCAGAGGACGCACTACACTAACTGTAAATACTGTAGCTGCCTGCCTTTGGTATTAATAGACTCAGAAGAACACCACTAATTTTCTTCAGGTAGCTTTAGGTGCACACTGTGCAGAGGACACAGTACACTAACTGTAAATACTGTAGCTGCCTGCCTGTGGTATTAATAGGAGCAGAACAATAGAAATTGTCTCCAGTTAACTTTATGTGCACACTGTGCAGAGGACGCACTACACTAACTGTAAATACAGTAGCTGCCTGCCTGTGGTATTAATAGGATCAAAAGAACACCACAAATTTTCGTCAGGTAGCTTTAGGTGCACACTGTGCAGAGGACACAGTACACTAACTGTAAATACTGTAGCTGCCTGCCTGTGGTATTAATAGGAGCAGAACACCAGCAATTGTCTCCAGGTAGCTTTAGGTGCACACTGTGCAGAGGACGCACCACACTAACTGTAAATACTGTAGCTGCCTGCCTGTAGTAATAATGGGATCAGAAGAACACCACTAATTTTCTTCAGGTAGCTTTAGGTGCACACTGTGCAGAGGACACAATACACTAACTGTAAATACTGTAGCTTCATGCCTGTGGTATTAATGGGATCAGAAGAACACCACTAATTTTCTTCAGGTAGCTTTAGGTGCACACTGTGCAGGGGACGCACTACACTAAATTGTAAATACTGCAGCTGCCTGCGGTACTGTACTAATAGAATCAGAAAAACACCACTAATTTTCTTCATGTAGCTTTAGGTGCACACTGTGCAGAGGACGCACTACACTAACTTGTAAATACTGCAGCTGCCTGCGGTACTGTACTAGTAGGATCAGAAGAACACCACTAATTTTCTTCAGGTAGCTTTAGGTGTACACTGTGCAGAGGAAGCACTACACTAACTTGTAAATACGGCAGCTGCCTGCGGTACTGTACTAATAAGATCAGAAGAACACCACTAATTTTCTTCAGGTAGCTTTAGGTGCACACTGTGCAGAGGACACACTACACTGACGTGTAAATACTGCAGCTGCCTGCGGTACTGTACTAATAGGATCAGAAGAACACCACTAATTTTCTTCAGGTAGCTTTAGGTGCACACTGTGCAGCGGACGCACTAAACTAACTTGTAAATGCTGCAGCTGTCTGTGGTACTGTACTAATAGGATCAGAAGAACACCACTAATTTTCTTCAGGTAGCTTTAGGTGCACACTGTGCAGAGGATGCACTACACTAACTTGTAAATACTGCAGCTGCCTGCGGTACTGTACTAATAGGATCAGAAGAACACCACTAATTTTCTTCATGAAGCTTTAGGTGCACACTGTGCAGAGGACACACTACACTAACTTATAAATACTGCAGCTGCCTGCGGTACTGTACTAATAGGATCAGAAGAACACCACTAATTTTCTTCAGGTAGCTTTAGGTGTACACTGTGCAGAGGACGCACTACACTAACTTGTAAATAGGGCAGCTGCCTGCGGTACTGTACTAATAGGATCAGAAGAACACCACTAATTTTCTTCAGGTAGCTTTAGGTGCACACTGTGCAGAGGATGCACTACACTGACGTGTAAATACTGCAGCTGCCTGCAGTACTGTACTAATAGGATCAGAAGAACACCACTAATTTTCCTCAGGTAGCTTTAGGTGCACACTGTGCAGAGGACGCACTAAACTAACTTGTAAATGCTGCAGCTGCCTGCGGTACTGTACTAATAGGATCAGAAGAACACCACTAATTTTCTTCAGGTAGCTTTAGGTGCACACTGTGCAGAGGATGCACTACACTAACTTGTAAATACTGCAGCTGCCTGCGGTGCTGTACTAATAGGATCAGAAGAACACCACTAATTTTCTTCAGGTAGCTTTAGGTGCACAATGTGTAGAGGATGCACTACACTAACTTGTAAATTCTATAGCTGCCTGCGGTACTGTACTAATAGGATCAGAAGAACACCACTAATTTTGTTTAAGTAGCTTCAGGTACACACTGTGCAGAGGACACACTAAACTAACTTGTAATTACAGCAGCTGCCTGTGGTACTGTACTAATAGAATCAGAAGAACACCACTAATTTTCTTCAGGTAGCTTTAGGTGCACACTGTGCAGAGGACGCACTACACTAACTGTAAATACTGTAGCTAATAGGACTAATAGGATCAGAAGAACACTAGCAATTTTCTTAAGTAGCTGTAAATACTGTAAAAACACCTGCCTGCCTGTCAGTAGTAGGAAGAGAATAACAGGAACGGATCTAGCTAAACTTAATACAGTATATATATATATATATATATATATATATATATATATATAAACACCTAGGATGTATGGAAAAGGAAAAGCTGGAAGAAAGGGAAAGGAATTGGCTCACAGCAAGCAGATATTACTAAAATTTTTTAAATAATAAAGAGCTAATAGCTCAACAGAACGGCGTACTGGGGGAGCGACAAGCACTCCACCAGAGGCCAAAGAACTACCGTAAGAAGCCTACATAATAATGGGGATCCGAGGGTAGCAAACTGGAGGCACAAAAACACCACCAAAGGGAACACTGCCAACAATAAAAAGTAATACATAAATAGAAATTATACCATTGTCCCATTAAGTTCAATACACATCAATGTGTCATGAGAAAGCATATGAAGGGAAGGGAAGATGTAATGTGTATACAAGTAACCTGAAACATCACAGAAAACATTAAAAAAACTAATAATAGCCCAAAATATAGCAAACAACTCACTGCTGTCAGTAAAAAAAAAAAATGTATACCAGCGGTAAAGTAAGGAGTTAAACAATAGAAAAAAGTTTGCATCGAGTGAGTTCTATACCGGTAATGCCGCGTACACAGGGGCAGACTTTTCGACCAGACTGGTCCGACGGACTTTCTGACGGACTTTCAAAGGACTTTTGACGGACTTCCGACTGACTTTTTAATGAACAGACTTGCCTACACATGATCACACCAAAGTCAGACGAATTTGTACATGATGACGTACAACCGGACTAAAATAAGGAAGTTGATAACCAGTAGCCAATAGCTGCCCTAACGTCGGTTTTTGTCCATCGGACTAGCATACAGACGAGTGGATTTCTCATTAGGACGTAAAGATTTGAAGCATGTTCCAAATCTAAAGTCCATCAGACTTTCAACAGAAAGGTCCGATGAAGCCCACACACGGTCGGATTGTCCGCCGGATTCGGTCCATCGGACCAGTCCGGTCGAAAAGTCTGCCCGTGTGTATGCGGCATAAGACAAAATTATCAAATAAAGGGGGTTTACTAGTAAGTTTGGAAGTTCAAGATATAAGAATACCTGACATCAAGTCAAACAAAAAGAAAAAGGTCAGTCCATAGAGTCCTGGGGAGTTGGTTTAGATCCTTGGTAGGTGAAGCAAATCGAAAATGGAAAGCCCCATTGATAGGTGATTTGATGTCCCTGTAAAACTTGAAGAAGTGGCTTCAAAGCCCGACGCATAGAGATGGTGAGCTTAGATAGATCAGTAAAAAATTAATAGGTGTGTCCCTGGAAAATCTGTGAATGTTTTGCTCTTGCTGCAGCTAGAAGTTGTTCCTTGGTATGGAAATAATGAAATATCGTGCTGTGGTCGATCGGCTTTGTGAGGTGTGAGGGCTCTATGAACTCTGTCCATCTCCATTCGTTCGACTGGTATGGAAGGCAATATTTCATGAAATAGGGATAGCATAGTGGCTTGCAAATCAGTGACAGATTCAGGTATTCCACTTATACAGATATTGGAACGCCGGGCCCTATTTTCATAATCTTCTAAAAGAGATTGAAGGACTATGTTTTCAAATTCAGCTGCATAAGTCTGGTTTGTTATTTTCAAGTTCATCAACCGGCATTTCAAGATTTGCAGTGCGTTGGCCCAGTTCTCTGATTTCCCTAGTCAATTTGATCTCAAATGCTTGTTTATATGTTATACTCTGTGAGTGTGATTTTAAAGGGGGTTGTCTTTTTATTAATAAATGCTTTAAACTGGATCACGCTATGTGGAGCCTTTTTTTGCATGATTGACAACCCATGGAGTGCAGTTCAAGTTAAACCTTGCCAATTGGATGACATCTAGATTATTCAAGGCGTTTGATTAACTGCTTTCTGGTGAGTTTAAACCCCTAGGGGAGTGTGACTCATGCAGTGTGGACTCTGGTGTTTGGTGCACGCTCATTGACTATCTATCTGCATCTTCATCCATTATTAAGAACTATTTCATCACCCAGTATAATACTATTTTCTTCTCATATGATTTACATGTGAATGCCGGTCACATTTTAACTAATTGGCAGGAGGGTTGCTTAAAAGAGAAGTCCAGCCTGAGCTCCTTTGGCTGGGCTTCTCCTAAATCTCCAATTAGTTTTGTACTCCTGTGACCCGTTTTCAGCAGAGAGTGGTCTGAAATCCACTCTCTGCTGACGTCACTGGAATCAGTCCAGGCACCGTGCCATCAAGACAATGAAGTCTGGATCCGTCGGGTGCCTGGACTGATGCCAGTCTCAGCCTCTCAGCAAGTCACTGAGAGCCTGAGATGGCCGCTCACCGCCCCTCCACAGATCAGCACTCCAGTGAGCATGGAGTAGCAGAGCAGGAGAGCTGCTGATTGACAGTCAGCAGCTCTCCTCTCTGGGATCTGTGAGAACTCAGCCAATGAAGAGGCGGCGGGGGACAGATCCAGCATCAGACCAATGCTGCATCCACCTAGGTAAGTATGATAGTGGAAAAAAACCCAAACCCATACCTCTCTTTTAAGTATTGTAATCTTTACAAAACTGGTGCTGTGGACTAAAGCTGCGCACACGGGCGGAATTTCGACTGGACTGGTCCGATGGACTTTCCGAGGGACTTTCAACGGACTTTTGATGGACTTCCGATGGACTTTTTAACGAACGAACTTGCCTACACATGATCACACCAAAGTCCGATGGATTCGTACATGATGACGTACAGTGGACTAAAATAAGGAAGTTGACAGCCAGTAGCCAATAGCTGCCCTAACGTTGGTTTTTGTCCGTCGGACTAGCATACAGACGAGCGGATTTCTGGGTCCGGGGGAGTTACGACGTAAATATTTGAAGCATGTTCCAAATCTAAAGTCCATCAGATTTTTGACTGGAAAAGTCCGCTGAAGGTCCAATAAAGCCCACACACGATCGGATTGTCCGCCAGACTCGGTCCATCAGACCAGTCCGGTCAAAAGTTTGACTGTGTGTACGCTGCATAAGATTCTTCACTTTCTGTTTGTATTTGTGAAGTATGTATAGATGAATCTGAGTCATATTCTCCCTGTGTTGCCACAGACACCTTAGAGCGCTAAGAGAACTTCACTGAGTGTGAGGTAACAGCAAGGCCATCTTTAATATTTTTTGGACTCTGGGCAAACATTTTCTTGCGCCCCCCCTTCCATGCAATTTCACTCTCCACCTGCTCTGAGACATGCAATAAATAGCAGCTAGACTCAAAATCAGTTTACTGAATCAGATCAGGAAGCAATTGCGATTGTTTGCCAGAAGTTGCAGTGTATCATTACCGCTCACTGACTGGCTGCTAGAGGTTACAGCACACAATATGGCCCACTGATTATTTGCTAGAGGTTACAGTACATGATGTATGCTTGTTGATTGGTTGCTAGAGATTACTGTACATCAATCCTGCTCACTGATTGGTTACTAAAGGTTACTGGACATCCTTGTCACTCACTAATTGGTTGTGAGAGGTTACTGCACATTATTACTGCTCACTAATTGGTTGCTAGAGGTTACTGCATAGCCTTACCGCTTAATGATTGGTTGCAAGAGGTTAGTGCACATTATTACTGCTCAATAATGGTTTGGTTGCTAAAGGTTACAGCACATCATCTCCTTACTGCCTGCACACCATGGACTGGGGGGGTGAGGGGACCCATCAATAGACAGAAAACTCCTAGGAATCCTAGGACTCCTGGGATCAGTGGCAATGCTGGGGGAGGGGGTCTGTGAATTGTGGCAATGCTGGGGGGGTTGATGGGATCAGTGGCAGTGGTGGGGGATGGGATTCATTAGGAGGCAGTACACTGTGGCAAATTCTGAATCATGTAGAGCAAAGCTGGAAGTCTTTGGCAAGTATATATGGGGGATTCTACACTGACCACCAATGTAATGGGGAATTTACAATGACCACCAAATGTGAGGGGGAATTTGCACTGAAAGCCCTGTAACAGGAGATTTTACGCCACCCACCAATATAAAGAGGGATTTCTACACCGACACCAATGTAATAGGAGTGTAACGGAACGTCCCCCACACTCCGCTTGAGTGCTTCCATCAGTATACCACTTCCTCTCAGTCTGAATCTAGATATCAGATATTACAACCGATCACAAGCACAAAACAGGATGAGACTTGCTTAGCTGCTAACATGGACTCATTTATTAGAACCAAAATTACAAGTCTTTATATACCCTTAAAGACGAGGTTCCCACCTCCTGCTCATATTACTCTAACAATACAACTGTAACCTAATTAACCTGGAGCATTTACACCAACCACGAATGTAAGGGGGAATATATAATAACCTCCATGTAAGAGGGAATTTACACTGACAACTAGGGATGAGCCAAACACCCCTGGTTCGGTTCCCACCAGAACCTGCGAACGGACCGAAAATTTGCGCAAACTTTAGAACCCCATTGAAGTCTATGGGACTCGAACGTTCAAAATCAAAAGTGCTCATTTTAAAGACTAATTTGCATGGTATTGTCCTAAAAAGTGTTTGGGGACCTGGGTCCTGCCCCAGGGGACATCTATCAATGCAAAAAAAAGTTTTAAAAACTGACGTTTTTTCAGGAGCAGTGATATTAATGATGCTTAAAGTGAAAAAAAAGTGAAATATTCCTTTAAATATCGTACCTGGGGGGCATCTATAGTATGCCTGTAAAGTGGCGCGTGTTTCCCGTGTTTAGAACAGTCCCTGCACAAAATGATATTTTTAAAGGAATAAAAGTCATTTGAAACTGCTTGCGGCTTTAATGTAATGTTGGGTCCTGGCAATATGAATGAAAATCAGTGAGACAATTGGCATGGGTACCCCCCCAGTCCATCACCAGGCCCTTTGGGTCTTGTATGGATATTAAGGGGAACCCTGCACCTAAATTTAAAAAAGGAAAGGCGTGGGGCCCCCAGGCCCTATATACTCTGAACAGCAGTATACAGGCGGTACAAACAAGACAGGGACTGTAGGTTTGTTGTTAAGTAGAATCTGTTTGTAATTTGGAACTGGTACATTTTTTAAGTGTAGCTCCAGCCAAAAAATCTATTTTTAAGCTTTTTGGAAAACATAGGGAAGGGTTATCACCTCTGTGACATTTGTTTTGCTGTCTGTGCACCTCTTCAGAAGATTTCACCTCACTTTCTGTCCCAATGACAAATGTTTTTTGAAAGTTTGGGGTTTTTAGTGAAACAAGGATTGGTGATAAAGCATCAGTGGAGAGGAGACACGTTTTTCCCATATTAACTCTTACAGGAGAAAATTTCCCTTCCTAGGGGTAGATTTGATCTCACTTCCTGTTGTCTCCTTCCATTTGCAAGTAGGAGTCATTTGTAAGTTGGATGTTTGAAAGTAGGGTCCTGCCCTATATACTCTGCAGAAATTTGGGCCTTAGATGTTGGTGTTGCCACAAAACTGTAAGCCTTACAGTTACTCTTGGTAGGCGCAGGAATGGGCCCTGATGTGAAATATTAGATCAAGAATTGTAATTACATGTCCCTGTTGAACAGTGGCAGAAAAATTGGGCCCTAGGCACTGGTGCCACAACACTGCAACCCCTCACAGATACTCTAGTTGGAGCGCAGGAACGAGCCCTGCTGCAAAGTATTGCATCAAAAATTGTAATTACACGCCCCTGTTAAACAGGGACTGAAAAATTGGGCCTTAGGCACTGGTGCTGGTGCTGGTGTGGGTCTTTTAGGTACGCTTGCCAACGAACTGCATGGCAAGTCAACATATGTCTGGTCAAGCATGTGGTGCCCAAGCTGGTGATGTTTTGGCCACGCGAGATATGCTTGAGACATATGTTGCAAATAGCAACTATAGTGGGATCTGATGCACTTGTCTCAAAAAAGGCCCACACCAAAGAACTTTTGGAATAACTTGCAGAGAAAGCAGCATCCTGCACATGCAAAGCTCTGCGGTGTGATGCAGTTGGTGTGCTGCAGTTGGTGTGCTGCCCTTAAGCTGGCCCCTTGAGGGCATCCTGCCTCATTGCTGATGTGCCTCCTCCTCTCTCCTATCAGGCACCCACGTGGAGTCAGTGACCTCATCATCCCCTCCCTCCTCATCACTGGAGCAAATCTGGCAGTATGCTGCAGCTGGGGGAACATGACTGCCAGATTGCTGTCCTTCTTGGGCACCCCCTCTGTCTGGGCTCACGTTACTGCCTTCCTCTAGCTGAGTACCATCATCGGAGCCTTCAAAGCGCTGGGCATCCTCCTGGAGCATGTACCCAACACTGTGGTCAAACAGTTCAGAGGACATGGTGGGGCTAGGGAAGGAGTGACTGATAACATTGAGCCGAGGGAAGAGGCCGCATTGGCAGCTGCTTTGCCAGACAAAGTACCCTGAGCCTGGTTGAGAGAGGATGAGGAGGATGAGGACGGATTGGTCATCCACTCTACCAAGTCTTCTGCATGTTGCGGCTCAACACGGCCAGCTGCCAAAAAAAAGGACCGTGCCCCACGGCCACGTGCTGATGAGGATGCACCGTGTCCACGACCAGCACTGTTGCCTCTAGACACAGAGCCTGCTTGCCCTCTTTTATTGGCTTGTGACTGTCTGCCTCTCCTTGTTGGCCTTCCAGACATACTAATGACCTGCAGTGAGATGTAGCTGCACAAAACTGGAATGTATATATATATACTGATTATACAGCAGCTAGCAGAATGCCTGCCTGTGGTATTAATAGGATCAGAAGAAGCAGACCAGCACTTGTCTTCAGGTAGCTATAGGTGCAACTGTGCAGGGGTACACAGTACACTAACTGTAAATACTTCAAGAGCCTGCCTGTGCTATTAATAGGATCAGAAGAAGCACACAAGCACTTGTCTTCAGGTAGCTATACTGTAGGTGCAACTGTGCAGGGGTGCACAGTACACTAACTGTAAATACTTCAAGAGCCTGCACTAACTGTAAATACTTCAATAGGATCAGAAGAAGCACACAAGCATGTGTCTTCAGGTAGCTATACTGTAGGTGCAACTGTGCAGGGTACACAGTACACTAACTGTAAATACTGTAAAAAAAACCTGCCTGCCTGTCAGTATATTAGGAAGAGAATAACAGGAACGGATCTAGCTAAACTGAATACAGTGTATATATATATATATATATATATATATATATATATATATACACACAACACCTGGGATGCATATATATACACAATACACTGTAAGTGCAGCTAACTGACTCGACCTGCCTACTCTATCTAACTTAAATCAAATGACACTGTCTGTCTATCTATCTCTCTCCACCGTCGCAACACACTACACAGTGCACCTTATATAGCGTGGGGCATGTACTAAACCCCCTGAGCCATAATTGGCCAAAGCCACCATGGCCTTGGACAATTACGGCTCTCTGTACAGATGGCGCTGTGATTGGCCAAGCATGCGGGTCATAGTGCATGCTTGGCCAATCATCAGCCAGCAATGCATTGCGATGCCGCAGTGAGTTATGGGCCGTGACACACCACTCGAATTTAGCGCGAATGGCCCATATCGTTCACAATTCGACGAACAGTCGAACAGACGATGTTCGAGTCGAACATGGGTTTGACTCGAACTTGAAGCTCATCCCCACTGACAACCATTGTTGAGGAGATTTGTACTGACCACCAATGAAAGGTGACACTTCTACATCAACCACCAATGTTAGGGGGGATTTACACTGACCACGAGTGTAAGGGCAATTCTGCACTTCCCACCAATGTAAAGGGAAATGTACACTGATCACCAATGTAATGAGAAAATTTACACTGACAACCAATGTAATGGGAGATTTTACATCAAAAAACAATAAAGAGGGATTTCTACACTGGTCACCAATGTAAGGGGGGATTTACACTCACCACCAATTTAAAGGGGGCTTCTCCATGGACCACCAATGTAAGAGAGGTTTCAAAACTGACCACAAATGCAAGTTTAATTTTTTTTTACTAATTACCAATATAAAGAGGAGTTTCTACACTGGCCACCCATGTAATGGGGATTTACACTGACCACTAATGTAATAGGAGCATTCATAGTAACCACCAATGTAAGTAGGGACTTAGACTGACCACCGATGTAAGGGGAACCTTCACACTGGCCACTAGTGTAAATGAAAGAATTGTACACCGAGCCCCAATGTAATGAGAAGATTTACACTGACCACCAATGTAATTGAGACATTAAGTGTGCGTTCGTATTTTTGTGTATCGGGAATGCATGCAAAATCACTTTCCTGATGAAGCTGTTTTTTTTAAAAAGGGTTTCACCTCCAATTTGCTTACCTTTGCAGAACAGACTGATTTTAGGCTTAATGACCACAGTTGTAGGCAAAACTTTCCAGCATGCCTCTTTATCCCCCCAGTGGGCAACATTCAGCAGAAGTGATCGTGAACATGACCTCAGGGGGGCATGATATACATATGAATGCCGAATCTATTAACCTATCAATGCCGCTGATCCGCGGCTATTTACATATTAATGCTGCCACTATTTACAGTATCTCACAAAAGTGAGTACACCCCTCACATTTTTGTAAATATTTTATTATATCTTTTCATGTGACCACACTGAAGAAATTACACTTTTCTACAATGTAAAGTAGTGAGTGTACAGTTTGTATAACAGTGTAAATTTGCTGTCCCCTCAAAACAACTCAACACATAGCCATTCATGTCTAAACTGCTGGCAGCAAAAGTGAGTACACCCCTAAGTGATAAAGTCCAAATTGGGCTCAATTAGCCATTTTCCCTCCCCAGTGTCATGTGATTTGTTAGTGTTACAAGGTCTCAGGTGTGAATCGGGAGCAGGTGTGTTAAATTTGGTGTTATCACTCTCACTCTCTCATGCTGGTCACTGAAAGTTCAACATGGCACCTCTTGGCAAAGAACTCTCTGAGGATCTTAAAAAAATAATCTTTGCTCTACAGAAAGATGGCCTGGACTATAAGAAGATTGCCAAGACCCTGAAACTGAACTGCAGCATGGTGGCCAGGACCATACAGCAGTTTAGCAGGACAGGTTCCACTCAGAACAGGCCTCGCCATGGTCGACCAAAGAAGTTGAGTGCACGTGCTCAGCGTCATATCCAGAGGTTGTGTTTGAGAAATAGACCTATGAGTGCCGCCAGCTTTGCTGCAGAGGTTGAAGGGGTGGGGGGGTCAGTCTGTCAGTGCTCAGACCATACGCCACACACTGCATCAAATTGGTCTGCATGGCTGTCGTCCCAGAAGCACATCTAAGCCTGCAACTAGTTTGCTGAAGACAAGCAGACTAAGGACATGGATTACTGGAACCATGTCCTGTGGTCTGATAAGAACAAGATAAACTTATTTGGTTTACATGGTGTCAAGCGTGTGTGGCGGCAACCAGGTGAGGAGTACAAAGACAAGTGTCTTGCCTACAGTCAAGCATGGTGGTGGGAGTGTCATGGTCTGGGGCTGCATGAGTGTTGCCAGCACTGGGGAGCTACAGTTTATTGAGGGAACCATGAATGCCAACATGTACTGTGACATACTGAAGCAGAGCATGATCCCCTCCCTTCAAAAACTGGGCCGCAGGGAAATATTCCAACATGATAACGACCCAAAACACGCCTCCAAGATGACCACTGCCTTGCTAAAGAAGCTAAGGGTAAAGGTGATAAACTGGCCAAGCATGTCTCCAGACCTAAACCCTATTGAACATCTGTGGGGCATCTTCAAATGGAAGTTGGAGGAACGCAAGGATTCTAACATCCACCAACTCCTTGATGTCATCATGGATGAGTGGAAGAGGACTCCAGTGGCCTCCTGTGGATCTCTGGTGAACTCCATGTTGGAAAATAATGGTGGCCACATAAAATATTGACACTTTGGGCCCAATTTGGACATATTCAGTTAGAGGTGTACTCACTTTTGTTGCCAACGGTTTAGAAATGAATGGCTATTTGTTGAGTTATGTTGAGGGAACAGCAAATTTACACTGTTATACAAACTGTACACTCACTACTTTACATTGTAGCAAAGTGTCATTTCTTCAGTGTTGTCACATGAAAAGATATAATAAAATATTTACAAAAATGTGAGGGGTGTACTCACTTTTGTGACATACATTACATATCAATACAGGTTATTTACATGTAAACACAGGGTCTACAGGTGAGTCATCTGTACACAACAATAGGGCAGAGCTGGACAGCATTAGTAACAGAAATTCACACTGAGATATCGGGACAAAGCACAGGACTAAAACTTTAATAGACAAGGGAACTTAAACTGGGATCGTTGGCAAGTATGAGGCATGTGCTTTGGGACCCACAACAATGATGGGGCCCAGGGTAGCTGCCCCTTTTGCCCTGGATAAAAGATGACCCTGGGTAACAGGGGGAGGGGATGAAGCTAGTGTCATTCTGACTGAAGCCTGAGGCAGCGCTGTTTTGTTGTTTTTAAACTTCATTTTCAGACAAGGACTCCCAAGAACCATTACATTAAATGGCGGGGGGGTTATTAGCAGACCGAGTAACAATATTTACTAGGTGAAGTTGAGCCGGGACACAGTATAATATGGCAGAAACATCCCTTCATGAGCAGAGCTCTAAGCTGTATGTAATTCAACCAGATGTGCTCCCGGCGCAAAACTAAAAATATACTAGTTTGCTGCAATCATGTAAGCCTACTCAAATATGGTAGAGTATCAATATAATATAAATAATATAAAAGTGGATTGCGCTAACTTCTGTGTATGATACCACTGCTGAAATATGCAAAAATAGGATATCTATCCTATGTAGCGTGTTTTTCTGTATCAATTAATATTGTGTCAAAAATATATTGTCCACTTAGTGTTTACTAGTGACAAAATAATATTCCAAAAAACTGTTTAAAGTGCTAGTGCTAAAAAATAAAATATGACAAATATTAAAAAATTTGCAATGTGCCAATATTACTTAGTGACCATCAAATATCACATATCAACATGCATATAAACTACTTGCTGCAAAAAATGTCCTCAGCATGTGCAAAAACACTACAGCCCACTATATGTCCTCAGTGAGTAATTACTTCTGTGCAGTGACGTAGGTGTTACCAAAAGCTATTTAAAAAATTATTAATACTAAACAATGTGCCAATATTACTAACAAAATATTACATATCAACATGCATATCTACTGCATAGTGCAAAAAAAATATGTCCTTGACATTTGCAGAAACACCACAGTACACTGGATGTCTTCAGTGAGTGATCACTTCTGTGCAATGATGTTCCTTTTCAGTATATTGTGCTCCTAATTCACCACTTATCGTGACTTTACCACCACCTCATGCAATGGCTACTCACCAGATGTAGTAAGAATAAACACCTTTGGTTCATTAAGGATAACCGATCCGTTTGTGATGGGTCCAATAGCAGCCTTTCCAAGCAATGTATTAGTATCTCTTGCTCTGTTCAGTGCTCATAAAGACATATGGATAGCCATCATGGTATAGTATGTCATTTAATTTTATTAAAAAAGTTAAAAACATGGTTAAACTCACATGTTATGGTGCCCTTAAGCTGGCACCAAGCAAATCCAGCAGTGTATATGGAGAGCGGTGTCTCAGTTTGTTTCCCCTTTGTTACAGTGTCTCCTCACAGCGGCATGTGATGAGAAAGTTCCCAGCAGCCTCTACGCATTTCACAATTTAATTTGCGTCATCAGAAATTACATACTATACCATAATGGCTATCCATATATCTTTATGAGCACTGAACAGACGTCACTGCACAGAAGTAATTACCCACTGAGGACATATAGTGGGCTGTAGTGTTTTTGCACATGCTGAGGACATTTTTTGCACCAAGTAGTTTATATGCATGTTGATTAGGGATGAGCTTCGAGTTCGAGTCGAACTCATGTTCGACTCGAACATTGGCTGTTCGCAAGTTCACCGAACAGCGAACAATTTGGGGTGTTCGCGGCAAATTCGAATGCTGCGGAACACCCTTTAAAAGTCTATGGGAGAAATCAAAAGTGCTAATTTTAAAGGCTAATATGCAAGTTATTGTCATAAAAAGTGTTTGGGGACCTGGGTCCTGCCCCAGGGGACATGGATCAATGCAAAAAAAAGTTTTAAAAACGGCCGTTTTTTCAGGAGCAGTGATTTTAATAATACTTAAAGTCAATCAATAAAAGTGTAATATCCCTTTAAATTTCGTACCTGGGGGGTGTCTATAGTGTGCCTGTAAAGGGGCGCATGTTTCCTGTGTTTAGAACAGTCTGACAGCAAAATGACATTTTGAAGGAAAAAACTCATTTAAAACTACCCGCGGCTATTGCATTGCCGACAATACACATAGAAGTTCATTGATAAAAACGGCATGGGAATTCCCCAAAGGGGAACCCCGAACCAAAATTAAAAAGAAAAAATGACGTGGGGGTCCCCCTAAATTCCATACCAGGCCCTTCAGGTCTGGTATGGATATTAAGGAGAACCCCGGCCAAAATTAAAAAAAAAAAATGACGTGGGGTTCCCCCTAAATTCCATACCAGACCCTTCAGGTCTGGTATGGATTTTAAGGGGAACCCCGTGCCAAAAAAAAAAAAAAAACGGCGTGGGGTCCCCCCAAAAATCCATACCAGACCCTTATCCGAGCACGCAACCTGGCAGGCCGCAGGAAAAGAGGGGGGGACAAGAGTGCGGCCCCCCCTCCCTCCTGAACCATACCAGGCCACATGCCCTCAACATTGGGAGGGTGCTTTGGGGTAGCCCCCCAAAACACCTTGTCCCCATGTTGATGAGGACAAGGGCCTCATCCCCACAACCCTGGCCGGTGGTTGTGGGGGTCTGCGGGCGGGGGGCTTATCGGAATCTGGAAGCCCCCTTTAACAAGGTGACCCCCAGATCCCGGCCCCCCCCGTGTGAAATGGTAAGGGGGTACATAAGTACCCCTACCATTTCACGAAAAAAGTGTCAAAAATGTTAAAAATGACAAGAGACAGTTTTTGACAATTCCTTTATTTAAATGCTTCTTCTTTCTTCTATCTTCCTTCATCTTCTGGTTCTTCTGGCTCTTCTGGTTCTTCTGGTTCTTTCTCCGGCGTTCTCGTCCAGCATCTCCTCCGCGGCGTCTTCTGTCTTCTTCTCCTCGGGCCGCTCCGCACCCATGGCATGGGGGGGAGGCTCCCGCTCTTCTCTTCTTCTCTTCTTCTTTTCTTCTTTTCTTCTTTTCTTCTCTTCTTCTCTTCTTCTTCATTTTCTTCTCCGGGCCGCTCCGCAATCCATGCTGGCATGGAGGGAGGCTCCCGCTGTGTGACGGCGCTCCTCGTCTGACAGTTCTTAAATAACGGGGGGCGGGGCCACCCGGTGACCCCGCCCCCCTCTGACGCACGGTGACTTGACGGGACTTCCCTGTGGCATTCCCCGTGACGTCACAGGGAAGTCCCGTCAAGTCACCGTGCGTCACCGGGTGGCCCCGCCCCCCGTTATTTAAGAACTGTCAGACGAGGAGCGCCGTCACACAGCGGGAGCCTCCCTCCATGCCAGCATGGATTGCGGAGCGGCCCGGAGAAGAAAATGAAGAAGAAGAGAAGAAGAGAAGAAAAGAAGAAAAGAAGAAGAGAAGAAGAGAAGAGCGGGAGCCTCCCCCCCATGCCATGGGTGCGGAGCGGCCCGAGGAGAAGAAGACAGAAGACGCCGCGGAGGAGATGCTGGACGAGAACGCCGGAGGAAGAACCAGAAGAACCAGAAGAGCCAGAAGAACCAGAAGATGAAGGAAGATAGAAGAAAGAAGAAGCATTTAAATAAAGGAATTGTCAAAAACTGTCTCTTGTCATTTTTAACATTTTTGACACTTTTTTCGTGAAATGGTAGGGGTACTTATGTACCCCCTTACCATTTCACACAGGGGGGGGGCCGGGATCTGGGGGTCACCTTGTTAAAGGGGGCTTCCAGATTCCGATAAGCCCCCCGCCCGCAGACCCCCACAACCACCGGCCAGGGTTGTGGGGATGAGGCCCTTGTCCTCATCAACATGGGGACAAGGTGTTTTGGGGGGCTACCCCAAAGCACCCTCCCAATGTTGAGGGCATGTGGCCTGGTACGGTTCAGGAGGGAGGGGGGGCCGCACTCTCGTCCCCCCCTCTTTTCCTGCGGCCTGCCAGGTTGCGTGCTCGGATAAGGGTCTGGTATGGATTTTTGGGGGGACCCCACGCCGTTTTTTTTTTTTTTTTTTGGCGCGGGGTTCCCCTTAAAATCCATACCAGACCTGAAGGGTCTGGTATGGAATTTAGGGGGAACCCCACGTCATTTTTTTTTTTAAATTTTGGCCGGGGTTCCCCTTAATATCCATACCAGACCTGAAGGGCCTGGTATGGAATTTAGGGGGACCCCCACGTCATTTTTTTTTTTTAATTTTGGTTCGGGGTTCCCCTTTGGGGAATTCCCATGCCGTTTTTATCAATGAACTTCTATGTGTATTGTCGGCAATGCAATAGCCGCGGGTAGTTTTAAATGAGTTTTTTCCTTCAAAATGTCATTTTGCTGTCAGACTGTTCTAAACACAGGAAACATGCGCCCCTTTACAGGCACACTATAGACACCCCCCAGGTACGAAATTTAAAGGGATATTACACTTTTATTGTTTGACTTTAAGCATTATTAAAATCACTGCTCCTGAAAAAACGGCCGTTTTTAAAACTTTTTTTTGCATTGATCCATGTCCCCTGGGGCAGGACCCAGGTCCCCAAACACTTTTTATGACAATAACTTGCATATAAGCCTTGAAAATTAGCACTTTTGATTATTCATGTTCGTGTCCCATAGACTTTAACGGTGTTCGCATGTTCGAACGAACTTTTTTCCTGTTCGCATGTTCTGGTGCGAACCGAACAGGGGGGTGTTCGGCTCATCCCTAATGTTGATATATGATATTTGATGGTCACTAAGTAATATTGGCACATTGCAAATTTTTTAATATTTGTCATATTTTATTTTTTAGCACTAGCACTTTAAACAGTTTTTTTTTTGGAATATTATTTTGTCACTAGTAAACACTAAGTGGACAGTATATTTTTGACACAATATTAATTGATACAGAAAAGCACGTTACATAGGATAGATATCCTATTTTTGCATATTTCAGCAGAGCTCTAAGCTGCCATGTCTGCTCAGTCAGGCTCCACCCATGTGCCTCCTATTTGTTACTATTTAATTCAGAAATTTGGATGTATCTTTATAAGCAGACATTTGTCCGAATTGCACATGTCTAAATCAGAGGACACAGGGGAATCAAGCTTTGCAGGGGACACAGCAATTATTATTTTGCCTGTGCCCATCAGGAAGGATCTGTGTCAGTAGAGTCACTGGTCTAGGAGGATGGTGGTAGGGGCGGAGGAGACAGGGGTTACTTTGTGAATGAATTGCTGTGATCAGTGGCTTGACCACTGCTAATCACAGTTGTTTATTTATTGAGTCAGGAGAAGCTCTCTGATATAAGTTCATTGTTGCTTAACTACTTCAGCCCCGGACCATTTGGCTGGCCAAAGGCCAGAGCACTTTTTGCGATTCGGCACTGCGTCACTTTAACTGACAGTTGCATGGTCGTGCGACGTTGCTCCCAAACAAAATTGATATCCTTTTTTCCCCACAAATAGAGCTTTCTTTTGGTGGTATTTGATCACCTCTTCGGTTTTTATTTTTTGTGCTATAAGCAAAAAAATAGCGACAATTTTGAAAAAAACGCATTATTTTTTACTTTTTGCTATAATAAATATCCCCAAAAAATATATAAAAAAACATTTTTTTTCTTCAATTTAGGCCGATACGTATTATTATTATTATAAGCATTTATTGATTGGTTTGCGCAAAAGTTATAGCGTCTACAAAATAGGGGATAGTTTTATGGCATTTTTATTAATATTTTTTTTTACTAGTAATGGCGGCGATCAGCAATTTTTATTGTGACTGAGACATTATGGTGGACACATCGGACAATTTTGACACATTTTTGGGACCATTCACAGTTATACAGCGATCAGTGCGATTAAAAATGCACTGATTACTGTGTAAATGTGAGTGGCAGTGAAGGGGCTAACATTAGGTGGCGCTGTAGGGGTTAAGTGTGTCCTAGGGAGTGATTCTAACTGGGGGGGCTGTGTGTGACACAACACTGATCACTGCTCCCGATTACAGGGAGCTGTGATCAGTGACAGTGTCACTAGGCAGAACGGGGAAATGCTTGTTTATATCAGCATTTCCCCGTTCTTCCTCTCTGTGACATAGAGTCCGCGGGACCCAGGATCATACTCACGGAGCTTGCGGCGGGCACGCGTGCCGCCGGTGGCTCGCAAGCGATGGCACGGTGTCAAATTTAAAGGGATGTACCTGTACGCCCATTTGCCTGTCTGTGCCATTGTGTCGACGTAAATCTACATGCGCCAGTCGGCAAGCGGTTAAGTGACCATAAGCTTATAACAGAGTGGGAAATGCAACCGATGTAAGACATACTAACCAGGCCAATTGGAAGCAGTTCTGTGCCGCCATATGCCTTGTGTCACTGGCAGCCAAATTGTTAAAGAAAGCAATTAAATGTATCTGCATTTGACCATTTAATATTTACCTGTGGCAAGCATATAATGAGTGTGAGGAAACAATACCAAGGATTTATAATGCAGTGGTTTTGAATTTTGCCAAATTTTCACTAGTGGTGAATACACCATTGCCACTTAAAATCCATGTAACTGGTGGATTCAGCTGCAGTGAATGTTTGGTTAATGTAAAATGTACTGCTTTGTAAATATGCCTTTAAATGCTCATTAGACTGATTTACTGCTGTGCCTTTCTTATGGCAGATGTTGGACCATTTGGATTTTCAGTAAGCAGGTATTATCTATAAGGACATGACATGGCTCTTTATTAGAAATACCATCATGGCAGCCTGAAGACAAAAAATAACTGAAGCCCCATGTAATAAATGTACTATACTGGTGATACAAAGACTGTAATCATATAATGAGGAAATATAAATCATTAGAATATACATTTGTAAAATATTACAGCAAAATTGAAGAAATATATTTTCTGTTGACTTATACAGAGAGAGAAAAAGAGACTTACAAATCACAAAAGTCAAAGCTTACAGGTGCACCATCCAAACCAATACTTCCAGCTTCTACATATTTCTGAGATATGGTCCTCATGTGAGCAGAGATTAATCCTCCTATAATGACATCTCCCTCCTGGTAATATTCATGCTCACACGCTGGCTTTAGCATTTCAAGTCTACAAGGTGCTGATCTTCGGGTCATCTCTACTCCATAGTATGTGATGGGAAAGATGAGTATCAGCAGGTAACAGACACTGAACACCGGAGAGAGATTCATGTTGTACAGCAGATCCTCTCAGACATCGGCAGCTCTGCTCAGGAGGAGACACAACCACCAGAACTTTATACACATCGACTGACATTGATTTATACTACAGAACAAAGAACAGAATTATAGTAACATCAGCCTGACAATATTAAATCTGTATCTGAAAGTGAACTGTCCTAATAAAGTTAGTTTATTCTTTATTTCATACTCAGTATACTTTCCCGTAGTTTTTAGTCTCCTAAAAATCATATTCTGGTAAAATTGTATTTTTACATCACAGGATGGAAAGTGAATGTACAAATTGGGGTGAACGAGTCAATTAAAATCCACAATAAAGAAATGTTAAATCAGTCAAATTAGTTTTTATGATGTTAAGAGTTTATGACAAGCTAATTAAACATTTGTATTTGCACAGAATTACTGAACCCCATAGCACCCCATTGTATAGGGTAGAGGGGGAAGTGCCAGGGAGGCCGATCTAGGGCTGGAGCATCCCAATAAGTACACTCCATTAAGTGACATTGGGGAAACCAGTCAGGGACCAGCACTGCTGGAGCTGAGGGACTCTCCTAGCTGCCGAGGGAAGAACTCCTCCAGTGAGAGTGGGGGGGAGGTGAAGGGAAAGGAAAGACAGATTCTGGTGGTAGGGGACTCAGTTCTTAGAAGGACAGAGAGGACAATCTGTAACAAAGACCCGAAGCACCGAACTGTATGTTGTCTACCGGGCGCTCAGGTTCGGCAAAACACGGATCTGGTGGACAGATTACTGGGAGGGGCTGGGAAGACCCAGCTGTCATGGTGCATGTTGGCACCAATGACAAAGTCAGAGGCAGATGGAGTGTCCTAAAGAACGATTTTAGGTACTTGGGAGCTAAATTAAGGAAAAGGACCTCCAAGGTAGTATTCTCAGGAATACTACCGGTACATTGAGCCACAACAGAAAGGCAGAGGGAGATTAGTGAAGTAAACAAGTGGCTGAAGAGCTGGTGTAGTAAGGAGGGGTTTGGGTTCCTGGAGGACTGGGCCGACTTCTCAGTCAATAACCAGTACTATAGAAGGGATGGACTGCACCTATATGAGGAGGGTGCAGATCAGCTGGAAATGAAGATGGCTAAAAAGTTAGAGGGGTTTTTAAACTAGGCGATGGGGGGAGGGTCCAGATGTAGAGATAGTCAGTGCAGAATGTATTCCAGAGGGTAGTATTTGGGGCATTAGTGGTAGGTTGACCAAAGCCCATAAACCCAAGGTAAATATAGTAGCAAGTCCTATTTGCAATCTTGGAACACCCAATAAGAGGATAATATGCGCCCGGTCTAAACTACGTGGCATGTTCACCAATGCCAGGAACCTGGCGGACAAGACGGGTGAACTAGAGATACTGTTGTACGAGGAGGATTTGGATTTTGTGGGAATTTCAGAGACCTGGTTCAACAGCTCTGATGATTGGCTGGCAACCATTCAAGGTTATATCCTTTATTGCAATGATAGAGAGGGTAAAAAAGGGAGAGGGGTATGCCTATATATTAAGAATATTGTACAAGTGAATGTGAGAGATGACATCACTAAGGGAGGAGGTGGAATCCTTATAGATAGAGCTCCAAAGGGATGAAGCTAAGGGAAAAATAATACTGGGAGTATGCTATAGGCCCCTTAACCTGAGGGAGGAAGGGGAGACAGATCTCCTATCACAATTTGGATTAGCATCAAGGATGGGAAGTGTTATCAAAATGGGGGATTTTAATTATCCAGACATAGACTGGGCAGAGGGAACCACGCATTCTCCTAAGGCTCGCCAGTTCCTAAATGTCTTGCAGGACAATTTTATGGGTCAGATGGTAGACGCACCAACTAGAAATAAAGCGTTACTGGATCTACTGATTACCAACAATACAGACCTGATCATGGATGTGGAAATACGGGGCAATTTAGGTAACAGCGATCACAGGTCAACTGGTTTTAGTATAAATCACACAAATAGGAAACATAAGGGGAATGCAAAGACACTGAATTTCAAAGGAGCCAACTTCCCTAAACTACAAACCTTGCTAGAATGCATAAATTGGGATACAATCTTAGGAACAAAGAACACGGAGGAGAGATGAGTTTGCTTTAAGAACATATTAAATAAGGGCATTAGCCAATGCATCCCATTGGGTAATACATTTAAAAGAGCGAAAAAAAAAGCAAACAAAAGTCCTGGATGGCCTAACTCCAATGTAAAAATGCATATAAAAGCAAAAGAGAAGGCCTTCAAAAAGTACAAGGTTGAGGGATCATCATCAGCATTCAGACTTTATAAAGAATGCAATAAGAAATGTAAGGGTACAATAAGAACAGCTTAGATAGAACATGAAAGACACATAGTGGAGGAGAGCAAAAAAATCCCAAGAAATTATTTAAGTATGTAAACAGTAAAAAAGGGAGGACAGACCATATTGGCCCCATAAAGAATGAGAAGGACATCTGGTTACAAAGGATGGGGAGATGACAAAGGTATTGAATTTATTCTTCTCCTCAGTCTTCACGAGGGAATCGAGTGGCTTCAGTAACCAAAACTACAGTGTTTATCCTCATGACAAATCACAGGAAGCACCTCCATGGTTAAAAGAGGACAGAATAAAAATTAGACTTGGGAAACTTAACATTAATAAATCACCGGGACCAGATGGCTTGCATCCGAGGGTACTTAGGGAACTCAGTCAAGTAATAGCCAGACCATTGTTCCTAATTTTTACTGATAGTCTACTGACTGGAATGGTACCAACTGATTAGAGAAAAGCCAATGTAGCACCAATATTTAAAAAGGGCCCAAAATACATCCCTGGGAATTACAGACCAGTCAGCCTAACATCAATAGTATGTAAACTCATGGAGGGGATGATAAGGGACTATATACAAGATTTTAGTAATGAGAACGGTATCATTAGCAGTAATCAGCATGGATTCATGAAGAATCATTCTTGCCAAACCAATCTATTAACCTTCTATGAGGAGGTGAGTTGCCATCTAGATAAAGGAAGGCCCATAGACCTGGTGTATCTGGATTTTACAAACAGTTCCCCATAAACATTTACTGTACAAAATAAGGTCCGTTGGCATGGACCATAGGGTGAGTACATGGATTGAAAACTGGCTACAAGGGCAAGTTCAGAGGGTGGTGATAAATGGGGAGTACTCAGAATGGTCAGGGGTGGGTAGTGGGGTCCCCCAGGGTTCTGTGCTGGGACCAATCCCATTTAATTTGTTCATAAATGACCTGGAGGATGGGGTAAACAGTTCAATCTCTTTATTTGCGGACGATACTAAGCTAAGCAGAGCAATAACTTCTCCACAGGATGTGGAAACCTTGCAAAAAGATCTGAACAAATTAATTGGAATCTTTATTCATTTTGATGTTTATGGCTATTGTTTGACTCAGGAGATGCGTTGTTTCCATGTACTACAATATAGAGGTGGGCTGCGTCCTACTGAAAATTGAATGCATTAAAATGTAATGTACTGCTCTTCAATAAAATTTTTGAAAATTAAAAAAAAAAAAAAAAAGCACCTAGTAGAATTTTAGGAGTTGACTGATTCCTCCGTGAGTGACCCCTTTTGTATTATGGAATGCCCACAAGGCTTTTATTAAAGGCCTTTTTATTAAACTATGCTCAAGGGCAATAAGGCGGTGGTATAATCAAGTAGACAAAATTCTGACAGAAATCAACATTCTTGACAACCAAAATAAAAACAATCCATTATCCATGCTCTTCCAAAAACTATTTACTTTAAGACATGAGCTGTGATCCCTCCTGTTGGCTGATTTTGAAAAAGCACAGGAAACAGGAAACTGAAAACAAACTACTACGCTTATGGAAACAGGGCAGGGGAACTATTAGCACACAAGCTGAAGGGTCATAGGCAGAAAACTAGGATCCTTTTTTTACATCACCTATCTACTAATGATAAGGTATACCATCCCCAGGCCATATCTGACGCTTTTAATGATTATTACAGCTCACTTTATAACTTAAACAAGGACCCCAACGCCTCCCAGCCACACACAGATTAGATAATTCCTTCAAAAAGTAAATCTCCAACAACTATTACAAGACCAACTTTCCACATTAAATTCCCCATTTAGACTCTTATGCCGCGTACACACGGTCGGACTTTTCGTCTACAAAAGTCCAACGGACGCTGACGGACTAAAGCTGGCTGGTAATCCGATCGTGTGTGGGCTTCTCCGGACTTTCAACTGACTTTTTTAGCCTCAAATCCGACGGACTTTAGATTTGAAACATGCTTCAAATCTTTACGTCGTAAGTACGACGGACCCCGAAATCCGCTCGTCTGTGTGCTAGTCCGACGGACAAAAACCCATGCTAGGGCAGCTATTGGCTACTGGCTATGAACTTCCTTATTTTAGTCCGGTGTACGTCATCACGTACGAATCCGTCGGACTTTTGTGTGGTCGTGTGTAGGCAAGTCCGTTCGTAAGAAAGTCTGCCGCAAGTCCGCCGAAGGTACGTCGGAAGTATGTCGGACAGGCTGTCGGACTTTTGTAGACGAAAAGTCCGACCGTGTGTACGCGGCATAAGAAATACAGGAAGTCTTAGACACACTACCAAACTACAAAGCATAAAAATATTCTGCTACCCTACATGGTTAAAATTTAAAAGAAGGCACCAAATACTATCGTTAGGCCTGACACCCCTAACGGGAACAATCTGTGTCCAGCTCCAACGGAGAGTGGGAAATTATAGGAGTGCAATTATTATATCAAGACCTTTCGCGCCTCCCAGAGATACAGAGGAGCCCCGAGCAGCGAGAAGGATCCTACTCAGACTTTCCGATGGATAAGACCAGGAGTCCGGGGGATAGTAGGAGAATCTCCTGGGATCCCAGACTCAGGAGCTGAATAAACTTGAAAATACAGGAGCGCAAAGTACTTAAACATAATATATAGAATAATTAAATACTAAAATGTTATAAGTTAAGCATCCCGCGACAGAGAAGAATAGTGGAAAGAAAGAGAGAAGATAGAACTAGAGTGAGAGAAGGAGGGGATGAGAGAGTTGCCAGACTTATTTTCATGAACGTTCAGTCTTAAACCTCTACTCCTGGTATGAGAGAGATGCCTACATGCTTAGCCCAGGGTTCCCAGATTGCCACAAAGGATTTGTTAGAGTCCGCTATAGAACTTGGTAATTTTTCTTGGGACATGATCCACAAAATCTTTCTTTTAGCGGCTGACAGGGAGATTCCTGGTTGTTTCCAGGCCTTCGCTATGGTAATTTTAGCACCCGTTATCATGAAAGAAATGAGTTTATCAGATGTTTTGGGAATTTTGGAAATATGGCCATTTAAGAGAGCTATCTGGGGGGATTTCGGTATGGAAACGTCCGTGATTTTTCTTTTTTTTTTTTTTTTTTTTTTAACCATATTTTATTGAAAGTAGAGGATCAATACATGTTATTAATATTAAAGAAATTTTTCAAAGTACAAAACGTGGTACAAAATAGTACAGAGAGTATCACAAGTGTAAGAGTACACAACAAAGCGTTTGACAACCAATGCCAATGGAATATAATCATACGAGGGGTATGTAGTTGAGTCTAAAAACAACAATAATAGAAATAAGAACATGTAATATGTAATACAGGAATGCGGACGCAGCCGCCGTTTTAAGTATTCATGTTTATAGATGTCAAAATAGAGAAAAAAAGATTACACGTCATATATGGAATAACATTGCATTTCTACATAACCTTTTGTAAGGTTATGAATGGAATTTCTCTGTGTCAGTAGGTGGTGTAATGATGCGTGTGATGGGGGTACGGATAGCGAATGAGAGAGAAAGGCAATGGGGGGTTGGGGGGGGTCTTCTCCTTCCCTGTCACAGCTCCCACGCCTCTCTCAAGGCAGGACTCTTTTGTAATCAACTGTGGTGATGAAATGTAGCCAGCAGGCACATGTGTTGGTGAACTTGGCGGGTGTGTCTTTCGCTTGATGTATGAGCTCCTCCATTTCCGCAGTTTTTTATATACGCTTAAACCAGTCTGCCATAGATGGTGGATCAGGAGAGCGCCACTTGAATGGAACACACATCTTTGCTGCGTTAACCATGTGCATGGCTAGTGAGCGAAAGTAAGAGCGTGTTGGGCTCGTGGAATGGTGAAGGAGAAACTGCGCTGGGGTGTAATCAAGTGTGTAGGTGGTTATTTGTTTGATAAATCTGTGGACCTCTTTCCAGAAGGGCTGGAGTTTAGGGCAAGTCCACCAGATATGTATGAGGGAGCCTATCTCTGTCTTACATCTCCAGCATTGCTGGGGGAGAGCTGAGTTGAAATGGTGTAGCTTAAGTGGGGTTCTGTACCACCTGGATAATACTTTGAATACATTCTCCTATACCTGAACATTTATGGTTCCCTTATGTATGTGCGTGTAGATGTTTTCCCATGCCATCGCTGTAAGGTCAATTGAGAGTTCCTGTTCCCATTTTTCCAGTGTAGATTGGAATCTTGGTCTGAGAATAGCAAGATATAAGTAAGAGAAATTAAGTGGTTTTGGGGCTCCTCTTTCAAGCATAAGTATTCAAAGGTAGACCAGTCTGGTCGGGGATTAGGTTTGTCAAAGAAATGTCTAATTTGTACATACATCCAGAAGGGGAACGAATCTGTGGCCATTTTGGCAGCAAGTTCTGTTTGAGATAGAAGGCGACTGTCATCAAAGAACTGCTCTGCTCGGATGCTTGGATGAGGCCAACCGTCAGCTAAAAAGGAAGCATGTGTACCTGGGGTGAACTCTGGATTTTGTGCCAGTGGTGTCATTGGGCCCAGGATTGAAGAAATTTTGTGTTTGTTGCATGCATCCCGAAAGGAGAGCAGTGTTGGGTTGATGAGTGGGTGGAGTTTACAGCCTGGAGGGGTGTGTTGAGGGGTGATCCAGGGAAGTTGAGCTAATGGAAGAGGCGACATTGATTGTTCTAGTTGGATCCAATCTTTATACTTGGTATGTATGTTCCAAGCTATGATCCTAGCAAGGTGGCTTGCTTGTTGTTATTTTCGCATATCGGGTAGACCTATTCCTCCTTTGAGTTTGGGAGAGGTGAGCCTTAGGTAGCTAAGTCTCGGTTTTAGTTTGCCCCACACAAATTTTATGTATGTAGTTCGATAGGTTGAGAAAAAGGCAGGTGGGATCTTGATTGGGATCGTCTGTAGAAGGTACAATATTCTGGGCAAGATATTCATTTTAATGATGGTGGCCCTACCAAACCAGAAAAAGAGGCCTGAGGCCCATTTTGTTAAATCTCTTATTGTGTTTTGTAGTAATGGTAAGTGGTTTAGGGAGTACAAGTCAGATAGGGATTTTGGGAGTTGTATGCCCAGATAGGTGATCACGCGATCGTTCCAAGTAAATGGAAACATTGTTTGGCATTGCTTACATGTTGTGGAGGGTAATGTAATGTTTAAGGCATTAGATTTCATAAAATGGATTTGTAGGTTGGTCAGGGTCTTAAAGGTATCGAAGTCTTTGAGCAAGTTCGGGAGTGTGGTGAGAGGTTCGGTAAGAAAAAGGAGAATGTCGTCCGCAAAGGCTGCTAGTTTGTAGGTACGGTTTTTAATCTCTATGCCCTTAACATCTGGGTTCACTCTGAGTCGTCTCAGAAGTGGTTCAAGGGTGAGAATGAAGATTAGAGGGGAAAGGGGGCAGCCCTGGCGCATTCCATTCGATATAGAGAAGGCATCCGACAGGTGGCATTTACTCAGACTCTAGCGGTGGGGTTAGAATAGAGCGTTAGTATGAAGTTTAGCATTTTGGTAGGGAGGCCTATAGCCCTTAATGCCTCTGTCATGTAGTCCCAGGTCACTCTGTCGAATGCCTTCTCCGCATCGAGGGAAAGTATGAATCCCTGATGTTGGGTGGATGTAACCAGTGGTGAACGTTAATGGCTTTGAGTGTATTGTCTCTCGCTTCTCTGCCCGGGACGAAGCCAACCTGGTCGAGATGGACTAGTTGGGGGAGAAGGGGGAGAAGCCGGTTCGCTATTGTTTTGGCGTACCATTTGAGATCTACGTTGAGTAGCGAAATGGGTCTGTAACTAGAGACCACTGTTGGGTCCTTACCTGGCTTCGGGATTACTGTAATGTGGGCATTTAGTAGGTCTTGAGGGGGTTCAGAGGGAGTCGTAAATAAGTTAAAGGAGGACAGAAAAAAGGGGGTAAGGATACCAGCATATGTTTTGTAGTATCCTACAGTCAGACCATCGGGTCCGGGACTTTTGCCCGTTTTCATTTGTTTCAATGCTAGGTCGACTTCTTCTCTGTTTAAGGGGGTATCTAGATCTTGTGCCATGCATTCAGAAATAGGAGTTGGGCTATATTGTCGTAGGAAATCAAAAATCAATTGTTTCCTTGTGTTCTCATCTGTGGGTGGGTCTGTTGGGGGGAGGTTATAAAGTTTAGAGTAGTATTTGACGAACTGTTTAGCTATGTCTGGGGTTGAGTTAATTTTTTTCCCTGTTGCATCTGTGATTGAGTGTATCGTCGTAGAAGCTTTTTTGTTTTGTAGGGCTCTTGCAAGCATTTTACTGGCTTTATTGCCATATTCATAGAATGTTTTCTGAGATATATTTGTTACATATTTTTTTCCTAGAAGGTCTAACAGTTCATTTCTGGCTTAAATAAGGTCAGTTAAGGTATCTAGAGCTTGCGTATGTTTGTGCGCCTTTTCTAGCTTCCGGATCCGATCAGTGAGTTCTGTGTAGTGTTGTCACCTTTCACGATTTCGTTTGGAGGTTGCTGCAATAAGGAAGCCACGGATCACACATTTGTGGGCTTCCCAATTAATAAGTGGAGGGGTGTCGAGGGGTTTGTCTAGGAAGTATTGTTTGATATGTTGTTCAACCTCTGCTGCGATATTGGGATCAGTAAGTAGGGAGGGGTCTAGTCGCCACGTCTGCGAGCGGGGGAGAGTATCAGGGAATGTCATTTTCATGGAAACAGGGTGGTGATCCGCTAGGAACATAGTGTCTATGGACGCGTGTTTGAGCATGGACAATTCTTTTTGTGACATGAAGAGATAATCTATTCTGGAGTACCTGTGGTGTGGTGCTGAAAAGAAAGTGAAATCTTTGCCATTGGGGTTTAACGTTCGCCAAGTGTCATGGAGTAGCAGATTTTGAAGGTGGGATTTAATTGTTGGTAGGGCTGCATAAGGAAGAGAGGATGTGCCAGATGAAGTGTCCTGAGTAGGGTTGAGCGGGATATTAAAGTCTCCACCTAGAATAAGAATACCTTCCTGGAAGGTGGTTAGTGAGTCAGTGATGTTACGGAAGAAGGATACTTGGCCGATGTTTGGAGCGTATATGTTAGCTAGCGTGATTTTCCTATTTAGGTATGACCCTTTCAGAAAAAGGTATCTACCATCTTTGTCAGTTATTGTATCAGTTGGTTGAAAAGGGCAGCCTTTTGCTATGAGTATAGAGACCCCTTTAGATTTGGATAGCGGGTTGGTTGCATGATACACTGTTGGGAAATGGTGGTTATGTAGTTTCGGTGTGGAGTCGGAGCGAAAATGTGTTTCTTGTAGGAAGATAATGTCAGTTTTGTTTCGATGCATGGTCAGAAGAAGTTGGGATCGTTTTTCGGGTATGTTGAGTCCTCTGGTATTAAGTGAGATTATTTTAAGCGTGGGTGTAGCTGTAGTAGCTAGTGAAGAACACATCTTAAAGACCTATCAGCGAGTCTTCTTGTTTGAAAGTGGTGAATGTTTCAGGAGCCGTGGCAGAGAAACAGGTGGGGGGGGCTGGGGATCTGACTGCAAGTAGTGCGTATGTAGTTATTTGTGTGGGTTTAGGAGCAGATGGAGTGCGTGGGGTGGTGTGATGGGGTAGAGGAATAGGTTAAAAAGGGGGGGTGTTCCGGTGGCAGGTGGCAATTCGCTCACCTGTCCAGGTGGGCGGGATCCACAGATGTGGGTACTCCGGAAAGGATCAGTGGCGTGTGGTATAAGGATTAAGGTACGAAGAACAGTATCAATATATTGCCACTGTGTGGGAGTTGGCCTGTCGAAAGAGAAGGGTAAAACAAGTTATACAGTCTGAACCGTCAAACCTATAGCCTTATCGTGCAAAGGGGTAGGCGAGTGGGGATTAGATGTAGCAGGTGGACGTGCGGGATGTTAAGATTAAGGCCGTGGGTTCATGCGTTGCATGTCATTGTGTAGAGAGTATGTATGTTAGGGCATATCTCCACTTTGCAATAAAGGTGAGATAATTGTAGGGGGAGGCATCTATGTTATTTCTGTGTTGCCTGAACGAGTCTTTATGGTACGTGTATTGCAAAACTTAAGTTAACTGGAAAATGATTAAAAACAAAACTAACATTGAACATTAGCAGATCCTTAGCTGTAGTGCATCCTGTGAAGATGTGGTACAACCAAGAGGAGACGA